>NC_138058.1:57550931-57954036 GCF_964194185.1 Rhinolophus hipposideros | reverse complement strand
TTTCCCTGACAACAACAGAATGAAATTAAAAATCAATTCACAAACATGTGGAAATTAAACAACACACTTTTAAATAAGCAGTAGGTTAAAGAAGAAATCACAAGGAAAATTGAGATGAATTAAAATGAAGAAACAACATACCAAAACTTATGGGGTGCATTAAAGCAGGGCTTAGAGGGAAATTATAGCTGTAACTGCCTATATTAAAAAAGAAGAAAAATCTCAAATCAATAACCTAACCACCCACCATAAGATACTGGAAAAAGAATGGCAAACTAAGCTTACATCAAGCAGAGAAAGGAAATAATAGATTAGAGCAGAAATCAATGAAATAGAAACTAGAAAAAAATGGAGGAAATTAAAGTTAGTTCTTTGTAAGGCTCAATAAAATTGATAAATCTTTAGGTAGGTTGACCAAGAATAAAAAAGAGAAGACTCAAATTACTAAAATTAGGAATGAAAATGGGATATTACTACCAACCTAACAGAAACAAAAAAGGATTATAATGGAGCATTATAAAAATAATTGTGAATCAATAAATTAGATGATTTAGATAATAGAGATATGACAAGAAATTAAATTAGTAAAAAAAAAAAAAAAAAAACTACCCACAAAGAAAATCTCAGGCCCAAATGGCTTCTCTGCTGAATTCTATTAAACATTTAAAGAAATACTAATTCTTCACAAACTCTTCCAAAAAATAAAAGAGAAGGGAACACTACTCAGTTCATTCTATGAGACCATTATTACCCTGATACTGAGTACAAAGATATCACAAGAAAACTATAGACTATTGTCTCTTACGAATATAGACACAAACAACCTCAACAGAATACCAGCAAACTGGATCTAGAAACATAAAAAAAATGTTTATAAATTGTGACCAAGTGAGATTTATGCAAGATTTGCTTAATATGCAAAATCAATTAGTCTTTTACATCTTATCAGTAGAATAAAAAACAAAACTACAGTACCCTATCAATAGACACAGTAAAAGTATTTGACAAAATCCAATACCCTTTCATGATAAAACACTCAACAAACTAGGAATAGAAGGAGACTTTCTCAAGCTAATAAAAGGCAGCTACAAAAAAACTCCACAGTTACCATGTTTCCCCGAAAATAAGACCTAGCTGGACAATCAATTCTAATGCATCTTTTGGAGCAAAAACTAACATAAGACTCGGTCTTATTTTACTATAACATAAGACTAGGTATGATATGATATGATATGATATGATATGGTGATATAATATATAATACAAGACTGGGTATAACATAATATAACGTAATATAACGTAATATAACATAATATGATATAATATAATACTGGGTCTTACATTAATTTTTGCTCCAAAAGACACATTAGAGCTGATTGTCTGGCTAGGTTTTATTTTCGGGGAAACATGGTAACATAATACTTAACTATGAAAGACTGAATGGTTTCCTCTAACATCAGGTACAAGTTTTATTTTCGGGGAAACACGGTAACATAATACTTAATTATGAAAGACTGAATGGTTTCCTCTAACATCAGGTACAAGATACAAATCAGCTCATGCCAGTTCTATTCAACATTGTATTAGAGGTTCTAGCCAGGGCAGTTAGGCAAGAAAAAAAAATAATAAAAGTCACTCGTATTGGAAAGGGAAAAGTAACACTATATTGGTAAATGATATGATTTAATATATAGAAAATGCTAAGCAATTTACTAAAAATATTAGAACTAATAAATGAGTTCAGCAAAGTTGCAGGATACAAAAAGCAATTGTATTCCAATACACTTGCAATATACAGTCCAAAAATGAAATTAAGAAAATCCTATTTACAGTTGTATCCAAAAACAAAATAATTAGGAATTAATTGAACAAAAGTGCAAAATTTACACTCTGAAAAACTACAAAACATTGTTGAAAGAGAACATAGAAGATCTAAATAAAGGGTAAAACATCCCATGTTTATGAATTGGAAGACTTACTGCTACGATGGCAATAATCCCCAAATCAATCTGCAGATTAAATGTAATCCCTTTCAGAATCCCAGGTGACTTTTTGGTAAAACTGACAAACTGATCCTAACATTCATGTGGAATTGCAAGGTAGCCTGAATAGCCAAAAAAGTCTTTGATAAGAACAAAGTAGGAGAGCTCACACTTCCTTATTCTAAACTTGTTACAGTTCAATAGTATTTAAGACAATGTGGTACTGGCATAAAGATAAACATAAATTAACGGAATAGAATTGAAGTCAACCGTAACATTAATGGTTAATTGATTTTTGAGAGGGTACCAAGAAAACTGAATGGGGGAAAGAACAGTCTTCTTAAAAAATGTTGCTGAGACAATTGGCTCTCCAGTGCAAAGGAATGAAGTTAGACTCTTACCTCACAAAAGTTAACTCAAAATATTCAAAGACTTAAATGTAAGAGCTAAAACTATTAAATTCTTGGAAACAGGAAGAATTCTTTGTGACCTCAGATTTGGCAATGGATTAGTAGATACGACACAAACAGTACAAACAACAAAAGAAAAAATATAGAGAAATTGGAATTTATCAAAATTAAAAACTTTTGTGCTTCCAAGGATACCATCAGAAAAATCAAAAGATAATCCACAGAATGGGAGAAAATATTTGCAATTCATACTTCTGATAGGGGACTTGTATGTAGAATATATAAAGAACTCTTACAACTCAATAATAAAAAGACATATAAACCAATTAAAAATGTGCAAAAGATATTGTAAACCAATGGCAGGAAGCCTTTTTCTGGCCATATAGTATATACTTTAGGTTTAAGGGTCACATAGTCTCTTAAAAACTACTCAACTTGGCCATTTGTACCATGGAAACAGCCATAGGAAATAACTGTAACAGGTAAGCATGGCTGTGTTCCAATACAATTTTATTTACAAAAACAGGTGGCTGCCCTGTGGGTCACAGCTTGTCAACCCCAGCACTAGAGCAACTATTAAAAAATGCAACAGAAAGGTAAAGTGAGTTAAGACAATTCTGGAGACGACATGAGATCTATGGACATACCTAGACTGTGATAGGTGCTAATGAATGAACAAAGAAATGAATGGAGCATAGGTCACATATTACGTACGATTTCCCATGTACTCGGAGGCTAGATTCCAGACAAATCTCCTGACACCCTGTATTCTGTGGCCCCTTGATTGAGAGCTTTAGGAGGGAGACAGCCCACCCAGGGCTGTGCTAGTACTCTATCAGTATTCTAGGCTGAATGCAGCGGGGCTGAAATGCAAGGTGAGGGCAAGGAGGCTATGCTGCAAAGGGAAACCTTTTTTCTATAACTGAGGGATGAAATGAAGAATTCTTGGAAACATAATCACTTCCACAGAAGATGTTTGGAGATGCTAGACACAAGAGAATCATTATAAGCTATGAACCAGAAAGGACAACAGGAAGCTAGGGGAAAGTGAAGAATAATTGATTTAGGTGATTCAATCAAATGATTTCTGATATTGAACACAAAGGGACTTAGGAGGTTGGAAAACAAACCAAATAATATATTTGGGAAGATAATATGCTCTCAGGTTATATCCCTGAAGAGTCATTAATGTGTATCGAAGGCTATGTCTACAAGACACAACACAACAGTGTGAAAGCAGAACCTTCAGGCTAATGGATTAAGTAGGAGATGGGAGTTAATCCTCTTGACGCCTGTAATCAACTGACTGAATTTTAGCCAAAAGTAAATCACAAATAAAAACCACTGAAGTCACTTATTTTTTCCATTCATAAAGATTTATTCTAGGCACATGAGGACTGACAAATCCATTTGGTCAAACCTTTCTTTTTGTTTAGGATTCTGTGCACACTGCCCGTTTGTTCTGGGACTCAGCTGAATGACAAGCATGTGTACCACACCACCTGCAAGCAGAAACAGCGTCCGAGGCTTTGGAGGTGTTCAGCTAGGTTTGTACCCCTGGGGATGGCTGCCAGGAGAGACGAGGTTCTCCCAAGTTCTTATAGCCATTCTAGTGGTGGAAGCTGAGTCCATATGTGAATTATGAAATAGCACCCCCCCAAAGGTTCCAACAAGCAAATAGGGACTAAGAGCCTACAAGGTATTAGACACTCTGGGGACCCAAATATGAATCAGATGTACATTCTGTCTTTAGGAGCTCCCAGGCCAGTAGAGGAAAGAGTGTTCTGGCCTATTCCATTCCCAATTATTAAGTGGAGGAGGCAGCGTTTTAGTTGGCCCTTGAAAGACGGGGCTTGAGGGAAGACATTCTAGCACAAAAGAAACTTTAAGGAGATCCCCCCCCCCCCCGGATATAAATTCCTGTGGCCTAGGTTACAGGTAGTCCTCTCTCTGACACGTTTATTTCCTGGGAGTAAATAACCTTAGATTGTATGATAACTAGGTCATTTATTTGATGATTAAACTTGGTCAGTCCCCAAGCTGTCCTTGACTCATGCCGTGGCACTAACTATGGTACAAAATGGCCATATTCCTACGACTCCATTTTCTCCACTTGAGAAATTTTGTCTCTAAGCAATGGATCACCCAATGGTAAATGAGATATAATCATTTTTTAATGACTGGTCTGATCCATTGTGCAGCAATTGGTTTGTAAGTGACTCATGCGGACATGCCCTTCAGCCTCTGTCTTCATTTCTCAGTGGAGGTGAATAAGCACTAGATAATAAGTCCAGCAACCTCAGTTCTAGCTCCAGCTCTCTTTCTTACTAGCTATGAGCCATTTGATCATTTCCTTGCTCTGGATTTCCTTATCTCTATCGGAAAGAAATAGGTAGTGAGTGAGATCCTTCCCAACTTCACCATCTCTAATTTTACCTAATCTACACAAATGCCCTCTTCATCAGACCCTTAGAGAGAATCCCTAATTACTTATTTCCCAAGTAACCGGCAATGTTTAATGACTGTTATGACAATATTGGATGCATGGTAGGAACTTCAGGATGCCTGCTGTGAGTACTCTTTGATTGGCTAAGTGATTGTTTCTCAGACTCTTGTGGTCTACAACAGTGCTTCTTAAACTTTCATGTGCATGTGAGTGACGAGAGGATTTAGTGCAAATACAGATTCAGACTCAGTAGGTCCAGGGTGGGGCTGGAGATTCTGTATTTCTAACAAGCTCCCAGGTAATACTGATGTTAACCATACTTTGAGTAGTAAGGTCCTCGAGGGTTCTTATTAACAGACATGAAACTGGTATTAGGAGGCTTGATACTACACATTTCAACGAACTTGTGTTTTCTCTAAGTGCTTACCTGAAAAGCTTGCTTAGTAGGTGCCTAGTAAGTACTTATTCACTGATTGGTGGATTTTACTCTTTTGTTAAAAGTTAGAAGAAAATGCATCTATTTCCTTCTTCGTTACCTAAGGCAATATATCCAAATGGCTTCTCCTACCTGGAATATCACACCACATCCTGTTGGCAATTCCTGTTAAGAATTTCTGGATCTCTTAGGCCAATGGAATATTTATAAAATGTTTAATGGAATGTCTAAAAGATACTTGAAAATTCAGAGCTACTTTGGCCTCCACCTCCCAATAACTGGAACCAATGTGCTTTCATAAAGTGTGGAGAAGCAGTGGGCATGTGGACGTATGCTTTTTCCTGCAGTTTTATAAGGGCTGTTTTCCTTATGACTTCATCACTTGCACCTGTACAAGAATTCCTAATGTGTTACCTTTGGTTAGAAAGGGAATGCATACATTTTTTAACTGAATATTTAAAAAAAACTCCTAATCTTAATCTTATACATTTATGTGCCACACTTCAAGTAGGCGTGTTGCCCTTTAAAAAAATGGAGGTGAATAATGGACTAATGAAAACGGGATTGGGCTATGATCAAATACTGGGAATAGCTTATTCGTTTTCTGAAGGGTGAGAGAGTAGAATCTGCCCTAAGGCCCACTCCCATCCCTGCTTTATTATCTCCTAGGAATATCAAATTCATATTGATTGCTCTCTGATGAATGATTTGCATGGCAAACATGGAAACATGGTCATCAATTTAAGCCCTGGCTAGCCATAATGTGTTGCTTCCTGAATATAGTGTACATTACTTAGAAGCAATGTGAGGTGCATCGTAAATATTTCAGCACCCAACGTTTGGCACTTGTTTCTTTGACCTGGCTCTAAATCAGTCAATAAGTACTAACAATAGTTTGGTCTTTAGAGTTTGAGGAGTACTGACAAACCACATGATTAAAATTCATACAATAGGCATTTATCAAAATAGCACTTCACCCACAAAGGAAAGGCATTGATCAGTCCCCAACATGTATAGTATCCACTTACAATGGAGACTCACCTCCCAATTCTAATGGACATTCCTGGGCTTATGGTTGAGTGATGAGGCAATTGTACCTTTTCCTATTCGGTCATTGGGGAATCCATGTATAAGGGAACAGTCAATTTTGGATCACAGATCATTGTAACTGGAAGAAATAAGAGAAGTCTTCCAGCCCAAAGTTGTCATTTGATAGATACAGAAACTAAGGCCCGGAGAACTGAACTGATTTGCCCAAGGTCATCACCCAGATCTCTTGGTTGGCAGGTCAGTACAGTGCAAGCAAGCACCTGCTTTGTATCAAGCAATGTCCTGGAAGCTGCCAATTTAGTGGGAGCTCCTTTGCTACCAACAGATTTGTGTGGCTTTGATCCAAAACATGGTGGGAATAAACTAATCAATTAAAAGAAACAGTCTCTACCACTTGATATTCATTCATTACACAAAATATGTATCGAGCATACTATGTGCCAGGCGCTCAGATGATTAAATCCTGAGGAGTCCCTGAGCTCCCTTACCCAGAACTTCAAACCTCATTTCTCAGCAGAAAGACTCATAAGAGTGTTCAGGACCCCCCCTCAAACCACTCTGCTGAGTCTAATTCAAGAGTAATGCTTTTATGCATCGGTCACAGGTGGCTCTGCCAAGTGCCAAGTTCTCCCAAGAGGATAATTGAGAATGGCATAACATCAAAAAGGTTTTGAACCTCCACGTGCAGCACTGGGTGCTTTCATATCCATGATCGCACCTAGTTCTGGCGGTAACATTGAAGTATTTCCCCCTCCCCATATTTAAAAACAAAATAAACCTAAGAATACAGAAGTTTGGAAAGGTTTCATAAAGTCAATCCAAGGTCACAGAGGTAATCAAAGTTGGAGCTAAGATTTGAATACAGGTCAAGTGAACTCCAGAGTCAATATAAGCTTTGCTCTTGATTTGCCCTTTTTATTGAGGACCTGTGTCAAGAGCAGTCAGCTAGAAAGGCCCGGGCAACTTTAACTCTGAAAATAGTGCTACAGACTGAATGTGTCCCCCTCCCCCCAATTCATATGCTGAAGCCTAAATCCCTACCATGAAGACATTTGGAGGCAGGACCTTTAGGAGGTAATTAAGACATGACGGTGGAGCCATCATGATAGCATTAGGGGCCTTGTCAGAGGGTGAAGAGACCAGAACTTCCTCTCTCCACCATGTGAGAATACAGCAAGAAAGTGGCCATCTGCAAACCAACAAGTGGGTCCTCACCAGACACTGAAATGCCAGCACCTTGATCTTGGACTTCCCAGTCTTCAGAGCCATGAGAAAATGTTGTTTAAGCCACCCATTCTGTGGTATTCTTCTTATAGCAGCCTGAGCATATTAAAACAAGTAGCAAAGGTGGGAGCCACTTAGCCATTAAGGTTCTTTCCTACTCCTCACTAACCACTTAATTTCCATCTTTGTCTTAGGTGTTTTATTTTTCTGTATAAGACATGGCCTGAATAATGCCCAGATTTGGCGTTGAGTATAATTTTGATCCCAAAATTTGGTAGCAAGAGGACAAAAAGGCACAGCTAATACAACCAGAGAACTTTTCTAGTAATGCAAGAAAAATGCAGAATCCATACTTTATAAATTCATCAGTAAGATTTGAACTCCTGAGGAATCTGATAGTCGTTTAAAGTTTTTCAGCGATAAATGTCAACCAATTTTGCCACATCTTCCTGAGTGATATGTGGTGAACAGACAGAAAGGAAGCAGGAACCCTCTTCTGCCTTCTCACTTCCCAATACTCAGTGCCTATTCCTCAGGACACTGGTTTCATACTGTTCATCATCTTTCATCTGATATCTCCAAATCAAATGATCACCTCCAAACTCTTCTCCTACATCATTTTCATTAGCCTCTTTAAATTATTCTGATTCAAATGAAGCTATTAACTGAGATATGGCCGGTATAAAGAGTTCATCTTCTGCTGGGTATCATGAGGTCTTTGAAAAGAGCCCCTTTCAACAGAGGCCAATTTTGGTGCTATCATATTGATGTTCGCTCATCAGCTGATAACTCTCTATTAGCCCATCAAGTTCAGCTTTTAATGGCTAAACCGTATTTGTGAGCGCAATTCAATTTCCACTCTGTACTTGTGGTTCCTTGATACCTTGGAATTCTTTAAACCTGCTTGATTAGCCACCTGAGTAAATGGCTTAGTCATTTTAAGTTTTATGACACATATGTGCACTTTGATCGTAGACCAGCCAGAGGAGAAAATGGCTCTGGACTCCTCCTCAAACCACTCAGGAAGCACAGACCCTAACATCCATGTGACATGGAATTCAGGGAGAGTGGGAGAGGTAGTTAGGGCCCAAACCATAGCCATTCCCAGGATTTGATTAAACTGGTGCACCTTAAAGGGAACTGAGTGGCTTTGGTGTCTTCTAGGGTGACCCTTTTGGTCTATCATGAAGCAGAATCAACTCAAACCATTTGAGTTCTTCCTCTGTTCCTGGAGTGGTGGTGGAAGTGCAAACAAACTATAGCCTCCAAACTTCTTTTCCCCTTTCAGCGTCTCATTCCTTTCTCCTTGTTTGTCTCCCTCTCTCTTCCTTCTCTTACCATGTTTCCCAGAAAATAAGACCTAGCCAGACAATCAGCTCTAATGTGTCTTTTGGAGCAAAAATTAATATAAGACCCAGTATTATATTTACATTATATTATATTATATTATATTATATTATATTATATTATATTATATTATATTATATAAGTATATTATATTAATTATATTATAGACCACGTCTTATATTGTAGTAAAATAAGACCACGTCTTACATTAATTTTTGCTCCAAAAGGCACATTAGAGCTGACTGGCTAGGTCTTATTGTCGGGGAAACACAGTACCTACTCTGAGTACATCTAGTTTTAAAGCCCCATGTAGGCTCATTCTGTAGAGAATCTGTAGGTTTGAACATGTGTCATGTTAGAAAGAATTAAAGAGTAGTCCCTGATATTCAGAAGCTGGCCTGGCACTCACAGCTCAGCCGTGTTACTCTCCTATCAGACATGAACACAGAATATGGAGCTCAGACAAGGTTACTCTGAGATTACAATAAAATGAGACAAAGCCAGGACACTTCTAAGCACAGACAAAGAAAACAAAAAGAAAAAGATCACTGTGCTGCATACAAAATACCAAACGCCCAACATTGAGTTGCTCCTCTTTCCTTACCAATCACTATTACAGCTTTATACTCATTCTAGTCTTCCCTCCTAATAGAGAAGATTTATTGATACCTAATCATATTGCCCCCCTTTCTGACAGCATCCAATTTAGAGCAAACCCCTGGCTCCCTAGACCCTCCCTCAAATTATCCAACTGAAGCTCAAATCCTACGACAGTTTCTTTATAATACCCTCTCACTGAGACTTCTCATGGCTCGCATGGTATTTGTTCTGTACTGCGAGTGACTAGTAATAAACTTAGCTTTTTAAATTACAGGCATGTTCCTGGTGGTCTTTGCCTATAGGGCACTGACAAGTGGCAAAAATAATTGACATTTAAACAGCAATTTACATTTTAAAAAGCTTTCACATCCATTAACTTATTCAATTCTCATAACAACGCAGAAGACAGGCAGGTGTTATTATTATACCCATTTTCCAGATTAGGAAATTGAGCCTCAATATGGTTAAATGGGTTATATAAGTTCAAAGGTTTATTAAGTATTGGAATCAGGACTTGAGCCAAGTTTTTTTGCTTGATCTTCCATATTATTTCCCCCTTGGCTACTCATAGAAAAAAGAAATCCCTCAATTAATTATTTAGTGATTCATCAACTGGAGATTACAGATGAGGAAAGAGTGAGGAAACAAAATGGAATCCCCATAGCCATGCTAACAAAATTCCTTAAATCAGAATGGGTTGAAACATAATGAATAAATTTTAATTTACTTTATCCTGAGGACTTAAACTTTTGAACTTTTCAGTTGTGCATAATGCCTGGGGAAATGTGTATATATATATATATAGATACACACACATATATGTATGTACATATGTCGTATAGATCACCCTTTGAAGAAGTTAGGAAAGAATGTTCATGAGAATGGACGGCCTGACATCCATTGTCCAGACCATAAGGCATCTGGAGAATTACTATTTCAGACCAATCCAGAGGCTAAGAATGCAGGACTGATTCTTCTCAAGAATGTACTTTTTACTATGAGAACTCTCAACTTTTCTTTTCTTTGGAACATTCTGCGTGTTACTTGGTAGTGTTTCTGATTTGCAAATCTTAAGACCCTTGAATAAAACTGTCCTTTAATTCTAGTGAAGCCTCCTGATTCACTTACACTCAGTGGACACAGGTGAGAAGGAAATGAGGTTAAAATATGTTTCAGAAGCATCAATTTAACCAAAGATTTTGGAGAAAACAAGTTTAATTTTTTAAAAAGAACGAGGTTTAAACATTTTGGAGTTAAAACAAAACAAAATTAAATTAAAGATAAAAAGAAAGCAAAGAAATTCATGATTCGTACAAGTGGCTTAAGCCTACCCTCCCAGATACCCACCGCCACCCTCCAGGGGTCTGCATTTAGGGATTGAGCTGAGAATTCTGTCTAACATCCATCCATCTGTTTCTAGATCAAAGAGCATGAAGCAAACACCTTGAACTGACATTCAGGTTCTCCTGTTGGAGCACTGAGGAAAGATGGACACATTAGACCAGAGGGCCAGTGGAGTAGGGTACAGTGTTTCCTGGAGCTCCTGTTGATTCTGGGGAGGGAAGCTGTGGACTTGTCCTAGATATCAGTTCTTCTCTAGGGTTCCAAGGACTACCTAGCTTTTTGGAGCTTGGTTATCTTCAGACTAGCCCTCCTTGTGAGACTCAAGCCAGAATCTGCCCCCTCTCTGGCTTAGCTATTACTACTGAGAAGCATGAGGGAGGGGAGCATACCCAAAAAAAACTGATCTTGGCTCCAGGCCATGTCAAAGCCCAACATTTACTTAGGGGGCATATGCAGGTCATAGGAGGTACACAAGCCTTCAGGGAATTTGAAATCTGACCATATGCCTGGGCAAGTTCCTTTTAATAGATCTACTCATAAATACAAGCTTCGGAAAAACACGGTGTCTCCTCTCATGTCTAGAATTCATGTAGACCCCAGGGGCTCTAGCACTGAAACAATATGCAGCTACTTTAAAAAGAACAAAGGAAAACTGTCAAGGACTACCTGAGCTGACAAACTATTGGGATTATGTTATTTAAAAATGTACAACATAAAAGTGGGTATAAACTCCTTATGATTATAGCTCTCACATGACCATTAAAACCAAACAAGATAACCCAATAATTATTTACGAGGTAAATACAAACAAAAGTGTAAACCCATGCAATTCAAATGAACAGATCAATTCAATGTGACGGAAGGTGCTATTTGCTGAAACAATATCACTTCTCACAGGACAACTGGGCCCAGATGGTTCTGACTGAGGTTCTGTCGTGGGTCAGACTGTGTCCTCCAAAAAGATATGTTGAAGTCCTGACCCCCGGTACCTGTGAACATGACCTTATACAGGGTCTCTGCAGGTGAAATCGGGTTAAGATGAGGTCATTAGGGTGGGCCCTAAGCCACCTAACCCAATATGACTGTCCTTATAAGAACAAAAGAGGAAAAAAGGGAAAGACACAGAGAGGACATGTGATGACAGAGGCGAGAGTGGAGTGAGGCAGCTGCAAGCCAAGGAACGCCAAGGGTCAACAGCCACCACCAAAAGCTGGAAAGAGGCAAGGAAGGCTTCTATGCAGAATCTCAGAGGGAGCATGGCCCACCTGACACCCTGATTTCGGGCTTCTGGCCACCAGTATTGTGAGAGAATAAGACATCCAGCTTGTGGTACGTTGTTACAGCAGCCCTAGAAAACTAATGCAGGTCTTTGCAGGTTGACATGCCCATACTATATGTGTGGTGTGATGAAACAGTTCTCCCAAGAGTTTTTGCAACACCAACTGCAGCAAAGCCTTTTCTTACCAGGGTCCCCTGTGGTTCTTTGGCGGTCAAGGGCATGACCCTTGCCAAGTCAGCCTCACTTCTTTTCTCGTGTGTCACGACGATTCAAGCATCAATCATTCCTTGGTGATTGAAAACATAGTCATACTCCCACAGGTAGAGGGGAAAATACCTTTCTTTTTGATTATCATCAAAATGAAAACAAGTCACTTAAATTATTTGTGTGTCCATGGATTCACAGACCTTTGTGTGTCCATGGGTTCTAATTGAGGGATAGAAACAACTAGATTTTGTCTATTTGTCATTCTCTCTTGCCTCCTCTTGTTCTCTGATTCCTGTTTGGCTCTGGGCCCTGACTGGTAACTCTTGGATCAAGAGCCTCTGGCTTCAACAGTCACTTTGGACCTCTACTCGCCAGCACACTAGACCTCAGCTTGGCCTTGCAGTCAGAGTGTGGGCACGCAGCCTCCAGCACCGTCCACCAGACCACTGTCAGAGGCAGCGCTTGGCCCAGTCTGCTCTAGGCCTTGCCTATGTCGACCTCATAGCCAATAAGAGGGTCTTGCACCTGCAGAGGCCCCTGTGAAAAGCACTCACTTTTCTGCGCACCTCGCTAAGGAGTTTGAACCACAGTGTGATCTTAAAACCATTTAGCCACCAGTCACTAGAGTCCCTCGAGGGGAACTACAGAGGAGGCATGTGCCGGCTGGGGTCCACTGTAACCGTGAGAGAAGCTGTCTTCCTCAGCAGGGCAGAGCCTGTTTAGCTGGGGGCCGTGCAGGAATGGGGAGGGCACAGGAAGCCATGGGGGCCTCAGGGGCAGTTTGGTGAGTGCCTGGGCAGCCCCTTTACTGCTGCTCATCTGGGCTCCCTGACTCGGGGCCAGTTAAGGAACTGATGGGGCATTTGCAGGGCCTGGACAAGTGGCTGTTTTCCAACTGATCTGGAAATATGTCAATGTTTTAACAACCAGTACAGTTGCAGGGGTTGTGTGCCACCCGAATATCGGTCCTAGTGTAACAACCTCAGAAGAGCCAATTACGTGCTTCCACGAAGCACTTTGGAAGGGGCTGGGTGTTTCTCAGACCTTGATTTGTGTATTATGGTTGTACTGTGATTAAGGAGTGACAACGTCTTTGTGAACATTGGCAGGAACAGGAATATCCATAGCTCCTCTGCAGCCCAGCCTGGCCTCTCTGATGCATCCATCTGGCCCATTGTGAGAAGACTAAAAGGTTATGGTCAGGGCAAAGAAAACAACTTTCAGTTATGCTGTCTTGTAGAGACACAAAGCATTTCCAAACAAGCTACATTTGCACTAATTGAGAAGCAGATGTTCTACTCCTTGTCTAGAACTCACTGGTTTCATCACTCCAATTTTTGCAAAAGCAGGCGGCTTATAGGTACAACAAAGCATACCTAAAATCACTAACGACAAACCCAAATCATGCCTACCCTCCATTCTCCTCTGGCAGGCATCTTTCCCCTCCATTATAATCCTTGTGATAATGCCACTTGACCAGTAAAAAGAGCATCTGTCAGAGAACGCACTGAATCAAAAAGCCTTATAGTACCAGGAGCTCTGGGCGTTAATTACACAGATTGCCCATCAACTCCATTGTTACTCTCTTCTGATAAATTAAAAAAAAAATGTTGAGACATCTAAGCATGAATGCATTTAAGCCAGAAGTTTTCCTATAAATATGGATGGAATTCTGGCTCCTTCATAGCAGCCATAGCCAAAGGCTCTGCAGAGTTGGTGCGGAGACAGTGTGGGGTGGAGGGAAGTACTCTGTCTGGAGTCAGGAGATTGGCTTTTATACCAGCTTTGCTACGGTACCGGGATGATTTTGAATATCCTCCCTTGGCCTTTTTGAGCTTCAGCTTAATTGGTAAAAATGGGGATATATTTCTCTCTTCCGGGCCTGGTTCCTATAAGGATGAATAAAATAATGAAAGCACACCTGGATTCCCAAGCATGTGGAAATATGTACGTGTGTGTGCGTGTGCATGTGCATGCACGCATGCGTGCACATGTACAAATGCACACGCGCCCCTAAAAGACCTCTGCACTACAGTGAAATGGACACTGACATGGGCATTAGAACAATTGAGTCGTAGTCCTGACTTCTTTGCTATGTGAACGCAGACACGTCACTTAAGCTTCTGGGCTTCCATCTTCCTCATCTGTAAAAAGCCAGTGTTGGACAAATGATTCCCACTTCCCAGGTCAGAGATCTCTGATTCTAACTTAGAACATGAAGGGGCAAAGCTATGACTCTACCACTGGCTAAGGTTAGGCGCCACCCGGAGCTTACAATGTAACGAAGATGCAGGGGATCAGGAACCCTTCCTGCGTGCCCTGCTCACAGGATGATCAGGCCATGGAGAATGAGGGCACAGTGCTGGAGGGACACTCCGGCAACGAGGGTGCCCTTTCCTTTCCCTACGACATCTTTATCTTCCTTTTCTCCTCTTGTTCTTTCTTTCCTTCTGTTTCTTGGTCCCTTAGACTTCAGGCCTGCCAGGAGGTTGATCAAGGATTTCAGAAATGGCTGGGAAGGGGCACTGCTAAGTCTCCAAGCTGAACCAACCCCTGGCTTACTCAGCCTTGCATAGGTCATGGGTGTGGACTGAGTGTAACTGAAAATCAGGGCCCTTTCAGCAGTGATGAAATTAATTTATGGTAGTGCAGGAAGGGAAGTGGAGGAGGAAGTTTAGCCCTATAAATACAGGAAGTCCTGGTGCCCTGGGCACTCTGAGAAGCTTGAGCTCACTGATAATCAAGCTAATAATAACAGCTCCTAGTTCAGATAGAATGTTTCTTCTGAAGACATTCAGCACCTTCCCAGCTGTAGTTTCATTCTTTTCCTCACTGCTCCTACTAGGCTGCTCTTATTAGCCCCAATTTGCAGATGGAAAAACTGAGGCACAGAAAGGAAAAAGTCACATCATGAATTGGTTTTTGTACTCTTATTTTCTCAACAGTTTATGCCAAATAAACTATGGTAAAGGTCAATGTGATTGCTCATGAAATATTCAATTACGCTGCTCAAACAGTTCCTGAATGATGAGGCCAGGGACAAAGGTGTGCCATGGAATAGTAGTGGGACACTCCCAGTTACCCAAACACCTCTCTTCTCTGGCCCTTCTGCTACCTGGCTTGAGGCAGTTGGGGGGTGTTGTGCAAGCAGGAACATGAGGACACTGGGGAAAGTGAAATGACACTGGTTGGAGTCAGATGCAGGACAAGCAAGTAGCCAAGTCTGGAGAAATCAGTGGTTGTTTTGGTATAAATGACATTCTCAGAAAAAGTGGGTTCTCATTGGACATCTTGAAATGTTGGGGGCTGACTCACCCAAGGTCTCCAATTTGGATTCTCTTTTTTAAATGAGCAGAGGAAGGATGGGTGCCCAGAGGACAACAGAGGGCCGGGCAGGAGAGTTGCTTTATGGCTTTTGAGGGTCCAGGTACTTTTGCCTTCGTGGGACCCTTCTCCACACGAACACAAAAAAGTTAAAAATACTATTTTACAATTGCTTTAGTATACAGACAAATATATTAATATTATATATTAAAACCTTATTTGACCTAAAAGCTTATTTTTTCCTCTTCCAATTCTAAAAGAAATTCCAATGTTTCCACGGTGAACTAAAAGCATTGTGGGCCCTTGGCACTGTGCCTTGGGGAGCATTTTCTGCCTGCAGACTCACTGGCTGCAGTAACTGACCCCTCAGGTTTTCCAAGCCCATTCAGGCCAGGCTCACCCAAATTCATAGGATTACCGTCAAAGCACAAGTTTGAGCTTCTAGGGGGTAGAGATGAACCATTGCCTGACAGATGAGGACACTGAAGCTCAGAGAGGCCAAGGTCAAGTTATCAGAGATGAAGAAGCCAGGATTTGAATTTAGCTCCATTTGTCCAAAGCCCAAGATGTTAACTCCTACTTCCCATCTGGGCTGCTGCTGATACCGCTCCCCAGACCAGGGGTCTTCCTGTCTGGGACCTGCAGCAGAAACCTTTATATATATATATGACCCAATTATATATATATAAAATTCCAAGATATATCTCCATATGTACATATCTTAGCAGATCTATCTATCTATCTATCTATCTATCTATCTATCTATCTATCTATCTATCTTAGCAAATATGGAAATGAGTAGTAATTAGATGAGGGTGGATCAGTAATAGTAGATTATAGGGAGAAAAGTCTAAAAATAAATTTTACATAATGTAATGGAAAAGGTCCCACAGAGCAATGGAAAAGATGCTCAGAGGGAAAAAGGAGTCATCCCCAGAGAATTAATGCTCTAGTAAACTGTAAGTTGCTTATATTTTCACCCCATTACCATAACATCCAAATAACTGTCTCAAATGATAAAAAGGTCATTACTTAGGGCCAGCGGCATCATAAGCTAGGCGATTCTGTCCTGGAGTCATCAGAGGTTCCCTCGTACAATTTCCCAATGGCAGTAAGGTGGCTGAAGAGATGCTAAGTTAGCAGAAAATGGGGACTCTGGATGTATTTTCAGAGCCTCAAGACTCTGAGGACCAAGACCGTTTACTCACGCATCATGAGCAAGTCACTGCTCCTCTCTGATCACCCTCACTAATTAAAAGTTTGTCACAAACCAGCCCTACCAAGCACACAGGCTTTTGTGAGGCTTAAATGAAATAAGGGATGTAAATGGGATTTGTGAACTACAGAGTGCTGTCCAGATGCCTGAGACTTTACCCTGCCGGAAAGAGTTCCCAGTGTTGACACGTCTTTGTGCCTGTTTACCCCCCTGGACATACTGAGCTAGGGGTGGTCACAGCCTCCTGAAAGCTGTCTCTTTGCTCTTCCACCTGCTAGCCCCATCACCACCAAGATCCCCAAGCTGGATGGCCATACAATGGTAGTTAGATTACATTCATTTATTTTATTTGACTTACTTGGAATTAAGGCTTTTTGAAAGCGCTATGCAAATGTATGTAAATGACTACATTTCATGCAAAATAATGTTCAAATAGTGTCCCTGTGTTGGCTTAAAAAATTTTGGTGGCCCAAGGCTGTTTATATAGGCACCAGAATCGGGAAGAATATTGTAAACTTCAGTGGTCCTTCCAGATATTTTTAAAAAATCTAGAGAACCTAGAAGTTAGCTTGTGGCCAGCTGGGTCATTATTACCCTTTGTGAGTCTCCATCAGGATATCTGACATCAGTTAAGCAAAAGCTTCCGTTCATGAACCATTCAACAAATGGTGGTGCCAGGCACATAATGATCGGAAGAGGAGTGAGGTATGAGCCCCCCCTTAAGAGCCTCCCTGGTAATGTAGATGCCAGATTCCATTCTGAATACAGTCCAAATACCTGATCGAGGCACTCAGCACTCCACAACCTAGCCCCAACCGACCTTTCCACCAGCAGCTCTCCACCTTCCGGTCTTCACACCATCTCTGCTTTTTCCAGATGTTTACTATATAATATTTAGTATTCTTCCAAACATGTTGACCACCCCCTGCTCTGTGCCTAAGAGGTTGCTTATTTCCCAAATACCAAATATTCCTGGCCTGGGTCTCCTGTTAGTAGACAAATAGGAGTGTTTTGTTAACTTCTGCTTCTAAAGCCAAAGACAGAGCAGGTGAGTCTTTAGTGATCAATCACATAATCCAACACCCTTGTTCTACAAATGGGTAAACTGAGGTCAAGAGAAGGGAAGGAATCTGATCAAGGTAGTAGAGCTAGAACAAGAACCCAAGTGTACTGACCCAACTGGAGCACTCTTTATAACAAATGGAACATGGCTGTGGCTTATAGCCATAAGCACAAGACAAAACAGAGTTGATCTGCCTCCTAGGGGGTCATCTTAACAAATCACGTTATGTTGATTAGACATTTATCCTAGGTGGAAACTAGTAAGGGTACACTAAAATTCTGGGACAAGGCCATCCCCTCCAGGAGGTTACAATCGAAATGTTCCTAGAAAATGTAACCAGCCTTTGGATTAACAATAATTATAGTAAAGAGAGCAGCTCACGCACACTGTCCATTAACTCTGGGTTGGGCACTGTCCAACCTTCCACTCCTCCAGAGTCTGGACAAGAGGCTCTCAACCCTCGCTGCACACTAACATCACTTGGGGAGATGTGAAACCTATCAGGGCGCAGGCTCCACCCCGACAAATTAAATGGAACCTCGGGGTGAGGCCAGGCACCAACAATTCTAATACATCTGGAGTAGGCAGGCTGCAGACAGATGAGTTAAGGCAGCGCCCTTGTTGTGCCCAGACTGTGTCCTTTGACTCTGCCGCCAAGATGCCTCCTATCTGGTTCATTCCTTGCGATGACAGCACAGCTGCAACACGGATGTGCCATCTGGCCACGTCCTGCTTCCCACCCTTGGCTCAAGGAGCAAGCCAGGCACAGACCTCACTTGAGCCCCGACCCTCAGGGGGCAGGCCCTATTACTTGTCCAGAGGCCACTTGCTGCTGCTTATTGCTGTGGCCTGTTATGATTTCTTGCAGAAACCTCTCTGGTAGGTACACCCACCCCTGGGCAGGGAGCACTCAGATGAAACCACCAGAGCGTGTGAGTAGGATGGGGACAGAGCTTGTACACAGAACAGGTTTGCTGCCATGTGGTGCTTTTGTTAGACTGGGAAATTATCATGAGCAGCACAGCAAGCAATGGCTTTGGGGCGGGGGGTGTGAGGGAGGCGGAAATCCTATGTGTTTATTATAATGCAGTCCAAGATGATTGCCCCGAATGAATGAAATATAATAGAATTGGTCCTGGTTTGCTGAGCACACATAAAAGAAAATGGAGTCTGGTCCTGTACTCTCCACAGTCTGTTTCTATTAGATGAGACGAGTCAATGGCACCTTTGTTAAAAAGAGAGTGGTGGTTGGGGGGGACTTCACCTTGAACACAGATGGCCACTTTAGACCCCAGGTTCAATGGCAGAAATCCTCCAGGTGAGCTCCTGCCTTTCCTCCCTAACCGGAAACCCATACATGTCTTTGGGGTGGAGAGACTTACCGCTTTCAATTTTCCCCAATCTCTTTGTTACTTGGATTTGTGTGAATGTTTCAGCACAAATGTATTACCTAATGGAAGGGTGGGGAGAAATGGATGTTACTATTGATGCAATTTCACAATTGATGAAGTAAAAGGGTGAACAAAAAGTAGTGAAGAGTCGAAACTATTTTTTTTTAATAACAAAGAAGAGTAACATTTCTGGTTGCTGGCCGTATTGTTTTCTTTACAAATTTAAGCCGAGATGCAGCAATTTGTGCTTTATTATTCTTTCCCATGGCGCTTGCTAAAAATTTCAAAGTTATACCATACTGACTTTTTCCCCCTTTGTATTTCACTGCTAGCGGACACAGTTTCAATCAAATCTCTAACAAAGAGAAAGGCTCAGAGCCTACTTGTTTGCTGAAACTGCTGGAAACCGTTTTGATTTTCTAGGAAGCCACAGAGCATGCAGGGGCTCCTGTAGTCCACAGATTTAATATACAAAGTAATTTAGGGGGGAGGCTGGTTTGGTTTTGCTGGTAATGTGAGTTCATTTGTAATTCTTACCTCTTCTTACCAGGCTTGAAAATGACTTGAAATTCAAAAGAGGGTGTGTGTGCCTCATGGGTGTGTTAAGCCAGAGGGTGTGTGCTCTCTGTCTACACTCTGGGGAAAGGATGGCTGGCCATGCATCATTTTTTACAGCTGTATTTGCACAGGTGGGAAATAACAGTGTCATCTTGGAATAGCGGACACAATGATATATGCGTTTGGGGGCAACTACAGAGCACAGAGAATCACGCGACATGCAAGTCAGCCCCACTATAAGTCAATCCACGCTGCCCACCAAAAGCTCCTCAGGTAAGTGGAGAGGCTGCCTTCAAATTACTTCGGAAGATGAAAAATATCCCCATATATATTCAGGCCATGCAGATGAATAAAAACAAATCCTGAATTCAGAATCTCAAGGTTGGAAGAAAGCTTAAAGGTATCTAGACCAGCCACCCATCCATCCAAACGCCCAGGCTTGAATACTCTTAAGGACATCTTTGCATATTGTCTTCCAGTTTCTGGTTAGAATCCCTTTCATGTTGGGGATCTCACTGCCCCGCCCCCCCAAGAGAGTTGACCCATCTCAACTTCTCAACGTCCAGACTGTTAAAAAACAAAACAAACCCCTACTTCAGGTTGTTAAAATCATAGTATCTACTGCTTGATCCTAAGGGGAAAAACAATCCCTTTTTGCATGACAATCTTTCAATAGTTGGACATAGCTGTCATGCCACGCCATTAATTTATTTGTTCATTCATTAGCTGAACAGGTACTGAGCCAGAAACCAAGATCTAGAGATATGATGTGGATAAGATGAGGGATCTGCTGTCATAATATACTAGGGACCCAGATACCTAATCAACTAATTTGAATTTACTGTGGTAATTGAAGGTCTAAACAAGGGGGCTTCTGGAGAACAATGTCCTCTGGAAAGCGTATTTATTTACCTACTGGGTGGGTGGTAATTGGAAGCAGAGAAGGCCTCCTAAGGTGGTAGCTTTGGTCTTGGACCCCAAGGCTGCACATTTGCTCCCGACTCTTCAAGCTGTTTGGCAAACTCCACATCAGAAGATTTGGATGTTGGTGTCTGTCCAGACATTGGGTTGGGGGTCTCCATTAATGTAGGCTCTGACAATCAAGACTGGTAGGGACTTTTCCACTCTCGGTCCAGACCCAAGTTGCTTCACCTGGGTATGCAACCTGGAGGCATTTCACCTGTAGCAGGGTCACCCTTGGGAGAAGGGTGTAGGACCTGAGGGCTCGTGGATGTGAGTTCCCTCCCCAGTCACTTCCCTACCGGAACTGTCTGTAAAGATGAACCTCTTGTCTCAAACCTCCATCTGTTTCACAGAGGCATGGACTTACTAAAGAAAATCTTGAGGCTCCTTTTGCAAGCACTTTGTCTGCAACATGACATATTGGAAGAAAGGAGCCTTGTTAAATTGTGAAAACTCCCTACTTGTGTGGAATCGGAGGAAAGGCCCATAATTATCACCTTCTGGGCTCCCCATGTACCTGTGAATTGGGAACACGCCTCTTGAAGATGGGCTAATGGAACAGCTGCCTGTTAGAGCAGATGGTGTCTGGACATATGGCACTGGAGACATAGGAAGAGAAAGTGCCAGAGTTGGAAGTGGATGACAGCAAGCAAAAACCCAAAGGGCAAAGGGGAAGTTACTGCCACCCTCCTGCTCTCCCCCTGGCCACAGCGCCCCTAGTACCCCAGAAAAAGAACAGTAGCAGCACCAAGCTCCTACCTATAGTCGAGAGTAAAACCTGTGGGGTCCTGGGTTCAGAGTCGTAGGTTCAAAACCACCCAGATATTTACTGGATGCCCTTGACAATGCCACTTAAACCCTCTGACATTAGGTCAGCTCATCTGTGAAATGGCTTTGGTAAGGACTCCAGTTTGGCAGGGTTATTAGAACACTCGTACCAGTTGGGCCAGAGGTCTGAGGGCCATACGAGTGCTAACTGTGGTGATGCCAGGGCACTTGCCAAGCCCTGCAGCGTTCATGGAAGTGACTATAGCAAGGTCCTTGTCTTCACAGGGTTTTCAGTTGCGCAGGGCAGACAGGACAAAGCAAAACAAATGTCAGCAACATAAGGGATGTGTGGGTGAAGGGATTTCAAGCTCTGGAAATCCACACTTGGAGAAAAAGAAAGAAATAGAGGGATACTTCTTTAAGCCGGTTTTAAGGGGATAAAATAAAAAGAAATTGTAAGTGACAAAATATGTTACAGTTCTCTTAAATCCATTATTTCATGGAGGTGGGGAGAAGAGGCATAATGGGAGAGGATCGTTTTTTCTTTTTTAAATATCTACAAGACTACAGCCCATAAATAATGAGGAGAATGTGTTAACCTGAGGACAGAAAGCTTAAAAGGAAGTGGGACCGGGCAGTGTTTCTTGAGTGCTTCTCAGATTACTGTTCCTTTTGTTAATATCCAGGTATCTACGCCCCATCCCGTATATATTAAATCAGACCCTCTGGGTGGGGCCCACTCCACACTGTAACAAGCTGCCCAGATGATTTGCATGAACACTAAAGTTAAAAACAATTCTGATTTTTGTGAATAAACATGCACCAAAAACACCTGTTTATGAAATCACGGAATCAAATCCTGTGGGTCTTATATGTTCATTCCATGGTTTCAGTATTTACACGATAGTTATACAAGATGTTTACTTGTTATCAAGAGTGAATGCTATGGTTCCAAATCTCAAAGTTTGTTTCTGAATGTCATATGTCAAGCTTCCTATCTTTATGTGCTTGAGAATGCTTTCGGGTTTTAGAAAAATGCATGCTGGAATCGCGGTGACTTCATGCTTGCTCTCCTACAGGTGAATTTCCAACCCCCTGCCGGCCGTCCTCTCCGCAGCCGGTCCACCTCAGACACCCACGCTGCCCTATCAATCTGAAGCACAGCTCTGATAAGGTTATTCCTTTGGTAAAGGCCAGCAACAACTCCTCATGAGACAAAGAGAAAACTCCTGAGCCTGGCTCTGAGGCCTTTCTCACCCGATGGCCCACCCACCTGCCAAGCTTCACCTCACATTCTCCTACACACATACGCAAACTCCAGACAAGCTAGACTACTCGTCACCCTCACCTTGTACTTTGTGCGCTCAAACCTCGGCTCATACCAAACCTTTCGTCTGGAAGGACTTCCTCATCTCAACCCATCAGAATCTTACCATTCTTCTAGACAGCTTCTCCAGGACGCCTTTTCTGAGCTTCCAGTTATGAGTGCTTCATGTAAATCCAGAGCAGTTTTTCTCTGCCGTGACCATGGTCTTAATACATGCTAGTTGGTATTGTGTTTATTTGCATATGTGTCTACTAACCTTGAAGTTACTGGAGAACAGGGGCTGTAACTCTCTCTCTCCTAGAAACTAATAATATAATTTCCAGAAAGCATATACAACAGCGCTGTCCAATAGAACTTCCTGCCATGAAGGAAACGTCCAGCAGGGCAGCCACTAGTGACAATGATGATTATTGAGCACTTAAAAAATGTGGCTAGTGTGACTGAGGAGCTGAATTTTTTACTCGATTTGATTTCAATTAATTGGAATTTAAATTTAAGTAGCAGATGTGGCTAGTGAACATATTTAACAAAGGAAGTTGCCCTGCACTTAGGAAATTTCCAAACTATGTGCCTTCAGGGTTCACCTGATCGGGTTCTCTCCACTTGAGCGTCCTTAGCTCCAATCACTTGGCCCCTTATTCACTTCCCTCTAGCCATGCCTGTTTATTTCCTTTGTCAAACAGGTCTTGCTCGTTCTGGGTTCCAGGTTCTTGCTCTTGCTGTATGCTTTACCTGGAGTGCTTTCCCCTTAGATCTCATTCAGCTGGGATTTTGTCATTCAGGTCTCAGCTCAAATGTCCCCTCCTCAGAGAGGACTTTCTGGATGTGCCATCTAAATAGATCTTTCCTTCTGTCACTCCACCTTCTTTTTCTTTACACGTTCAATATCTAAAGTAAAAAATTTCATTTGATACCTTTTTATTTGATACTTTTTTATTGTCTAACTCCTCCTAATAAAAGATAAGCTTCTTGAGTAAGGAAGTGCTCACAAAATAATGTGTAATAAAATAAGTGTGTGAACATATGATAAGGAAGAGGATATTTGCATATTCTCAAGCTATTTCTCCACAAAATATTAATTAATTATGAAGGAGAAAACAGTGACTTTGTTACAGAGGAGAAGAACTACCAGATACCACCCTTACCAAGGGTTCACCTCTCCAAGTATAACCCAGGATTAACATCACTAATGATAAGACATTTTGACATTCCATACTTCCTTGCTACAATGCACTAGAACGATACGGCACTTTCGCATATCCTCCCAATAATGTAGAACCTCAGTCTAATCATGGAAAAACATTATATAAACCCAAATTGAGTCACATGCTACAAAACATACTTAACCAGTTCTACTCAAAAGGGTCAAGGTCACGACAGGCCAAGACTGAACGATTGTCAGACTGGAGAAAACTCAGGAGATGTGATAACTAAACACGATACAGAAAACTAGATTGACTTCTGGACCAGAAAAGGGAGTAGGAAAACAGGAAAAATTCTAAAATATCAGTAGGATAGCTAACTGAAATACGTCAATGTTAATTTCTTGGATTCAGTATTTATACTACGGTTATACAAGATGTTGGCAGAATGGGAAGCTAGATGGAGCCTATATAGGAACTCTCTGTACTATTTTTGCAACGCTTATGTAAGTCTAAATTCATCTCAAAATAAAAGGATTTTCTTAAAAAAGATAAGCTTCTTGAGAGCAAGGGCTTATCTGTCTTGTTCTAGAATAGTACCTACTACATGGTAGGTATTAACTAATTGTGAATGGGAGGAAGGATGAGAAGGAAGAAAAGATGGAATAGAAGAAAGGAAGAACAGGTGAAGGGAAAGAGGGAGGGAGTGCAGGAAGAGAGATGAAAGATATGTGGGAAGAAGAGAGTGTATGGCTTTGGGAAGACTGGAAGCACTCCTTGAAGAAGATATGGGACACAATACATAGGCTTGTTAAGGTTCTCAAAAAAAAGGCTCACTCAGAGCATCTGTCACATGCCATAGAAACATGAAGGCATGGCGATATCCCTTAGCAGGGGCTGTGGTTATTTAGCTTTGTGCCCCCAGAACCTAGTGCCACGCCACATTCTAGGCATTCAATACACACACTTTGTGGATTCAATTTAATTAAAATAGTTAATGACTCAGGTTAAATGCAATGGTTGGATTAACACATGCGATGCCCTCCCAAGAGAATTCTCTAGCTTTTGGTGGGCGGATTAATAACTTTGGCTGAACAGAAGGGCACAGTCTAAGACCTGGGTCCTGAGGGCTCAGGGAAGTGAGTCTTTACAGACTGTTGGAAATTGGAGCAAAATTAATTCGATGAAACATAGCCCACCCTGGGATAACCTGCAGAACCGAATTTATTTTCAATTGCAGGATATATAAAATTATGTGCTGTGCTGCCCTCCAAATCTAAGGGACATAAAAAAGGCTCAAAATCTGGGGCATTTTTCCAGTAGAAGGAACGAAATTTCATCAGTGAATATTATTTTAATTCTATGTATCAACTAATAATTCTGTGCCTAGCATCTATTCACAAACTTTCTTAGTTGTTCATAATAAAAGCCCTTTGATATTGTTAATATTTCTGCTTCACAGATGAGGAAACTGAGGCTCAGAAAGGTGAAATGACTGGTCTTAATTTGCAAAACATTAAAGATGTGAAGCCAGAAACTCAAGCTCAGCTGTCTTTCTCCCAAAGCTCTTGAAAAGGGTCTTAGACATCATCGAATCGAAACTCTACACTGTTTGATCCATCTTTTATGCTGCCAATAATAGGCATTAGCAGGTGAGATAGACGAGCCTTTGAGAAAGGAACCCTTGGCCAGGGTCTCTTTCACAAAAGCCTGAGGCCAGCAAGATAGTGTGCAGAAAGCCTGGGGGACAGTCAGCACACTGGTATCCTGTCTTGTCTCTCCTATAATTTTAGCTGTGGGATCTCAGTCAAGGCATTTGGCCTGTTTGAGCCTTAGCCGTGCCACCTGTCAGATGAAGATATGGAAACCCTCTCCGACCTCATGAGAGCAGCAGGACGAGGCCTTAAACCTGGTTTCCTGTTGGAGACTCCTGTCCGGTATGACTCCTGTCCGGAGACAAATATGGAAGTAGTTTAACTGGCTGAAATGTGAGGCCATGCTAATTATATCAATCTCATAATCATCTCTTTTTCTCTGCCTCACTGCTTCTATTTAGCTGTTTTTCTCTCTGTCTCTCTCTCTCTCATATTCCAAGTTTTCAAATAAGAACTGTTAGCTTCATAATCAAAAAGGTCTAATTGGCTACAGAAAGGAACATGCACAATGTCCCCAGGGGGAACCTTAATCTGGATGGAGGAAAGGTCAAAAACCACTTGACTGACCAAGAGAAGTTAAGAGAAATAAGGGAGGTAAGGGAATTCAATAGTCTCTATTTGTAACTGTGGAAACTGAAGTCCTGAGCTGTGCTCTTGACCAGGCAATTACATCACGGAAATAGCCTGTCCACTCTTGCTTGGTTGGCTCTTGGAAATGAAAACAGATTCAACCAGGCTCTTCTCTTAAACAGACCCTCTCCTCTGTAGTTTTCTTGAGGGCCCTGCCTTCCTAGCATTGTGCTGATGTAAGGAATACAGCCTGATGATGAATAAGTTACCCCTCATTTTTGAATCTCAGCTTCTTCAGCTACAAAATGGGAATGCCACTCCACATTCACTAGGATGGATATTATCGAACAACAACAACAACCAGCAAATAACAAGTGCTGGCGAGAATGTGGAGAAATTGGAACCCTCATGCTTTGCTGGTGGGAATGTGAAATGGTACGGTTGCTGTAGAGAGCAGTTTGGCAGTCCCTCCGAAAGTTACCGCATGATGGAGTTACCGCATGATTCAGCAATTCCACTTCTAGATATATACATACTTAAGAGAACTGAAAGCAGAGACTCAAACAGATACTTGCCTACCAATGTTCATAGCAGCATTATTCACAAAAATCAAAAGGTGGAAACAACCGAAATGTCCTTAAACAGATAAATGGATAAACAAAATATAGTACAGCCATATAATGGAACATTATTTAACCTTAAAAAGGAAGGGGACTCTGACACATGTTACAACATGAATGAACCTTGAAGAAATTAAGGTAAGAAAAATAAGCCAATCATGAAAGGACAAATACTGTATTGTTTCGTTTATACGAGGTACCTACAACAGTCAAATCTGTAGAGACAGAAAGTGGCATGGTGATTTCCAAGGGTTACAACATGAATGAACCTTGAAGAAATTAAGGTAAGAAAAATAAGCCAATCATGAAAGGACAAATACTGTATTGTTTCGTTTATACGAGGTACCTAGAACAGTCAAATCTGTAGAGACAGAAAGTGGCATGGTGATTTCCAAGGGTTGGGAGGAGGGGAGAATGGAGAATTAGTATTTTATGGGTACAGAGTTTCAGCTTGGGAAGATGGAAAAATTTCTGGAGATAAAAGAAAAATTTCTGGTGGTGATGGTTGCACAAAAACATGCACTGAATTTACACTTAAAATGGTAAATTTTATGTTATGTATATTATGCCACAATAAAAAAATGGGAATATTAACACTTAACTTGAGTGTTATTTTGAAGATTAAAATAGTTATCATATACAAAACATCTAGAACAATGCCTGTCACATAGTAGTTGCGACACATATTGGTTTCCTTCTCCAGGCAGCACATACAATTTACATGGAGCCTCTCTTTGCCTTCTTAGTCAGGAGAGTATATCTGGCTACACAGGTGGAGATGGTATAGAATAACATTTCTACACAAAGATGACCACACTTGAAAAGGGAAGACATTCACTACAGGTCAGTTTGGAGACCTGCTTCCTTCCATTTTATGCGTTAAGAGTAATCTACTTCTGGAAGCGAACTGAATGTAGAAAGGCACATCTGAGGGACCACTGTAAATTTCTCCAGTTTAAACAGGAAGGGAGAAATACCTTTCTAGGTCTCAAAAGTGAAGGAAAGCATCCTTACCTACCTAGTTCATTGGCTAAGAAACATTTCTGCGACAGCTTGATACAGGTATGGGAACTGGAATCTCATCCACCCTGATGAACGGTGTTTCTGGACGGAGAGTCACTACACCTGCGCACCTATGCTCAGGGGACCTTCAGAAAGAGGGTGAGGAGGTGAATTGAAGGGCAGGCCCCTGGACTTTCAAGGGATGATGCCAAAGAGTACTTCTTTAAGGCTTCTTCCAAATCCAACTTCGCTGCAGCTCTGGCCTCCCTGTTGGAGGACAGGTTGCCGCCTGCAGGTCTCAGGGACAACTCTTCCAGGAAGAGCCAGGGCCAGGCCTTGAGCCCTATAGCACAGCTTGCCAAGTTGGACTGGATGGAATCCTGTCATTGATGCGGTGCCATCCTAATTACTCGTATGTCTCTCCTCAGATGGTGACTTCGACCACTATGAACCAAGAAACTTGGGCTCAAATCATTTCTTCAAACATATCATATGTAAGTATAGAGAGTAATAAAGGTAAAAATGACTGGTTTATCAAGGGCCTATTATGTGTCAGGGACTGTAGTGCTAGGTGCTTTATATACATTATTCCATTCTATCCCCATAACAACCCGTTGATGCTGGATTATTATTATTATTCCCATGTCACAAAGAAGGAAACTAAAATTGCCAGAGATTAGGTACCTTGTCCAAGGTTAAAAAAAATCCTCCGTATTTCCACATACTTTCCCCCTGCCCCTTCTTAACTTTTCAGCATCTTGAAGGTACTATCAACACTTCAGGAAGTTGAGGACGGTCTCAGATACTACACTTACCAATAGCCTTTGTGCAAGCCCTAGAGGTGTGCTTAGCCTGTAGGAAAAAAGGTTCAAAGAGTAACAAATGGAGAAATGTGATCTACTTTTTAAACCAATAACCACGTTGACCATGTGTCTCCCACAGTGTGTTTACAATGTGTGTGTGTATATAAATTTAAATATATACGCACACACATATACACATATATAAATTTAGGTAGCTATGTGTATATATATATATTTGCATTTGATAATCATTTCAGGACCATTTATGTAACTTGGGACATGCAGGCTGGAATGATCATCTATAATCTGATTAATTTGTTCCACAATCTGATCAATCACACCCAGATACTTAGCTTCAGACATACTATGTTATGTTATGTAGAACTTTTTAGCTTTCTGCCAAGGCTTTTGTAGCAATTTATCATCTGCCCATCCCAACACTCTGGGCTAAGGAGATGACCTCGAATTTGTTCCGGGTTGTCTTTCTTTTCAGGGATTATACCCTTTAGAGATATTACATCAGTTTTGCAAATACCTTCAAAACAGTCTTAAGGCTTGAACTTTCTTATTGACCTATAGACTGCATTGGAAACTTCTTACTGTGCCCTGTGGATTGAATTAGGAAACTTCATCGGTGTCTACAACTAGCGGACTTGGGTGAGAGGAACTTCATTTCACAGATGGTGACTGAGCAACTGACCCATAGCCGAGGCATCCGTTAAGATCTAGGTCCCCTGGTGCTGGAGAAAATTGTCAATAAAAGTTGCCTACATTATGGAGTGCCGACATTCTGTAAGGGGCTGTGCTGAAAAGAAGGCATGGTTACAGTTCAACAGCCTGCTCCTTTGATGTTGCACTCTCGCCTGCCTCAAAATACCTACTGTAGGTGCACATCTACCCAAGAATACCTGGTTCTACCTCATTGGATTCTCCCCAGTTGGGCAGAGTGATGTTTCTCTAGTGCAGTGGGCATAAGAGATGTTTTAAGATATAGATTCCTGGGAACCATCTAAAAGTTCACCTTTAATAGGTCTGAATTTATATTTTTAATTATCTATGCTTCTAATGCCTTCTAATGTAGGTATCATGGAAAATACACTTTGATAATCATTGACTTAGGACTTTCAATGCCATTGTTATTCTCTTGAAATTTTCCCCTTCACTCGTTTCTCAAACATTCATTAAGAGGTTAACATTATGAAAAATCTCATCTCTATGGTGCCTCCATAGATTACAAGTCACTTTCATATACACCTTTATTTGAAGCTCATACCAGCCATCTGAACTCCATTAGGCAGATATGGGGGGCAGATATGGCAGACAGCAATGAGCACTCCGCTTCTCCTTCTCCCCTGCCAAGAGGACCCTGATAGGTTCAGGTGTTGGGCTGGAGATCCCATGCACACTGAGAACATGAGTCCCCTATCCCGTCCCCAAGGCAAAATGCTTTTATTGGTGTAAAGTCATTACTTTTGACAAACGATTGGCTAAAGATAGGTATGTTCTACCTAGTTAATGAGACACAAAACAAAAATTATGATGGGGAGAATTTCCCTTCCTGAATGAAACAAACAAACAAACAAAAAACAACAAAAAAAACCAAGTAACTTCCTGAGGTGGATGCCTTTTCCCTTTCTTTCTTTCTGAAACTCATAAATGAGTAGCCATCTTGTGACCTTGAAGCAACAAGCATTGGGATCAAAGCCTAAATACTAAATATGGTGGAACAGAAAGATAAAAAGAGTTGGGGGTCTCCAACAATAACACTGAATTTGTTAAAAAACCTCAGCAAATGCATACATCTGAACTTGTTTTTAATCAAGAAAAATAAAGTTTGTTTAGGTCACTATAAATTGGACTTTTTCTGTTACTTTTAGCTAAAAGCATTCTTAATTGATTCAGAAGAATTATAATTATTAAAATCTTTGTTTTATGTTAAATGGCCTCAGAGAGGTTAAGTAACTTCCTCAGAATTTCTCATCAAGTAAATTGTGAGTCCTGGATTTGAACTCAGATTGGTTTACTTCAAATCCTGAGCCATCTACTCTGGAGCCTTGCTCTACAATACAGGGGTTCCAATGAGTACTTTGTAATAGAAGTAGAAGGAACCCAGTGAGTGAGGCTTAGGGCTCCTTATCCCAGTTCAACTAGAAGAATTCAAGATAATTTAAAGAAAAGGGTTACACTGATTTAAAAAACAGTTTAAAATAAAACAGCATTATGCCATGCTGCTTTCTTTTAATTTGTAAGGCATTTTAGATACAAAGAACTACAATCTCTGATTATTGTTCTGAGCTCATTTGTTATCTACTTGAGGACCATGCTGAGAAACAATGCAAGAGTTAAACTGAAGCTGTTTAAAGCAATGGCTACTTTTTGCTATAAAATGTCCCTGAAAACAGTGTTATAAAGCAAATCATTACAAAATGATTCCTATTTCCCCCATAGGAATTATGTCATAAAAAGGGTTGTGCTCCTCACCAAAGATGTAGGATCCAATTAATTATAAATATAGCCAATAATAAGGCACAAGAGCAAAATGTAATATCATTTGAAATAATAAAATGAAAATCCATGTTCTATAAAATGGGAATAAATATACTGAACAAATTATAGTATATTTGGGCTTATTGTATAATCAAAGTGACCACTTTGATTATAACATAAACACATAAAAATCTACATCATAAATCTGACCTAAAACTAACATGTTAACAATAATATATCCCAAACATGTAATGAGTGATAATTGTATTTGCTTCTTTGAGATTTCAGATGGAGTTTTTCAGGACATGTAGAGGCTCTCTCCTCTTATAAGAGTGAAATATCCAAGAAAACTAGTACTTATGCATTCCCTTCTTTTAGATCGACTCTTTTAGCAAGCAGAAGTATTCCAAATACTCCCTTCACTTGAAATTCCATGGAAAATGATGACTGTTGTTCAGAGGTTCACAACGGTAGGTGTAGTATTTTTCAGATGGATAAAAACATTTTAAATGTAAACATCTGCTATTGCTTTGGTTTATTCAAAGCTCCTCATAGAGTCTTCTACTTCTGCTGAGTAGGATTCCCTACGACAGGACTGGCCTCCTGTCATAACAAAGCAGAAAGCCAAAAATCTATACAAAATGGTGTTTCCGACATTTCACAACATGTAGTACAAGACTGTGATCCATGATAGGATGGAAATAAATGAGATGCGCCTTATAATTTCCTCAGCAGCTTCCAAGTTGCAATTCAGAGAGAGCTAACCCAAATAGAGCATGGTGACTTTGCTGAGTTGAGGAGGCAGAGATGAGAGTTTGGGGAGGCCAAGGTATCCACAGTCTTCAAGGAAGAGATACCAGAGGGGAAGCTGGGGGCAGGGTGGGGAGAGGGCAGACAGAGAGAATGTGAGACCTAGAAATCTGCAGAAGAGTCCTCTGGTATCTTTGGCTGAGTTCATGCATGCATGAGAGAAAACCATACAGGACAAAGAAAGAAGTACCAGAAAATACTAGGCTGAACAATTCCAGGAGCCAAGGCTATTAATAGTCTTTGTCCCATTCTGCCAGACTGGAAAGATCTAGTAATACCATTTAGTAGAGTTCTCAGAAGAATTACACTTTCGTAGTAGTAGAGTTAAATTAGTCCCAGAATAAAGACAACTCTGAACCTGACACAGAAAAATTTAAAAGCAATCCTTGAAAGGATCAAATTGACCTGCAAGTTACTTAACTGCACACCAAAGAAACAAATGAAACAAAAAAACAAAACAAACACTGTTTAGGGGAATATGGTGAATACCCAGCTTCCAACAATGTAAAATCAAAATGTCCAGCATCCAACCCAAAATTACCAGGCATTCAAAGAAGAAAATATGACCCATCATCATGAGAAATATCAGTCAATGAAAACAAACCCAGAATTGATAGAAATAATAGTATTAGTAGAGAGTGATCTTAAAATAGCTATTATAAATATGCTCCATGACACAAAGCAGCATGGGACTATCCAAAATGAACCTTAGAAAGAAAGAGACTAAAAAAACTTAACAGAGCATCAGTGAGCTATGCGACAGTTATCAAATGGTCTAATGTAACACATATGTAATCGGAGTCCCAGAAAGAGGGATAACTATTTGAAGAAATACTAGTAGAAAGATTTCCAAATTTGTTGAAAGCTATAAATCCACAGATCCAAGATGCTCAAGGAAACACAAACTGGAGAGACATAAAGAAAATTACATCAGTGTCCATCATAATCAAATTCCCTAAAAGCAGTGATAAAAAAGAAAATCATTAGAGCATCCAGATTAAAGGATACAGTATGTACGAGGGAGCAAACATAAGAATGGCAGGTAACTTATTTGAAGTCATGCAGAGTAACATCTTTAAAGTGATGAAAGAAAAAAACTGTCACCTTAAAATTCTATAGCAAAAACGTCTTTTGAAGATGAAGACAAAACAGTTTTGCAGACAATCAAAAGGTGATAGATAGAGATTTTTGCTACAAGACACATTAAAGAAATTCTTTAGGCAGAAGGAAAATTGATATCAGATGAAAATTTGGATCTACACAAAGGAATGAAGAATATGAGTAAATATGAGATATTTTGCCTCATTTTCAATCCCTTTAAAAGATTTGACTGTTTAAATGAAAAATAATAATAATATAGTGTGGGTTTCTAAACTATGTAGAATTAAAATGTATAACAATAGCACAAAGGTTGGGGGGATGAGGATTGGGCATATGCTAATATAACAATCTGTTACTACACAGGAATTAATGTTATTTGAAGGAAGGTTGTGATAACTTTAAGATGAATACTAAAAACCCTAGAACACCCACTAAGATATAAAAACAAAGAGGTACAGTTAATAAACCACCGGTGGACCTAAATGGAATTTAAAAATTCAAGTAATTTGAAGTTCTTGATGGTCCTAGGGCTTCTGGACACCATGTAGATAGTTTTCTTCCTTATTCTCTAGAAAGCCATGAAAACATTAATACAGGCCTCAGAAAAGAATCTCTAAACCCCTATAACACTGTTGATATCTTGGGTCTCACTATCTGTTATCATTCTATGTCCAGACAGTTATGAAAACCACACACACACACACATCCACACACACACACAGCTTTATTTGGAGACTGAATGTCAAATATGTCTCACAAATATATGTAAAACAACCTTCAAATTGCATACAATTATTAAATTTATAGAACTTGCTATCATGTGTTTTTTTAAATCAATTAATGCTGCGATTAACAAGTAACTTCTAGCACATGGGAGTCAGACAAAGGGCTCCTCAATGTTGAAAAGGCTGGGAACCATGGAACCATTGTGACAGACGAAAGTCCTTGAGAGTTTCAGACTCTTAGAAGCAATCACTGATGGTTTCTGACTGGTGTGAAATAAGACAGCAATGCTCTCACACATCTTACATCTGGTGAAAGTGAGGTAGAAAAAGCTGATGGTTTGTTGTCAGGCTCAGTGACTGAAACCAAATCAAATAATCACAAATCAATCACTCAGTTGTTAACTTGGCTGACAGACAGTTCTCTGTTTGGATCATTGAAGGGGCCAGACCACATATTACACATAATTTGAGTTTACACTTGATTACATAAGCCATTTGTTGATAGGTTGTTATGATATCTTCAGTGGACATCTGTAATTTTGTGTGACGTATGCTCAGTGTTCCTTCTTTTTGGGAACTGCCACGTTTTCACTTCATTTGATTCTGGTAGGGTTGTTAATAATTTCACTCCTCCTCTCCTTCTAAGCTGATAATACCCATTCCTCTCACACACAACGATTGATTCAGCTTGGGCATGTGGCCCAACAAGAGACAATAATTTTCTTTTCAGGGGAATAATCTGGATGCTGTGTGAGGGAAAGGATGGCTTTTTTCCTGGGATCATGAGCATGAAGACCCATGTTTGACCAGAACTGCCAGGGGCCTTCTTGCCAGAGAGCCTTAGTGATAACAGACAAAATAAGAGGCAAGCAGAATTGAAGAATGGAAATGGAGTCCTGCTAATAGTAATCAATCTATTGTTTAATAAATTACCAAATATACACTGAGTACTTACTATGTGTTTAGCATTATTCTTGGCCTTGGGGATATGGCGGTGAACAACTCTCTAAATGCTTCCATTCTAGGGAATTCTTGAGCCCCTTAATAGGGTGGAATCTGAAGACCATTGTAGACTTTTCAGTTACATGAGTCAATTAATCTTCCTTTTGTACTTAATTTATCTGAGGTTGCTGTCACTTCGAAGAGTTCAAATATACTATTAATTCTGATTTTAACAGTGAAGAGGATCGTTTTAAAAGAAGAGCCTGGTTTAAGACCAGAACTTGGAATCCTCTCACTCTTTCTGGTGTAAAAACCTATCAGCTAAACTAGAGCTTCCCCAAGTGTGGCTCAGGAATCCCTGGGGGCTCCTGAGTCTCTTTCAGGGGGTCGACAAAAGCAAAAATTGTTATTTTTTCATAATTATGAAATATGGTTTTTATAATCATATTTAGATATTATTTGTATTTTCCATTTTAATTCTCTCATGAGTGCATAATGAAGTTTTCCAGAGGCTATATGATTTCTATTAAGCTAGACATTAAAAGGATTTGCAAAAATGTGTAACAATGCCACTCTTCTCACTAAATTTGTTTTAGTTTTGGTAAACACAGTTGCTTTTCATTAAAATATGCTATTTATGTTAACATACAATGGGTTTATTATGATTTGTAAATGAATTACTAGATAAATATTTTAAAATTTCTCAATTTAATATACACTATGATAAAATCAATAGCTTTAACACACATGAACAAACCTCTTTGGGATCCTCACTAATTTTTAAGAGTGTCACGTGATCCAGAGACAAAAATACTTGAGAACTGCTAATCTAGACCAGGGCTGAGCAGTTGGTAGGTCAATAGATATACTTTGTGGTGAAAATGAGGAATCATGGAGATACAGATTAGAAGAATGTGAACTTACTGGAGTGATTGAAGTTCATGAACATACTTTTCTTCCTTCTATAGGAAAAGTTCCTGGTTCAAACTGAATTGGCACAAAACACACTGCAGTAACTGCCACACCATTAATGGCACAGGCTGATGTGTCTTGGAAGTAGCCAGCACTAATGAAGCCTGAGAGGGTAAAGATGGTGTTAAGAAGCTTTCCAAGGAAGCTACTCTTACTGCCAATCTGAGCAGGAGTCCCGAAAACAAGATAATGAAATAACGAATGTTCAATCTATTCACATCTGTGGATGTGCTGGACCAACGCAAGGAATTATCCAAATCAGTGATCATCAGCCACTAGCTTGTGCCAAATTGACTTCTCAATACTCAGAGCGTTTGATTTGACAGGGATTGAGAAGAGCCAGTAATGTTAACAGGAATATCAAATGAGGAAGTAGCAGGTGGTCTTCTGATACTACAGCTTTTATTAGCCTATGTATTTTGATAAGGTCTCTCTCACTTTAATTTTTGACTTGTATTCCAAGGCATTTCCTTGCGCCCCCCGCCAAATCTAAAATCACTGTGTCTATCCAGCTCCAACATTCTTTCACATGCATGTTCTAAATCTGTGGCAATCAAATCCCTTCCTATCTTTCCCAATTTTGGTCTTCCTTGCAGCTCTCTTAATGGCATGCTCCTTCTTGTCACTGAGGTTCCCAGTCTGGAGTGTTTGACTACTCCCTCTCTCTTGCCAGTCTGAATCATCATCCCCTTTCCAGTTTTCAATAAGTTGCTGATTCCTGCCAATTCTACCCAGTATTTCATAGAGACTCCACAGCCCTGAATTATCTACTCTTTGATTGGATCAACACAATTTGCCTGCCAAAAGAGAATGAAACTTCTCTGAAGAACGACATCATCCAGAGCTTCTGGAATTCAATAAAATACTACCAGTAATGAAAGGAAACAGGGCCAAATGACTCAAAGCCAAGGTAAAACACAACACAGAAAAACAGATCTTGAAGTCTGGCACTAAAGTTACCAAATACACACTTTAAAATAATTACCTGAAGAATATGTTCAAGAAAATCAATGAAATATGAATAATTTCATCAGAGAACATGGATTTATAAAATCAAAATCAAATGGAAATTCTAGAGGTGAAAAATATAATAAGTGAAATAGATAATTTAATAGATGGGTTTAATAGTAGATTGGACACAGCAAAAGAGAGAATTTGTAAACTAGAAGAAAGGTCAGTAGAAAATATCCAGGTTGAATCATAGAGAGAAAAAAAAAGGATGGAAAATACTTTTTCAGAAAAGAAGCAGAGAGACACATGAGACACAGTGCGGAGGTCTAAATTAAATGTAATTTGACCCCCAAAAAGAGGAGAGAGAGGGGAAAAGACAGAGGCAACAAGTGAAGAAATACTGGCTAAGAAGTTTTTTTAATTAACAAAAAACATTGTTTCTTTGTAAGCCCCAAACAGAATAAATATAAAGAAAACACATCTAGTCACATCATAATAAAGCTTTCATAATAAAGTCTTTGAAAAATCAAAGACAAAAAAAAAATCTTTAAAAATAGCCAGAGGGAAAAACACATTACCTCCAAAGAAGCATCAATAAAGCTGAAAACTGACTTTTCAACAGAGGCAATGAAGGCCAGAAGAGAACAGAGGGAATACATTAAGTGCAGAAAGAAATGATTGCCAACCAAGACTTATTTATACAGTGAAAACAGTCTACAAAAATGATTGTAAAATAAAGACATTTTCAGAAAAAAACAGCTAAGTGTTTTTCCAGCAGACCTTCACTAAAAGAAATATTAAGAAAGCTCACGAGGTGAAAAGAAATGGTCCCAGCTAGAAGCAGAGTAATACAAGGGACTAAAGAGCATTGAAAAGGGAAAATATGGGGTAATATATAAATGAATTTTGACTAGTTAACACAGTAATAATGCCTTGAGAGATTTAACATACATGTAGTAATAAAGTACATGACAACAAAAGGACAAAAGATAAAGTGGGAATAAATGGAATTTTGGTAATCTAAGGTGTCTTGTTCAGAAATGGTAAGCATACTAATTTATGATATATTATAATGATCCCTGGGTAGCAACAAATAGTATAATAAAAGAATATATAACTAACAATTTAGTATGATACATTATTGAATATTTTTTTCACAAAAATTATTCTAGGCCAAGATGACTTCACCAGTAAATTCCTCCAAATATTTAAAGATGGAGTAAAACCAATTTCAGACAAATTTTTAGCAGAAAATAGAAAAATAAGGAAGATTTCCTACCTTGTTTCATAAGGTTAGCATAACTTTGATAACAAAAGCTAAGAAGGCTTACAAAAAGAAATAATTACAAGCCAATCTCTCTCATGAACGTAGATGTAAAGTTCTAAACAAAATATAAGCAAATCATACGAGTTACATATGAAATGGATAATCCAGCACAACAAGTTGGGCTTCTCCAGGCACAAAATTGGTTTAATTCTCAAAATTCAATCAGTGTAATTCACTATATTAATAGAAAAGAAGAATAAATATTATATGATGACTTGATAGATATGTAAACAATATTTGATAGAATTTATCACCCATCCATGATTAAAACCCTCAGCACACTAGGAACAGAAGTTGTGGCAGACTATTTTCCAAAAAATGGCCATAGCAATATTTCTGTTCCCACATGCTCTTCCAGAACTTGCAGGACTCTGTGATTATCCTGTTGAACAGAATGCAGTGGAAATGATACTGTGTGACTTTTGAGGCTAATCACAAAAGGCAATGCAGATTCTACCCAGCTCTGCTCTCTTGCAGGATACTCGCCATTGGAACCCCTTTACCATGCTATGAGAAAGCTCAAGTAAGTGTGTATGGAGAGGCGACCAGCCGACAGCTAGCATCAACCACCAGATGTATAAGTAAACAAGCTTTCAAATGATTCCACCCCTCGACTTCAAGTCTTCCAGCTGAGGCCCCAGACAAACATTGTGAAGCCAGGACAAGCTTTCTCTACAGTTCCTTGTCTAAATTCTTGACCCATAGTATCTGTGAATATAATAAATGGTTATTTTTTGCCACTAAGTTTTGGGATGCAACAATAGAAACTGGAAGGGAAGGAAACTTCCTCAGCCTGATAAATGACATCTTTGAAAATCCTACAGCTAACATCATACCTAATGATGAGATATTGAAAGCTTTTTTCAGAGTTGAGCAATGAAACAATGCTACTCATTATCACCACTTCTAAACGACATTTCCCTGGCTCTCTTAGGCAATACAGTACACAAGAAAAAGAAATAAAAGACACACTGTTTAGAAAAGGAAAATAACAAACAAACCACAGCTATCAACTCTGGCAGATAACAGGATAGAAAATCCAAAATGATCTGTAAACTTTTAGAATCCGTTAAGTCAATTTAGCATGGTCTTTGGATACAGAGTCAGTATACAACAAAACTTATATTTTAAATTTTTAGTCACAAAAGAAAATGAATCTTTTAAAACAACTTTACAAAAGTACTTTAAAAACCACACAGGAATCATATAGAACACTTGGCAAGAACACAAAGAAAATTACAAAATATTACTGACTGAGCGAAATGAAAAAAGACCTAAATAAATGGAAGGCTCTATTATGCTAATAGATTAGAAGACTGACTATAATACAGGAATGTCAGTTGTCCTCCCGTGAATCTATAGAGTCAATGTAATCCCAATCAAAATCTGAGCAGATTTTCTTTTTTTAATTTAAACATTTTTTAAATGTGAGCTGACTCTAAAATGTACATGGAAATGTAAAGGGCTAAGCATGGCAAAGACAATCTGGAAGAAAACCAAATTTGGAGCACTTAGAGTGCCACATATGAAGATAGACTGTAAAGCTACATGAATGAAAACAGTGGTATTGGTGCAAAGACAGACACATAGAGACCAACTGAACAGAGTCCAGAAACAAACCCACCCTTATAATCACCTGATTTATATGAATCTAAATTAAGAACATATAATTTTATATAATAGAATTACTACTGCAATGCAATGGGGAAAGATAATCTTTTCAACAAATAGTGTTGGACCAAAGGGATAGCTATATGAAAAAGTGAGTCTGCATCTCTGCTTCATGACATACATAAAAATCCACTTTAAATAAATTATAGTATTAAATGTGAAAGGTGAAACAATACAGCTTCTCAAAGATAACATAGGATAACATGTTATGATGTTGGGATAGGTAAAAATTTTTTAAACAGGACACAAAAAACACTAATCATAAAAAAATGGTAAGTGGGACTTCTGAAAATTAAAAACTTATTAGAAGATACTATTAAGTAAATGGAAAGACAAGCCACAGACTGGGGAAATATTTGTAATATTAACAATGTATAATCTAACAAGGGACTTTTGTTCAGAACACTTAGAAAACCCCCTAGAAATCAATAAGAAAAATATAGACAATACAATCACAACAACAAAAGAGCCAAAGATTTGCACAGGTCCAATAAGCATGTGAAAACTGTTCAATATCATTATTCATCAGAGAAATGCAAATTAAAGCCACAATGAAATACCGCTTCACATCTGCCAGAATGGCTAAAGACAAACAAATAAAACAGAACAACCTCCCCCCAAAAAACACCCCCCATTCCAAACGGATCCTACCAAGTTGCGGAGAATATGGAGCAGCTGGAAGTCACATGCACTGCTGGAGGGAGTGTAAATTGGTACAGTCACTTGGCAAACTGCTCAGAGATATCTTCTAAAGCACAATGGACACATACTTTTGACCCTCCTAAGTAAACATACAAAAGAAATGCATACATATGTGCACCAAAAGACATGTACAAAACAACCACATTCACTGGATAAATTGTGGTATGTTTGTACAATAGAATATTACACAACATGAAAATTGAATTACTGCCACATTCTAGTAAATGGAAATACCTCACAGACACCAAATAGTTACTACTATTCATATGCTGATTCATATAAAGTTATATACATTTTAAAAGAAGAAAAACCTAATCTGTCGGAAAAGAAGTCCAAATACTGATTATCTTTAAGAAATCTGCAACGACTGGAGGGGACATATGGAGGCTTCTCTCAGGCTAGTAATGTTACATATCTTGGTCTGTGTGGTAGTTATACAAATGACTTCATTTCGTAAAAATTCATCCACTGATGTGTGGTGTTTAGTATATATATATGCGTATATATATAAGTATATATATGCATATATATACACGTATATATGTATATATGTATATATATAATACTCCACAAAAATAGTTTAAAAATTAAAAAAAAGAAAAAAACGTGAGTGATGGCTGGAGGGTCACCAGTGATGACTTTCTTTTCCTAGTCAGACGTGTGTATTTGTCCAACTGCCCAAGGAGCGGGCTCCATGCAAGTATCACATACAGAGTTCCAGTTACCACTGTGGAACTAACTCTAGAGCAACACTATCTGACTATTTTGCCTCTGGGAAAAAATTGTGAATTCAGGAATATGCTGTTTCACAGGATAGCATTGCAGCATAGAAATTTACTCCTGAATTCATTTCTGGTTCTGTTGGGTTTGAGGAAGTTGAGTTCACGTGATTTTCCAAAGGAACAAAAGTGGGTGGGTGGGTGGAGAAAGCTGAGTGTGGGGAGGGGTGATTCATCAAATCAAGTTGAAAGGCAAAGACAGGAGAGCACAAAGGCCTAAACTAATTATCTGCCCAAAGCGCTTTGACAGTCCAGGCTGTCCACCCCCCTGCCACTTGTCAGGGCTCAGGCTTCAGTGTCCCTTTGAAGGGACACCTTAAGGGAACACTTGATGTCACTGCAGAAGCAGACACGTGGGTAGCAGAAGCTGCCTCTCCAGTCTTATCCCAGAGCCCCCTGCCCTACTGTGTAGAGAGTGCGCCATTCTCCAGGTCCCACACTGGTGAACATTCTGGGTTGCAGCAGGCTAGCTGCTTGAGACTACACCTCTAGGCCCTCCCAGCCAGCACCAGAGAGAAGCAGCTGTCTCCGTCCTCACTTCTCCATCTTATTGAGTGGCTGAATCCCTGCTGGCACGATGAAGATGTGAGTGAACCCCAGGGGCCAGTCTCCATTTGGTCCCGGCCTCTCAGTCAAAGGTTTAGAAAATCTGGCTGGAAATTTAAGACAGCTAAGAGCACAGCTGGCTCCCATGGAGTAAAGAATACTGAGCCCCCGATAAAGGCTCATTCATCTCTAGGAGCTTCATGCTTGAAAGGCTCTGAGCGCCTGAAGAGAAACTGTGCAAAGTGACATCATAATAAACAGAGAGAGCATGTCTATAAAATCCCAGACAGGCGGCAAATGCTACCAGTGACATCATGTCCCACCACAGCAATGAAAAAAGAGTGTCAGTTGTGCCAGGTATGGCTGCCTCAGACAGATAGGGTGGGGACAGTGGGGCAGAGACCTCAGCCAGGGAGCTGCGTGCCCACCAGCGCTTGCTATGGGAGAGAATGGTCACGAGACTCCCTAGGGACAATTTATTAGTTTATGATGCGGAGACCAATAGGATTTGTTACTCACTTTCCAGATGATGAATTGAGGCTTAGATCCATGTCTTTAGTTGTCAATTCAATTGTTGCTCTTTTCTCCTCATTCATTCATTCATTCGTTCATTCATTCATTCATCTGATATACAACAAGCACATAATAGGTTTTAAGCTTTAAAGGTAAAACAAAAAAAGACCTGGTTCCTGGCCGTGACGATCCCATAGTATAGTAAGAGCGCAAGACATAAAATGACCACAATCTTTTGTGAACACCTGCAATTTGTTCCATTTATAAAGATAACTGTAGGAAAGATACATTGGGGAAAACATAGAAAGCACCTGAAGTAGTATGCAAAAGGTAAAAACCACACATAATCCTGCCATGCAGAGACAAGGAGGTATGTATTTAGGTATATGGCTATAGCTCCTGTACCCGAGGAGGTGGGGGGTGAGACTGAAAAGACAGGTCAGGCCGACTGCAAAGGTCTTTTGCAGAACTCTCATCCTATCAGCAGCCTTTCTCTCTGTGTTGTCACCCTGCAGTAGGGAGATGGGCTGCCAGTAATTATTACTAATGACTCTTCAGGAATTGATTGACTTGCCTTTTTATGGTTAATTTACATTAGAGTAGATTCAAATCGGTCACTAAGCACCTCACTCTCACTGGTTTGCTTACTGATGGACTTGAGGGTGATGGGAAGGGGGAGAGCAGACCAGGGATGGTGGCCCACCCCAGGTGAGCCTCAGCATTGCCACTCCTGCCCCATTGATAATTATCTCCTAATCCTGCCCTGATTAAACTTAAGTTCTGTGAAGGCAGAGTCCATAGGTGTCTTAATGTTTGCTCTACCCGCTGCCCCTAGCACAGTCAATTCACTTAATAAGGATTTATTGAATGCCTACTATGTGTCTGACAATTGACACGCTTCACTCTGATGAATAAACTCTCCTGCCTTATGGAGTTTACAATCATGGAGGGGCAGACTTTAAACAAATAAATACATCAATAAACATTTATAATGTTTCATTACAAATGGTGACTAATCTTGTGAAAGAACAGTACAGGGGTTCTGTATGGGGAGGGCTCATTAAACCAGGAGTAATGAAATTTCAGTTGGTGTTTAATGGGGCTGGAACACACTAAGCATTTAAAAAGTATATCCTGAATGGAAGAAAAGTCAAAATCTGCATATGCCCATGGATGTGTGCCATGCATGAGACCGGCTTGTCATGTTTGAAGCCCGGCTGCTGTGGCCAGGAGCACTGAAGAGTTTGCAGGATGGGAATGGCACGGTCAGATCTGTGATTTAAAAAGATGGCAGCTGCCTCTTTTGAACCTTAGTTTCTTTCCCTATGATTTCTAGGAACAGGACTACATGATTCCTAACAATTCTTCTACTTCTCTCATTCTGGAATCCTTGACTAATCAGTCTTGGCAAGAGGGTGAGGTCAACCTTGACCTTTCTCATCCCTCTCCCACTCCATCTCCTTCTCCCCTCAACTGCCATTCTCCTTTTAACTGTCCTTGAACAACTCCAAGGGAATTCTTCCTCTCTTTATCAAAACTGCTTTCACAAAGTGAGATCAAAGCAGGATGTAAATGCCTGATAAGGCTTACGGCATTATTAGAAATGATATAAACTATTGAGCTAAATAAATGAATGCTAATAATGGACTTCAGCCAAATGGAGGACCCTAGAGAGCTGGCATCAGGCCCATATTTAAGCCCCTCCTGGGCCCTGCACTCTGCCTTCAGAGGCTTGCCTGGGTGAATGGGGAGGCTGGGTTCCCATTGACCACTTGTTGGGCACAAGATGCAGGAGAGATACCCCGTCTAAAAAGGCTGTGAGTGTCCACAGGAAGAGGTGATCGGTGAGGGAGAGTTGAGCTGAGCAGTGCAGTTGGATAAGGTTTGGCTATATGAAGAGGATCAGGGAGATGATTCAGAAGGTTTGAGCGGGTCACAGAGACAGGCATGAGGCCTGGCAATTACATAACCATCATCAATATGCTTCATGCCACCATATCCCACTAGCCAGAGGCAGCAGCAAGCAACAGAGACAGCTGCTCTGTCACTTCCCAGCCATTCGGTCGGAGGTACCTTCTGAACATAGAGATTCCCTACCATAAAGTAAATCACAATACCCACCTCTCTAGTTGTGATGAGGATTTAGGAAGATGGAAACCACGAAATTGCCTAGGAGAGTGCCTGGCACACAATGTGTGTTCCATTCATGTAGATTTTCTTGCCTTCCCAGCTAAACGGGTCATTAAGTCCCCACTCTCAGGGTCAGGCTATGTCTTCAGAGGCATTACATGCTTAATAACCCAGAATGGTTCCCAGAATTTGAAGGTCACAAATAAAAGGATGACCTCAAAGGTTCCCGCTGTTTTTGCTCTGGGGCACAGCAGTTCTAAGGGTGATGGATCTTAACTGGCTGCCAGTTTTAGAGATGCCTTGATGGCGGGCATTGGGGGTGTGGAGGGACCTGAAGGAAAGAGGGGTCTCTGTGTGGTAAGGGGCGATAAGAAATGTGGGCACTTCAGATGTGGCTGGATGACTTAGGGCAAATTGATTCCTCAGCCAGCACGAAGTCAGTGGTCAGGAAATGTGAGCTGAATCTGAATGTGATTCAAAATCCAAAAGCTTGGGTTCTAGCTGAAAGTGTTGTGCAGGAGCATATAGGCAAGGCAAGGGAAGATCTTTTGCCAGCAGATAAAACATTGTTTTTAAACAAAAGAGAAAAAGGACTATTTTCCTGAGTATAAGTTCAATATGGCTAAGCTGTGCAAAGCATTGCCCTGCTTGAGGTATGTTTCTCCATTCATAAGAAATGAAAAGACATCATTTTCATCTCCTCAGAGCTCCCCAGGTTCCCTGATTTGGGCTCCAGACTGAATAGACAGAAATATGAATATTAATATAACCGCAAATGTGAAGACACACATGTGAACATAAATGCATTCATAAATATAAAAAATAAACATACATAGGAATAGGGTACTTGTCTCTCTCCTGTAATCTCTGGGGGAAGACAGCTCACTCCACGTTCCTTTTAGAGTCAATCAACAAACCATCTTTTACTATACACATGACTATAATTATCCTTATTTTGTATAAAATGCATTGAAGTCTCAAAACAGCTCACACATTTATTGTCTGCCAGGAGTCACCCAAGCTCCTTCCAAGAAAGGTGGGGCAGGTGCAGTCATCTGTGTATGTATGTGGAAGCAGCCTGGACAGGGGGAGGACTTACACCCCCCCCCCCCCCCCCCCCCCGTGGCTGCTGCATCCTTTCCACTACCCCCTTACTCTGTGCCAACCTGTAGAAAAGCTTTGAATGAGAGGATTTATTCTGTGCTCTCCAGGCTCCTACAGACTTACTAGGAATGAGTCATTTGCATATGCAAGTCAATTTACACCACCAGGTTATTTAGGGAGAGGTTCCAGCCTGAGCTTTCTAGGCTCCAGGCCTGCTTGGGAGAGTTGTAGGATTTGAGTCCTTAAGCACATCTTTCTCCTCACATAGCTCTATTGCCAAGACCTAGGAGGGAGCTAATAAACAGGTCCCTGGGACGCTTAAACACACAGGTCTGCGACTCACCCTGTACACGCTTGGCAATTTTGGAATTAATTAAATATCCCATTTTACCAAAGCTTTAGGGTGTTTTTGCTCTAGAAAGCTTCTTCTCTCTTAACTAAATTGAGGCCTATAAATGAGAAATACAGTGCATGAAATCTCTGGCTGTCACACCATAAATCTCAGGCATGAGGCTTTGCAAATCTCCTTTAGGATAAATTGTAGCAATAAAGGGTTTGCATTTCCTCCATGTATTGTTGGATTCTGGGAGTTGAGCCTTCTCCAGTCATGGGCACTTTGATTGCAGACCATGGGACAAGGCAGGGCGACCTGAGGAAGCTTGGCTGTGGGCTCTGGGGTTTGCCTGTCCTCTGCCCTCCTGCTGCCACCCAGAGGCATGGATGCTGTTACTCTGGCAACGACCTCAGGAGAATTTAGAAAGATGTGGACGAGAACATTCTTCAGGGGTAGAAGGTATAGGTTTCAACCAGGAAAAGGGGAATGGGATTCTTGGAATCTGGCGCAGCAAATCTTTGACCTAAACTACACTAGATACATATTAAAATTTGTTTGTTTCAGCCCTTCTCATTCTCTTGAACCTGACTGTCCCTCAATGGTCTATTTATTCAGTTAAATACAAAATAGCAGTTTGAAACGAATGAACTCTATTTATACACAGAAAAATACCCCAAACAATATAGACTGGAGAAACACAAGTTCCAAAAAATCTGCATCTATATCTATATCTATATCTATATCTATATCTATATCTATATCTATATCTATATCTATCTATCTATATCATTATATCTATATCATTATATTTATATCTATATCTAATCTTTTGGAACTTGTGTTTCTCCAGTCTATACTGTATCATTATTATATATATATGTCATTTTATATATATATGTATGTGTATATATGTATATATATATGAATATGCATTGACTATGGACACATTCATATACAGGGAAAGTATAAAGTCTCATGTAGAATAATACCCAGCACCCTCAGGAGATTGATGGGGGAGGATGAAGGATTGGAACGGAGTAAAGCTTTAGCTTTACTGAAAATGGGGGAAAAAAACCAAAGCACATGGTTGCAACATATTAAATCTATTAATTCTGAGTGATGGGTACATGGGTGTTTACTATACTTGATACATTATTTTCTGTATGTCTGCAATATTTCACAATTAAAAGTAAAATATTAGTTTTAAAAGAATAAACATTATATTGAGAGGTATAAAATGAAATCTCATTGCTTTAACTTGAATTTCCTGAGGTTGAGCATCTTTTCCTGGATTTATTAACCATTCTACCTTTTCTTTTGTGAATTGCCTGTTCATATACTTATTTTTCTTTTTTTTGTTGTCCTTTATACTCTTGAACTAGAAAATCTTGTATAACAACTCCTCGAATAGATGTAACCGAAGCCTTTTCTTGTACTGTAAGCATCTTCAATTTGCCGAGTTGATTGGGACCGTTTATCGCTAAACTAAGTGGTCCCAGCTAGCTTGTCTATTTATATTTCCTGTCCCTGTTTTTTATTGTCCCCTTGCCCCCAGGACATCTTAACATTTCTGGCTGTTGTTAGTCAACCTACCCACTTACTTTACTCACCAGCCAAGCAAAGAACCCGTCAGACAGAGGAAGGGAAGCAAAACTGGATCTGGCTGGGTCAGGCAAGCGTCCGCCAGGCACTCTTAGCCACACAGAAGTGGATATAAACTGGGCACTGAGGAAGCTCGAGGAAAAGTCACCTATCACCTGGGAAACTAGAGGACGCATCCTACGCCAATGCTCCTCAAACTTAAATGTGGGTATGAGTCTCCTAGAAGTCTTGTTAAAAATGTGGGTTCTGATCTGGCAGGTGTGGGGAAGGCCTGTGGTTATGCATTTCTAATGAGCCCCCAGGTGACGCCACTGTTGCTGGTGCAAGGACCACACTTTGAGTAGTGAGGTTCTAAAGAAGAAAAGAGATTCAGTGCGGTCACTTCAGCTACCCATATAGCCCTTGGGTTTATTCTTCTAACAGGAGCCTGTGCTCCCACATCTGAAGATAACCTCCAGATTTAATGAAGGGGAGGCCTTAGAGATTATTCTAGAAGAGCTCGTGAGGAAATAGCTGCCTATGGAGGCTCAGTGACTCGCCCAAGGCCATGCAGCTGATTAGCGGTATATCTGAACTAGAACTTCAAGTCTTGGTCTGTATAGTTCAGTGCTTTAAATATCTTAGCAGTTCATCATTTTCATCTTAGGAAGAAAACAAACTCAACAGTAAGAATTCATTGAATTGCCAGTATCGTTGGCTTTAAGCAACTCCCTGGAAGGCCAACTCAGATTTACAATAAAAGAGCAACGGGGAAGGAAAAAAAAACAACTGTTTTTCGGACAGCATAGGATTCCTGTAAACTGTAAGCTCCCATCATAAACCTCACATATAATTTGATTTTACCAAAATCGATTTACACATACAATTTTATCAGCACACATTGCATAAACAAAGGCCAACCTTAATGGATTATTCTGTCCCTGACAGACCCTAGGTCCCAGTTTTTCTTTAGCTTTCTAGAATCTCTGACTTTGGCAAAGCTACTTCTTTAGGCTGCAATGTCTTCACCTAAAAATGGTTTTGGACTCATTGTCTCCAAGGTCTTTTCAGTTTTAATAGTTTTTGAGTTTAAAATTTCCTTCTTTGTATACTTTAAATATGGTTTTCTGGGACTCGGTCTCCAGCTGTCATTTTCCCGTTTACATGGTTCATAGCTTTCCTGCCCAGAAAAGTGATAAGTAAAAGTAAGGGCTATCGATACAGTAGTTACTTTATATTCAGGAAAGAGGGTCCAGGTACTATTTAAAACCCAGCAACAGAATGACTTGTGGATTGATTTTCAAAGGCTCTTAAGCCTCAGGGCTTCGCACAAAGAGAGGACATACTTAATTGCCCCACGTCCTATCTGCCTTTGAAGACAGAATATGCTCAGTGCAGTGGGCCTGTTAGAAAACTTAATCAAGCCAATTGGGGCTTTCCCTTTGTGTTTGTGAGCACAGATCTCCAATGGACAAAGTATAAACCTTTGGTGTAACCCCTGGGTACATCCTTGTCAGTTATTGCCTCTTTCCCCTGAGACAGTCCTGGTTGGACACCAGTACTGGAAATAAAACCTCACTAGTGTGGGAACCATAAGGGCTCTCTCTGGGTTTGCAAAGACAGTGTTAGTGGTAGGATCCAGCTGGTCAGTGTGACATATACCACCGGACAGCATGCCTTGAAGGAGGCCAAAGGGGAAATTACTCTACCACTCAGGGCTTTGGTTTTACAAAAAGCTGTTGGTCTGCAAGGTTTTCTAGTTTCTTCTCTAACCGTATATAGTTCTAGGATTCTGTATCTGAAGGTGGACTTGGAGTGCAGGCATACATCCTACTTGTTTCAAGGTCAAGGAGAACTAAGGGAGAAAGATGTTTACACCTCCATGTGAGGGGGGAAGTATCAAAACAGGGTGGATTAGTAAGGAAGAGCAGTGGTCAAGGCTAGAAGAGAAAAATGAAAACAGAGAACACTTGGGAAAGGTTTACCTAATATTTTAAACCTATGCCAAAGGTAATGGAGTGACATAGGTCGTGTAGGAAGGCTTTTTCAGCATGAGATCCATGGCATGGATCTCTGGGTCCTTTGCATATAAATGAGTGTTGTTGGTGCAATGGAATGAGTACAGTGTCTTATACTTCAGCTAATGAGAGAGCAGGAGAGTGTTGTAGAAGAGAAAGCAAAGAAAAAAACAAAACAAAACAAAACAAAGAACTGAAAACTCTGAGACCTGGTCTTGGGAGAAGAAAGTTCTTTATTCCTCCATAATGTTATTTATTTGGATCCATAGTAAGAAAGCTCCCCAAGAATATTTCCATTTGTGTCTGGAAGGGAATAGATTGGGAGGGAGGGGGCTGGAGAGTGCCAATGGAAGCATGACTTACAACCAAGCTTTGGCTCTGCCCAAGTCTATTTCACTCAGCTATGACTACACAGATGTTGGGCTAAGAGTGAACAAGCAACATACATCCTCCAATGCCCTCTTTCCCCGAAAATAAGACCTAGCCAGACAATCAGCTCTAATGTGTCTTTTGGAGCAAAAATTAATATAAGACCCGGTCTCACATTACATTATATATGACTGGGTCTTATATTATAGTAAAACAAGAACGGGTAGTACATTAATTTTTGCTCCAAAAGAAGCATTAGAGCTGATTGTCTGGCTAGGTCTTATTTTTGGGGAAACACAGTAGGAAACCTGAAGGTCAAGAACTAGGAAGAGACTAAAGTAAAAATCTGCATCTGGAGAGAGAACTGGAATAGAAATTGCAAGAGTAGGTTCTAGTGCTGAGCAAGTTGTAAAGTCTGGGTTAAGTATTTGCGTCTCCTAGAGTCTTAGTTTCTTTAGCTATAAAATGAGTTTGGCTCAGTGGTTTAAACCATGCCTGCATATTAGCATCTTTCAAAAGTACCAGTGTCTAGGCACTACTTCAGACCAGATCAGAACCTCTGGGGCTGGGGCAAAAGCATCAGGTGCTTTGTAATGCTCTCCAGATAATTAAAATGTATGTCCAAGGTTTGAGAGTCACTCGTGCTACTCAAAGTGTGGTCCATGTACAGTATCGCCTGGGAAATTTTCAGAAATGCAGAATCTCAGGCCCCAGTCCAGGGAACGACTAAGTGGGAATCTACATTTCCACAAGATTCTCCGATGATTCACATGTTCGCCCAAGCTTGAGAAGCCCCAAGACAGATGATCTCTAAATAACATTGTATTTTAAATTATAAAATATTTTTAACACATAGAAACACTTAGATAATAATTTAATTAATACCATGTACCCAACCCAGTTTTATCAAATCCGTAGTTTTACCATTTTGCTTTAGATTTTGTTTAATGAAAAACAACAACAACAACAACAACAACAACAACAAACCATATACTTTAAGTTGAGAGCAGCTCCTCTGTGTATTCCTCCTCATTACTATATTTTTCTTTTCATAGATGTACTCACTATCCTGACTTTGGTATTTTTCTATTTTGTGAATGTTTTTATGTTATTATTACATAGGTAGGGTAGTTAGACAGATATAGAGATAGGTACGTGGACGGATGGATAGGTGGATGGATAGATAGATAGATAGATAAATAGATAGATAGACAGATATAAAATAGTTTTGCCTAATTAATAGGCCTTCTGTTGTTGATCCATCCTTGCATTTCTGGGACAAATCATAATGGGTTATGGGTTATTATACACACACACACACACAGGTTATTTTATATATATACGTATGTATACGTATATATTTTATATATATATGTATATATATGTATATATACATGTATATATATATTTTATATATATACATATATATACATGTATATATATTTTATACATTTATATATAATATATATTTATATATATTTTATATATATATACATTATATATACATGTGTATATATATATATATACTTTGTAAATACACTGCTGGATTTAGTTGCTTGCGTTTTATTTAGGACTTATGGCATTAAATGAGATTGGTCTGAAGTGTTCCTTTATTGTTAGTTTTGTTATCAAGAGTACACTGGCCATATTTAATGAGTTAGGTAGTTTTACCTTGTTTTCTATTCTGAGATAGTTTATAAAAGATAAGATTTACTGATATGTTTCTTGGGGTTAGAAAAGCTTGCCTAAAACCATCAGGATCTTGTGTCTTTTGTGGGGTGTTGGAGGGGTTGATTATTGATTCTTTTTTATTGATGGCTATCATTTTATTCAGAGTTTTTATTTGAGTCAATGTTGGCAATTTAGCTGTTTCTAGAAAATATGTATTTCATCTATGTTTTCAAATTTATTTACATAAAATTGTTTATTGAATTCATTCATTTGAAAAAAATTCTACTGTATCTGTAGTTATTGCTTGATTTTCCTTTTTCTCTTTTGTCTCATTTATTAGTTTTTTTTCAAAGAAAGAGATTTGTTAACTACTCTTTACTACTTTTTTTCTTACATTTCCTTTAAGTTTAGTTAGGTTTTATATTGATAGCTTGTTGAGTGGAATCTTATAATTTTGGAGGGGGGATATACATAAGTCTATAAATCTGACCTCAAAATTTGCTGTAGCTGCCTTTGACAAATTTTCATCAGTACTTTTATTGTCTCTTAGTTCTAAATATCTGGTAATCCCCATTGTGCTCTCCAATGTTTCCAAACCCATGTGGTATTGTTTTTAACTATGTATTGTTATTATTATTACTTTTAATTTAATTGCACTGTGGTAAGAAATGATTTCTATGGCATCAGTCCTCTGAAATATGACTTCCTCTGGATATACAATGTGATAAACTTTTATAATTGTTCTATGTGTCGATGGAAAAAGAATATATATTTGTTGGGTTCATAATAGGATGTTGCCTGTCAATTTTGCTGTTCAAGTCTTCTATACATTTACTAATTATTTTTCTGTTTGATTTTCAAATTTTTGACAGAGTGGCTTTGTCAGTTCCTCATTGTTTTCAGGCAGCATTCTTTGATTTCATACGTAACAAGCCTATATCATTAAGTACATGGAAGTTTATTGCTACTAGGTCTTCTTGTTAGAGTCTTCCTTTGTTATTTCTGTGTGTCCCTTATCCATATTACAAGTTTTTGCTATGAGTTCTATTTTGACTGATATTATTTCTTTTGGTCACATAGTGAATCTTTTTCCATCTCCTTATTTTCAATCTCTCCGGTTTTATTTAAGTATGCTTCTTATAAAGAGTAGGTAGCTGGATTCTGTTTATTTTTTTAATTTACTATGAAAATCTTTTTAATAGGTGAATTTATTAATAGTCCATTTACCTTTTTGTGTGATTACTGAGATATTTGACTTATTTCTACCAACTGCCATCATCACCTTTTTGATTTTTTATAATTTTCCTTCCTTTATTTTTCCCCTTGTCTTCTGTTAAATCAATACTATACTATATATCTTTATAAAGTGTACTCATATACTATATACAAGGTCCGGCAATTATATTTGCGAACTTGTTGCAATGATGTTGTTAATTTTTTTTGATATCAGAGGGATTCATCATTATGAATTTGTACCAACTGGACAAACATTTAACCACGTTTACTATTTGGAAGTCTGAAAAGGCTGCATGAAAAAGTTGGAAGACCTGAACTTTTCGCCTATAATTCATGGCTCTTGCATCACGACAATGCACCAGCTCACACAGCACTGTCTGTGAGGGAATTTTTAGCCAGTAAACAAATAACTGTATTGGAATACCCTCCCTACTCACCTGATCTGGCCCCCAGTGACTTCTTTCTTTACCTGAAGATAAAGGAAAGATTGAAAGGAAGACATTTGGATGACATTCAGGACATCAAAGTTAATACGAGGATAGCTCTGATGGCCATTCCAGAAAGTTACAAAATTGCTTTGAAGGACAAAGTAGGTGCTGGCATAGGTGCATAGCTTCCCAAGAGGAGTACTTTGAAGGTGACCATAGTGATATTCAGCAGTGAGGTACATAGCACTTTTTCTAAGATAAGTTCTCAAACTTAATTGTGTGACCTTGTATTTGCTCACTTTATCCTCAGTTCATTTAGAAGCTATAGACTATCTTTCTATTCTTTGAAACAATCTTAAACATTTACATACATACTTAACTATAATTTGTTAATTATACTTCAAGAAAACTGAATTTAATTTTTGTCAGTGTTTCGTCCTTCTCCCCAAATAACGCATAACTTAATATCCTTAAAGGACACACTGGACACCACTTCCAACTTTGTTTTCCTTTTTTTTTAAAGTTTCAGTTTTACCTTTTAAAATATCTTCAATTATTTCTTATGATCAATGATTACTTGTAATATTTAAAAATGTACTAACATTTTAATCATTTCTGTGCTGTCTATTATTTCTTATATCCCATACTTTCCCTCTAGATTTGTTTTCCTTTTTTGATGAACTATATCTTTTAATATTCTTTTCAGGAGAGTCTATGGATTGTAAATTCTTAGTCATGATAAATCTGAAAAATGTTATTTTGATCTTATTCCTTAATGATACTTGAGATGGCTTTAAAATTCTTTGTTGACAACTCTTTTCCCTCAGGACTTCAGAGTTACTATGATCTACTGTTTTCTGGTACCTTTTGTTGCTAATGAGAAGTTTGATGTTCTGATTATAGATAATCCCTTTAAAATATTTGACTAACTTAAAATTTTTTTCTCTTTATTTTCCTTGATAATCTAAAGTTTCACCATGATTTGTCTAGGAGTCTATCTATCTATATATTTATCTATCTATCTATCTATCTATCTATCTATCTATCTATCTATCTATCTGTCTATCTACATATACTTGGAGTGAAATTTTTATCTAAATAATTCTGCTTTTCTTCACTTCTGGAGAATTTTCATATAATTTCCCAAATATTGATTCTCCTCCCTCCCTCCATTCTTTTCTGACACCCTGTTAGGATACATAAGAACCTCTCTATCTTTCATGTCTCTAAGCTTCTTTTTCAAAAATTTAGAAAATCTTTTTATCTCTCTCTCTGCTGCATTCTGGGTAGATCTTTAAGTTGTAATGATCCAATTACTAACTGCAATTTGAATAAGACCATTCCAGATTTCATGTCATTGACTGAACTGTTACATTTTATTTAAAATTTATTTTTATTTTATTTTTAATGACTCTCTTTTTTATCTCTAATATTTATAATCAGTTCTTCTTCATATCTCTCTGTTCTCATTTCATGTGGGCCTGGTTTTATTTTCTTATTATTTAAACAAAAGTTTTACTTCATGTATCTATCTATTCAAGTATATCCTAAAAGGGCTCATTTTAAAGTCCACTCAGACTGGTACAGATTTCTTTTTTTTTTTTTTTTTAAAAAGGGCATTCATATTCTGATCACTGATTTTAGACTTTGGCATGCTTTTTGCTTTTTTACGTTTCAGGATTCTGTACTTGAAGGCTAGACTCATTTGGAGTGATGGGTGTTTGTTTCCCTGCTCCCCACCTATTCTCCAAGCAGGCTCACACCTCCCTGTCTACTTGTTCATGTTGGCCTTGGATGCTCCTGCCTCAAGGCCAGAACCAGATCCAAGCACTGGGTAAGTTCGTTCATTTCCAGGTCACAAGACATTGTCCATAAGATTGCAGTTTGCTAACCATAGTAGCCTCAGTGGCACTTTTTAGGGTGCCTTTTATGATTGGGGGAGTTTATTCCAGGTCAACCCTGGCTGTAAGCACTGAGCAATGAGCTTTCATCTTGGGTAGTCACCCTTAGAATACTTAACCATTAATGGACCAAATTCGTAGCTGTATGAACTGCGTCCGTCCAGAGCCCAGCAGGCCTGCAGCTTGATGTACTCACTATTTTCCCTTTCTGTTCTGGATTAACAGATGGTGTCTGCATTTTTGAGCATGTTATGCCATTCCATACCTATCACTGTGATAAATTTACAGGTGGGGAATGCAAAATACACGATCTTACTCAAAATCTAGATTTGCAGAGAATGGCCCAGGCACTGCCAGCAGGCTAATGGGGAATCATGTTTTCTTAGAGGGTTGAAGTCTGTCCTACACTTTAGGATAGAAGCACCAGAAGGAGAGGGTCGATCCTCTATCATTCCATGCATTTCCAGGACCCAGGAGGCTATATGGCATGAAATGAGTGCTTCACAAATGTCATGGAAAAACTAAATAAGCTTCTCTGGACATTTTTCTGAACCTCTGTGATAATGTTCTTAGACTTACATTCAAACATCTACCCCCTGGACCGTAACTTTGGTGCTGCACATAAAGTCAGCACATTTTTAAGATCAATGACATCTTGAAGTTAGCCATTAACTGCAAAAGTCAGAGCTGCTTAAAAGAGATATGGGCATGCCCTGTTCTATCACAAAGCAGCAACATGGAAAAATATTCCCTGCTATATATTCTACCAGTAAATTAAAAACAATAAGCAAATACCTTCAAATTGCTTTCACAGTATGTTTTGTATGTCTTTCTTTTGGAATGTTATTTATGAGAAATAATTTACTGATATTGTTGTTATTCCAAATTATATACCAAAGAGAATTAAAAGCACTACATGGGAAGAAGTAATGAATAGTAGCATTTAATTAAAACCAAAGTGAGTACAATCAATGCCTGTCTAATGCAATAATGAGCTTAATTTAATTTTCATTTAATGGAAAAAAAATGAAGCTTAAATCAACTGCCTATGGAATTAAATGACAGCAATTTTAAAAATGCAAATTTTTCTAAAGCAGAGTCTTATGAGAATAACAATGACCCAAAACAATGCCAACTAACAGGTCCATACCATTTTCCAGTAGAGTTAGAGAGGACAGTTGTAAGCAGGACTATGCATTCCAAGTTTCAGGAAAGTGGAATTAATTATAACGCAATACAGTAGAGTCATCAAAAAAGTAGACAAAAATTGGATTTCGAAGGATTGCCAGTTTGGGATCATGTCCCAAAGGGGACTGAAATAAACAGATTAGCATGTGGGAGCTTCCTATCAGCTCTCGGCTACATGTAGGTCAGCCACTGAGTATAAAGTGGGAGAACAGTGTAGAAGGAACTGTAGGACCTCCAGGCACCTGTCTGCGGCTGTGACAAAATCTGCAGCTCGGGGAACACGATTCAGGTTAGATCATAAGGTGGGACTGTTTTTCTAAGTCCCAGTTTGGACTTTGAGGAAAGCTGGTTGTACCCAATTAGAATTGTGCTATTTATGAACTCCAACTTTTGCTGAGATGCTTAATCTGTGAAAATGTGAAATGGAAGACAAAGTGGTATAGTGTTCAGAGCACCAGATTCAAGGTTCAGAGTCCCGGCTCCATAGTTTAACAGCTCTGTGACCTTGGGCAGGTCATTGAATCTCTTGGAGGTTCAGTTTCCTAATCTGTAAATGGGGTGAATGGTAGATGATTCAGGTGATGGGGAGACATTTGTTCAGTGCCTACTATGTACCTATCACCTTACTAGATATTAAACGTTCTTTCCTTTAATTTCCTGCCCATTTACTGATCTAGTGGTCATTTTACGGAGACAGAATCAGGGCCACACGTGGGGTCAGACCCAGCACTCGCATCTTGTGTACCTGCCCCCTCCCTGGAGGCTGCATATTATCCTGTGCTTGTTCCTGGAGCTCAGCCTTTTTTCCAAGGCAAGAGAGGCCTGGTGTGGTTGGAGACATTCTGGTCTCCTCTGCTCAGCATATTTTCTGTGATTGTTATCTTTGTTTCTGTTGAACTCTTCCATAATAGTTACACACACGTGCACGCACAGAGAGACACACACCAGCAGCCTTCCACATTCTGACTGCCCCACTTAGACTTAACTTCATAGCAGCAGTTGGGATCATCTCATATGCAGTGCTAGGCAATCCCAGGACAGTTCTCTGGGCAAAACAGGTGCTATTTATATATGTCTATGTAAGAGATTCAACTATGTGCATTCTCGTAGTTTTGCAGGCTGCTTTTCAGGTAACTGACAAGTTCCTGTTCTTCACTCCCTGATAATCTGTCACCATGCTCTACCAGGTGACTACTTCCTGTCGTATAAGTTGTTTCATCATGCTGTTGTATTCAGCAGAATTCTGGGGTCACTCCCTAGCCCTCCAAACTGAGGCGCAAACACCGGTGACTCATCCTCTCTCCTAAATGTCTAGTTAATCACAGCAGCACCGGAGCAGAGCAGCGCTAGCTCAGGGTATGCCAAGCAGTTCCCCTGGCGTGATTGATCCCACTGGAGCTGTGCGATTGGTTTGGGCCAGATGATATTGGTAAGAATCCAGATAGCTCTCATGGTCGTATTTTATCAATTATCCTTAGGTTGGTTGAAAAGGCAAAGAATAGAAAAAAAATAACATCTAACTTATTTTTTCTTCATAATTTACTCATGATCTCCACCCCTTATTTAGTAATGATGGTCTACGGGAAGAATGTCAAGTTGTTTAGACCCAGGGGACCCCATAACCACATTGTATCTTCCAAGAGCGATGAGGGTGTTAGAAGTAGAAATACCAGCAGACTTCACAGGAAAGTGAAGTTAGTTGAGCACTTTTGATCACAGCCTGGTTCTCCTACAGCTGGGAAGGCTGTTGTCCTAGCCCAGGCTCATAATTTTGGTTTTATGGAGCAGAGGAGAGGAATGTCACTTTATTAGCCAACTCAATACCAGGGATCACTGGAGTCACTGGAGTGGTCTAGTGGGGCCACCAACTCTGAGAAGGAAGTAAAAGAACTAAAACTCTGCCAAAGAAAAACTCACACTGGTCATCTTCAGGATTTTTTTTAGAAAGCCTATTCAAAGAAGAATCAGAGATGAACTATTAAGTAGAGCAGAACTATGCAAATGAATATGCAAAGGCGATGAAAAGAGACCACAATCATTTATGTACATGTTTACATCTCATATTAGTCTGCACATTTCTTAAAGCAAAACATGTATCTTAGTTTTCTCTTTTCTATTCCTAAGGCTTGGTATGATACCCAGTACTTGATAGACACTCAATATTCTACCTGTATAAGCATTTCTAAAGATGTTGTACTACTCTGATGCCTGATCCTGCCCCAAATAAAAAAGCATGCTGAATATATCATCTGGGGCATGGTGGGGCATGTCCCAGTAGACTGCAGAAGGATGGGTTAACTGAAGCAGATGGAACATGGACCCCGGATACTTGCTCCGGGATGCAGAGCTGTCTCAGGTGCTGAGTCCAGGAAAGGCCCAAGATCTGGGATCTGAAGCGCATGACAATAGAAAGCTGGTTATTCCGAAAAGGACATGGCCCCTCAGAAGAGAGAAACACATCAAAAAGAAGACCAATAGCAGCCAACATTAGTAAATGCAGGAAGGTAGGAATTCTATAGGTAGCAGGGACTCAGCCACTGCACTCCATCCAGGCGAGGACTCTGAGCCCCGAGCCTGGGGGCAGATGCCAGTCTACAGGGGCTAGGGCATGTACCATGGAAAGAAGCAGAAGCCTGGTATCATCCCTGGGGATAAGGGACAAGGGGTTAGAGCTGGCCAAGCAGCAGGAGTGACTTGAGGCTAAAGCTCAGAATATTCAGTGCTTCTTAAGTTGCCCCTGCGTAGGTCAGAATTGGAGCTAGAGGCAGGGGAGGGACTGAGCTTGCAATCAGCAGGGTCACATGACCTTGCCCATGGAAAGAGGAGGGGCTAAAGCCCAGCAGGGCCTGGCCAGCTGTCACATAGTGTATTCATGTGTTGCTCTGGACCATTTGCTAGCACTCCGATGCCATGTTTACATGCCAGGTCAGTGTGGGGGACAAACAACACCTAAATGCTATTACATACTAGGCCAGAGTTCTCAGACTGTGGTGTCTGGATTGGCAGCACCAGCCTCACCTGAGAACTTCATAGAAATGAAGATTATCAGGACTTGCCCCACACCTACTGTATCAGAAACTTGGTGGGTGGGAGGCAGCGACTTGTGTTTTAACAAACCTTTTGGGTGATTTCAACACCTGCGAACCGCTGTCGTAGACACATCCACGTCCAGTGCTCTTCCCTTTGCGTGTGTGTCACGGACCCCTCTGACAGTCCGGTGAAGCCTACGGACCCCTTCTTAGAGCAATGTTTTCAAATACATAAAGTAAAATGCATAGAACTACAAAGGAAACTAACTATACGAAAATACAGTTATCAATATATATAAAGCTATGATATAGTTATATGTATGCATGCTTCTTAACACATAGCTCATGGCAGATCTAACAATATCTGTACATTTGAAGTACTGACGAGCTTAAGCAGTATTTCGTGATGTCTGTAATAACTAACGGGATTTGTATTTGTGCCAAAATCACGTATATTACTATTACTACTATTACTATTATTACTATTGCTAGTAATAGATTTACTGCCTACATTCACAATTGAAGAAATGCTAAGTTTCCATTACAAATGGTAAAAATAAAGGTGTACGTTTTCCATCCAAGGTCATAGACCTTTCAATTCTATCCTCAGTCCTTTAAGGATCTATGGACCCAGGATTAAGACCTTTGGTATAAATATTGAATAAACGTCATCTTATTTTATTCTTTTAACAATCTCATCCTTAATATTCCCATTTTATGGATGAGGAAATTGATGCTCAGGGAATCGAAGAAATATATCCAATGTCTTACACCGTTAGTAAGATACGCAGTGCAGGTTCAAAAGCCACTGTGTAATCAGGTTTCCCTGAATAATCTACTAGTTTGTCCCCAATGCCCAGAATAGGGCCGGGTCCATAGTACACGCTCAGTAAGTATTTGCTGAATGAAAAAATAAACTGAATCGGACTAAATGAAAGCCACACCCGCGTACCTCTTTCTACTCCCACCTATTCTATGCTACTATTAAAATGGGACATTTCTTATTTACCCAGGACACAGGAAAGGGAAATTCAGTCCCCTGGTCTGCTAGACACGACAGCGGAGCTTTGATTTGAAAATTCATGTTGAATAAACATATCATGAGCAACATTATTCCACGAAAATTGGAAAACAATTCAACAAATGGAGGAGAGGAGCATCTCAGCAAGGAGCACGAGTTCCTCTGGTTTCTCCTGGAAGCAGTAGAGCTCATTTATAAGACAGGTTGTTACCTCTGCTCAACAAGTGTCCGCTTTAACTGACAAATTAGGTAGTGCCGGCTGTGAAGGGGAGAGGCAGGGACTAACGGGGGAGAGATATGTAGGAGGCTCCGGGAGAAATACAAAATGAGGGAAAAGAGACGTCGGAGGCCAGCTTCACATCCGAGCAAACCAAATTTTTCTCAGGGGCTTTTTATAGATGTCTAATATTCTTAACTAACCACACTTCATTAAATTACTTTAAAGGTGAATTGGATGCTGGGAGTCCATTTACGTAAGAGCAATTCTAATGCTTATAAATGGCATCAACAATTAAACCCTTAGCAACAAATGTGTAGGCTGTAAATGCAATATCTATCTGGTAGAATTAATCAAAAGCTAATCATGAAAAATATCACCCTTGTCCTGACTGGAACTATGGCATGGTTACCATTCCAAATTACAGTGCAGCAGGTTCAGTCATACTAATTGACAACACTATATTTAATGTGCTTCCATTAACCCTTTCCTTCTGAGTCAGAAATTCATTTATCTGTAGGCAGTGTCTTTTTGGCCCAACCCATCATCAACACTGTTACCATTTGTACAAGTGTATTGGAAGACATGGGGCTCACCACTGCGGAAGCATCGAGAAATAGAACAGCCTCTACTCTGCTCTTGAGGAGAGAAAAGAACAGTGCAAGTTCTTGGCGGTTCAGGTCAGAGTTGTGTAACAAGAGTGGGGAAAAAGGTATTAGGAATGGAAGGAATCAGGCCTTAGGGCGAGATTCTGCATGGGCCTAAACTGGGTCCTATTCACTTCCAGGCTTCGCCAGTGTCTGGCTCAGCGTGTGACACACAGGAAGCACTTAGCAGAAGTTTTGATGGCTTCACTTTGGTCCAGTGGTTCTACCTAATAAGAACAAAACCAAAAGTACAGATGGGGAACTGCCTTCTGTTCATAAAGGTTCTTAAAGCTGAGTTTTGATGCCAGATGTAACATCAGGAGTGTGGTTTTCTAAGCTATGGAGGTAATCCAAGGCTATCTGGTTATGCAGGGGCCCGTTGCAGATTAGATGTAGGTAAGTGTTCTGATTAAAAAAAAAAAAATCAACTTCCAAGTGGCAATATTGGTATAATCCTTGGCCGACTTGGCCAAATTTTAAAACAGATTTCCAACCAGATGGTTTGGAAGCATTTACAAAAGAAGGCAGGAGTCACTGGAAAGCCAACATGGGTAAACTAAGAATTCGGCTTGCAAACCAATTTTGTTTTCTCTTCTGCCAGTCATGGCACATGGCAGGTTAGGGAGTAATGTCATAGAGAACATGCATCTCATTTCAGCTTTTGATGAAATCTTTCCTGCTAGCCTTTCGAGTAATGAGAGATGTAGATGATAACAGTAATAAGTGGATTTACAGTTACTTAGAGTCCACAGCAAAGGAGTGTGGATTAATGTCTCTGTGTCCTCTTCCCTGTAAGGTTTTTATTGAACACTGGGATGAGGACTGGAAGGCTTGCCATCAGATTTTCAGATGGCTCCACTCAAGTACTAGCTCGCTCCTGAGATGCCTCAAGGACTTCTTTGGTCCAGGCCCTGGTCGCCCCTTCTTTCAAATCTCTGTCCCCCAATTCAGCCAAAGCCAAAGGCATATTACATCAGAGAGTGAGTGTTTTCTCCAGTTGTTTCAAAACAGAATGAGCTGCCTTGGAAGGGTAGTGTGGGTCCTAGTCAGGACGTTCTCTAGGAGGGCCCTAGACCAGTGAAAGGTTAGCTGAGATGCTCTCTAAAGCTTTCCTGTTTGCCCTTTTTCCCCTTTTCTTATCTGAGGCATTGGTGTACAATGAAAAGAATACTGGCTTTCAAAACAGAACTGACTTCATTCTTTACTGCTTTGGTAAGTCTCAGTTTGCTCATCTGTACAATGGGAATAACAACTCCTATTTCACTAGGCTGTGAGCAGATTACATATGTGAAACACTAAAGCACAGAGTAAGCTCTTGATATATGTTAGTTGCCTCCCATCTTCTAGCACCCAGGTCTATACGGTGTGCATGTTGTAAGGAGGCCTGGGGGTGTCATGCAGAGGTTAATGATGCAGCCCTCAGAGTACCTCTTTGCAAGGCCATCACTGCCAGGACAAAAATGGCCCCACACATGGTGAAGTACCAGCTTCTTCCTACACTTGAAGGTTTTTGACACCGGCAGAGCAGAGGGGGAGGCAACAGGGGCAATGTAGTGAGATACACTGGGTCTCCTGCTAACTTGTCATGGAGTCTTCAGCTGGTTGCTCGGTGTCTGGAGAAACGGTCCCAATGTCATCATGAGCAATAAGAAGCAGAATCCCAACCCGATAGGTCTGGGGAGGGTTAGTTGAGATAAGGTGAGATGCCTGGATCAGAGCCTGGCACCCAGGAGATACTAAACAAAATGGCAGTTTTTAAAATGATTTATAGCAATAATAACACCAAGAACAGCCCCAAACTTTGGGTCTATAGACTTGGTATTAGGTTCTTCAGACCCTGGTAGGGGGAAGTCCAGTTAAAAAAGCAACTGGAACAGAAGCGGTGGGAGAAAGTATGATGAACGGTGAATGTGAATAATGCAGAGAACTTGCTAAACAGAGCTTAGCAAGGTCCACAAAGTTTGGGGCTGTGAGATCTTAAAATCCAGCAACCTTTCCACACTCAGGAGGGCTGAGACCTTGGAATGAGGCACTGAGTCCTCAGAGGGGCTGATGGGGAAGTGGCGGCTGGGCCTGGCCAACACAGGCTCTGTACCAGGAAGTGACTTTCCCAAGGTGGGTATCTGACAAGTCAGGCCCTTCTGCCTCCCGACCCAACCCAACCTGGAACAGGAAGCAGTTGGTTGGGTAGGCTGCCCCTCAGGTCCTTCCTAGATCTAAAATCCTAGGATTCTAGGTCTGCCTGGCCTGTGACATGCAGGGGGCCCTTTGGGAGCCTCAATAATTGTGACTTAAGGACAGAATCTCAGGATTGACTCAATGCCTAGAAAATTCCATGCTATTGTGAGGAGCTCAAAGTACTTGAGAGAGACACACTGAGAGAGAGAGAGAGAGAGAGACAGAGAGAGACACGTGTGTGTGTGTGTGTGTGTGTGTGTGTGTGTGTGTGTGTGTAGAGTTGCATAGACCTTGCTGCTAGACCTCAGTTATTGGAGCTATTTTCTTTCTTTCATTTATTTATTCATTCTGTAAATACATTTTGCTCACCTCCTTAGTTTGACTCTATGCTTTACACCACATTTCCCCTAAGTTGCTAGCACATTCTCTACTCAAAAAATTTTTTTCTAACACATTTCTACTTGGTAGGCTTAAGAGGACGGGATGTTTAATGTACATTAAGTAAGTTCATATTGCTGAGATGGGCTGAGCAAGTGTGCTGGGTATCTCCTGCCCACCCCTAGGCCGACTCTCAGCCCTTTTCCTCCCTGCTTTGTGTTGCAGGACACAGCCACATGGAGTGCATTCCAGCTCCCTGGCTTTCTGGCGACTGGTTGGCTTTCACCATGGGGAAGCATTGCAGGAGAGAAGAGGAAGGGAGGAGAGGGGCCTTGGGGACTTTCTCTACTTCCCTTGCTTTGGCATTGAGGTTGTCTGTCCCTTAGTAAAGGTCACCGCCCCTCTTATGACAGCCTTCTCTCCACTGCTCTCTCCCTCTGCATTCTCTGAACCATGCCCCCCACCCCTTCAGGACTGGCGCAGTCATGGCCTGTGGTTACTGGCCCTGGGTTTCTGCTCTATTCCTGGTGATTTCTTTACCCTGCTAACACCTTCATAAAGAATCTCCTTTCTTCAACTCACCTCAAATGATCCAACTTGAATCAGTAGCTCTTTCCTCCTGTAACCTTGAATAAAGGCCATCTATTTCAACCTCCTTATTTTGATAGAGAAGGAAACTCAGGGAGTAACTTTCCCAAGGTCGCTCAGTACAGGAAGTTAGGACTCAACCTGAAGAAGCCCATGATGAATATATAGAAAACTGACCCAGATATTTCTGTTTTCTTGTGTGTTTTTTTCTCAGTCCCTAGGAAATGCTGTCAGGAGGTTTCACAGTGTAATTAATTATGCTGGCACATACAATGAATGGAGCAATGGTTTAGCATGGCTACTCAAGACGCTGATAAATTCAATAATAAAATGCACATTTAAGTTTTAGGTAAGAGAATCCAAACCTAGTTGAGGAAAAGAGCACAATCTCACATACCTTATTTTAAAAGAGGGAAGTTTTATATAAGTCCTGCTGTGAGAGGCCCCTCTCCAGCCAGCCTGCCCCCAGCTCAAGACGGTTCTTTGCTCCTGTATGTACTGTACCTCCATATGTAAGAACAAATGACATAACTTATCTGAAGTATTTAAAAAAGTGTAACATGCTTCACAAAATGTGAAACATTATAGGTACTCAACCTATAAATATTTGATTTAAGGAGGACATATGCATATAAACAGCTTTTTTGCTCATTATCTTTTACATCAGTTCCAAGCTCTTTAGGCAAAATGGTAAAGCCCTCTAAAAACTTACTGCCTTTCCTGTAAAACTCCCTCACTTTCTCATGAAGGCAATGTGGGGTAGTGGAACTAATAATACAGGCCATCTCGGTTCAAATCCTGGTTCACGGTCACTGGGTACAGTTGTGCAGGCCATCCCCTGCGCAAGGAAGTCACACCTAAGCCAGTCACAGCATAGATGCTATAGGGCGTTATGCTTTTTATGACAGCTTTCCAGAAGACGGTAGTAGAGTGGCTCTGTTAAAATCGGTATACTATGACAGTTTTACAACAGATGAAAATAAAATATATTGAGGGAGAGATACATTTTCCTAATATGACTCTCCCCCAGCTTCACAAAAAGCAGCTATATGAGTTTCTGGAAGTTCTTAATATAACCTTGGTTTCTTAATCTAATCAGGGGGCATCCCTTAGAATAGGGGTGGCAGATATTTGCTGTCGGTGCCACAACACTCTGCCCACAACAGACCCCAGTAACCCATCATGACGCCGTTTCTCACCAAGTCCGAATGCGACACACCGTGTCCTGGGCAACCACTACCAACCAAATGGAGTCAGCACGTCGGCTGAGATCCATCTGCTGTCACTGCCTGAGGGTTGTTGTAAGGATTTCAAGACGATGAATCTATAGCGCCTGGAACATTATGATGACTGTTGTTACGAGCACACAAAACTTCCACCAAAGCTCTGGGAATGTTCGTCACGTCTCAGGTTACCATTCTCTCTGTATTGTCAATACCTGGCTCCCGACCCTCCACCAACTTCTGCTCTGCCTCCAATATTGATCAAATGTGAACAAAGCCTTGGTCTGTGGCAGACATTACGACCTGGAAGACCTGGGCTTCCAGCTCTACACACATCCTCACTGACCTCAGCTCACTCAGGTCCCCTCTTTCTTCTCTAAGCACTGCACAGTTCCACACTCTGTACTGATCAGCGCTTGGTGGTGACTTGTAAGTCTCTGTAAAACTAATTAGAACTCTTTTATGTGTCTAGGCCCTATATGCCCATCAAGAAGGCAAGATTTTCCCTTGAAGAAAATCTTTTTTTCTGTATTTAGGTTCAGTACTCAGCTCACATAGGAACTCCACAAACCACATTGTTTTGGTCATGTAAGGGGAGTTGACAAATAAAGCATGATCATTTGTTATAACTAGTCCCTGGTCACCGTTTTCATCTGAGGCTAAGAAAATGAATACAGTCATAAAATGATTATTGCTCTCATAGTCGAGAAAGTAAATTTATATTTCTCTCTCTCTAAAATACACAAAACTAATTGAGAGCTCCTGATATCTTTATATTATCACGTATAATATGTAATAATAGTATACGCGTAAGTCAAAATGCAATTTCTTATGCCATTACTATTAACTTCTTTAGGATTCATTTTTCTTTATCACCCCCTCCTTCTCATTTAGCCAAATGAATTTCAGTAAGTGTATGTAGGAGCTGAGAGGATGATAAAGAACTATGGGTTTCAGTATTTATTCTATGCTTTCCTAACATTGCAACTATATTCTTTCGAGAAGAGATGGCATTTTGACTGTGGATGATATGATTAATGTCCAAATGTGGTTTGAAAAGTGGGACAGGAAGCATGGTTCCCAGGTTGGGGGTGACGGGGTGATATCCTCCATTAAGTGTTAAGCTATTTAGGTAAGGATATACAATATACAATTGGATATGTAATATACAAAAACAAAAACAGAATAGTTTTGAAATGCGACCCTTTTCAGGAATCTAAGGCAAGTAGGGTCCGTTATATGTGTGGAGGGCCACTGCATGTAGGGGAAATTACTGATGCTTTCTGCATTCTGACTTCTTCATTAGTACAGTGACTTACTATCAGTGATACTTCTGATGTCATAAAAATTGAAATTGGGGTTGCAGGTATGCAACTTGGGGATTTCAGTGGCACACCTTGCTGACGGGAGGATAGAGCCGTCAATCCAGTCTGGCTCCATGTGCCACTCCACAGCCTTCTGCTCATCTGTCTGCCAAGAGCTGGGGGCCTTTTTCTAATTTGCAAGAAGGAGCTGTTTGTGCTACCAGCCTCCCTGATTGAGATAAGTGTGTAATGACATTATTATTCAGCCAAGGGCCTCCACTCTTTCGTACTGAGTGTCTATCCCTCCCACCAGTGGAGAGGATGTGGAGTTGGATCATTCATTATAATTGAACTCAGGCAGAAATGGTGGCATGAAGAGGCTGGGGACACACACTCACAGATTAGAGCTATTTGAAGCTGGAAGATCACCTACCTCTTCCAAAGACCCATTCTGCAGAAAAGGAGTCCAAGACTCAAAGTAACTACGCCCAAACTCAAAACAAAAAGAAGCTTATGACAAAGTTCATAAAGCTGACTGGTGGCACCTGGGACGAGAACACTGGTATCCTGACTGACAGCTCTGCCCGTTAGAAGCAGGATTCCTCCATTCTCAAGACATGATTGTCACCCCAGTTTGGTGGCACTTGAGAATCTACCACCCCCTGGACCTCCTTACCCAGCATTCTCTCCACATTCAGATTGAGCGTTGACCAGTTTCACAGACACCTGGAGTTTTGACACTTTCCTCACACATTTCCCTGACTCCACCCCTGAATCCTCTCCCATCTCTCTAGCCTGCCTTGTCATCTGGCTTATTCCTAATTATTGCTAAGCAACAAATTCCAAACTCCAGCTTTCTCCCTCCAACTTACTTCCTTTGTGGGTGGCCTCTACTATTTCCACAGTGAACCCCCTCTTTAGGGGAAGCTGATTCATGCTCCCAGCCCTTCCCGACTGACTGACTGGGTGGGTCTTCTGGTGTCCTCGCCGCCCGTAGCTGCACCTCTGTCTGCAAGCTCTTCCTCTTTTTGTCCTTCCAACCAACTAAACCTTCTCCTACACATTCTCGTCTCTCCCCAGTGGTTGATTTTCTTATTCATCTAATGCTTGTCTCCACTTCATCGCCCTGTCACCATCACTGGGGACATTCCAACATTCCACAAATATTTGCACTTCACAGTTCTTGGATTTAAATTTGGATGGTGTCCACTTGTCAGCACCACTCTCCCAAACCCTGCCCTCCTGTACAGCTGTTCCTCGACCATGATTTCAGACTCCGAGGTACCTCTCTGGCTACCTTTTCCTTTCCTTCATCCTGGCCTACCTTCTCTTCTAGAACCATCTCCTCACACTCATCATGAACTCCAGTCCCTGACTTCACATCCTCCTAGCTCCTTTGGGTCCCGATTTCCTTACCATGTAGCCTGGATTTCATGGCCAGCGGTTTTATCCATGTCCTTGCTTATCCTGAGGCCTGGCCTTCTGACCTACTGCTGACCCTGGCTCACCCACCCCCAGCTGGGTAAATCTTCCATTTGCTCTCTTTGTTCAGGTCACCAGGAGCTCAGTATTGCTCTATCTCAGGGCCCACTGGTCTCCTCATACACATAGGGGCTCTCATCTCAGCTGGATCCAATGCTTTCTTTTCCAACTGCTCGCATCCACATTCTCCATAACACCAGCTCCAAACTCGTCAGCTCTTCTCCACTGTTCCCGTCTTCTCACTGTCGGCACTTGGTCTGCTGTCATCCTCTAAAAGACCGTCCTTGGAACTCTCTGACCCTTCATTCCCATGGCCCTAACGGGCCCTCTGCTCCTGCAAGTTCTGACCACTCTTCTCTTGGCCTCCTTTCCTTGACACCTCTCAAGTTCATCCGCAGCACAATTCTATGCCCTCTTTTTCCTCCTCCCTGGGAAAGCACATGTCCTCTCAATGATTCCTTCTCTGTGGAAAATTCCATTGCCTCTCCGGCCTCAAGCTATCTCTGGACTTCTTGCCAGCCCTTAAAAATTTTTGTTGTGGTAAAGTATATATAACATAAAATTTACCATCTTAACCACTTTTTAGTGTGCAGTTCAGTGGTATTAAGTACATTCACTTAGATCAACAATCATCACCACCATCCTTCTCCAGAACTTTCTACATCTTGCAAAACTGAAACTACATCAATTAAACAGTAACTCCCCATTCCCTCTTACCCTTAGCCCCTGGAAACCATTCCACTTGACCTCTGTAGATATCTCATATAAATGGACTTATACAGTCTTTGTTCTTTTGTGAGTGGTTTATTTCCCTTAGCATAATGGTGTCAAGTTCATCCAGGTTATGGCATGTGTCAAAATTTCCTTTATTTTTAAGGCTGAATAATATTCCATTGGATGTATGTACCACCTTTTTGCTCATCCATTCAATGCTTGGTGGACTCTTGCCATTTAACAACTTTTCAATGAGCTTCTCTATGCCAGGCAGTGGCATACACTGGAGAGTGAACAGACGCCACCACTGTCCTTGTGGAGCTTACAATCTACATGGTGCCCTCATTATTGGGTATGAGTCGCATCTCCCCTAATGGGAGTCCCTTGAAAATACAGACCGTATCTGGCCCCTCTGGCAGCCCCGAACCCCTAACAGAACTCCTTGCACAGTGTTGGTGCCCAGTAAAAGTTTGTTGAATGAGTCAATGAATGAACCCAGTAAGCACTTATGAATAGACCAGTTTTATAAATACATACTTTGAAATCCTTCTCTTGAAGTTTCATCCCCAGAGAGTGTTTGCAGTAGAAGTTGCCTCCAAATACAGCATGGATCATTCAAGTTTTTATTACTGAGAGGTTCCTGTTGCTCCATAAATCTTGAGTTTCCCAATGTAAATTGCCATTGAACAAGCAAAACAACGACATGGGCATTCGTTTTATCAAGGGCCTAGTATTAAGACAGATTAACTTGGAGGGAACAGCACCGGCCTGGGTATCTGCCCCATCCCTCATTCTTATTGTGATTAATGAGATGGAGGACATACTTTTTTCTATTCTGCCTGAAAACATATTGAGTTTATGCCTCGTCCCACATTGTTAAATATTGTCTTAGAATTACATTATCTCTTACACAGATGGATGGGCCTGGTGCTGTGTATACTGCTGACAGTTTTCCTGAAGTGGAACAGGATTGGTAAGAAAATCATTCAGCCATGATTACAGCTGGAAAGCATGCAGAGGCCTCCAGTAAAACTAGCATAAACAGGTATGCAGTGAGTCTAAGAGCAAAGGATTAATGCAAAGATACTGCTCACCAAGAACCAAGATGGTATGAGGCAGACGTATCTTTATGGCAGATCGCTAACTAATAATAATGCCATCTTGAAGAAGTAGAACCCTTTAAGGAACCATGTCTTCGTATTTGCAACTTGAGTGCCTTACACTGCATAAGGGCTCAATAAATATTTTTGAAGTCAATGAACTTAAAATTTTCAAACTGTTTTATTTTATTCTTAAATTAACCTTCTGAGATAGATAGGGAATGAATCATTATTCCCCATTTTCAGATGAAGAAACTGAAACACAAAGTGGCTTGTATGAGTCACTTGAATTATCCGGGAGCTGGGATTAGTCACCTCGCCTGTTGAATTTACGTGCAGGGACTGCTCTTCCACTTAATTCACTCATCTTTGCAACAAATATTTGTTGAGCAACTAATATGTTCTGTACAGGTTCTGAACTTGATTTGAGTGAAGGTTGAAAGGATGGAGAAGACATCTTCTTCAGGGATATCACAGATCACAAAGGATATGGATTTGAAAACGAATACTTCAAACCACGTTGCCAAGAGCAAGAATAGAGGCACGAGCACCATGTTTGGGCACATGGAGGTCCGAGCAACTAACTTGCTTGGTGAGGCTGGAAAAGTTTTGGTGAAGAGATGATCAGAAGAGTTTTCTAGCTAAACACAATGACTTAAGAAACCCAGCCCAGGGGCATGTGCAAAGGCACAGGGGCTGCATCTTCAGGGAATTTCTGCTAGTATGGCTTGAACAGTGGTGTAGGGGTGAGGAGTGGTAGGGAAGAAAGACCGGAGAAGGAGCAGGGGCTAGATTTACTTAGCATTCAATCAACAAAATTTAGGGACCATCCACCAAGTAATATGAATTGTGTCTGAATCTGTTGATGCAGTAAGTATGAGAGAGAGAAGGTCCTCGCCCTCATAGAGCTTTCTGTCTAGTGAGGGGAGGAAATTAGATAACAAAGACCCAAATAAATTAATAACTGACCAGATTGTGAGTAGTGCTAAAAGGAACTGAACAATGTGCTGTGATAGAGAAAAACAGATGACAGCAAGCATTTCTGAGGTGGTGATGTTTTAGCTGAGACCTAAAGGATGAGCAGGAGATGATAGAACAGAGCCAAAGAAAGGATGTTCCATGCTCAGGGAGCAGTGAATGTAAAGGGACTACGGTTAGGAGATACACATGGGCAGTGACTCTGGGAAGAACTGTATGAGAGAGGGTCAGACATGTGGGTGAAGCCAGGTCATACAGGACGTTGGGCCAAGATTTCATTCTAAGACCAATGGGTAGCCTGTCAAAGGTTTTATTATAGTGAAATCACATAATTCGATGTGTCATTTTAGTTTACTCTGACTACTATGTAGAGAATGAATTAGAAGGCAGTGAAAGTGGAAGCAGGAAGGCCAGTTAGAAGGCTACTGCTATAATCTGGGTGAGAGATGATGGGGGCGTGGACTGGGGTGCTGGGAGAGAGGATGAAAGTGGGTAAGTGTATATTTTGGAGGTAGAATTGATGGGTGAACATGGATGAGGGGTAAAGAAGGAGATGAGGAAGAATGTGAGCCTTGGGTAATGCTGGGCTGTTGAGTCTTTTCCTTAGATGCAGTGAAGGAGGCAATCCAGGGTGGAGCAACATGGAGAAGCAAGAGACCTCGAGCCATGGCAGCAAGATTGGGCTGGATCACACAAGAGATGGAGGGCCACTCAGGGATGCTGAGTAGAAGAATAACATGGTCAGACGGGCATTTCAGAAGATCATTTTGACAGCTGTGTGGAGAGTGGTGGCAAGGAGCCTAGAGGCAGGGAAGGAGCCCAGAGTGATTGTAATAGTTGAGACAAGAGGTGATAAGGGCCTGAAATAGGACCGAGACCCCAAGCTGCTCATGGTCTGCTGATACCCCAGGTGTCTGCTCTGTTAGGATTATGAAGGAAAATGTGGTTCTCGTCAGGGAGGGGTTAGTAATTGGACCAGGGCAAAGGAAGCCAGCTGGGCCAAAAATAACTCCAGAACCTTTGGGGCCTTCACTCGGGCATAATTGGGGAGCAGCTGGGAGGCTCTCTGGCTCTCAGGGCAGGACGGCTGATGATTTCCCTACTGGGTGGAGCACCCTATGGCAGTTTCCTAACCACCTGCAGCACCCATGCCCCAGCCAGGCTTCAGCATAGCTTCCCAGGGCTATCAGGAAGGGGGCAGGTGTCCAGGGACCTGCTGTCACCCCAGAACTGGACCAGTGGCTACTTCCCCCTGAGTGTGTGCCCATTCATTCTCAGCAGGCTCCTAGGGCATCAGTGACCCCAGAATGAATGTGTTGCCTAGAGATGATTAAACTGTCTTGGAGACAGTGAACTCCCTGTTACGGAAGTTCAAATAGACTGACAACCACTCAGCAGGGGCTTCAAATACCAGCTGGAAGTTGTACTCTATGTCCTAAAAGTCTCCTTCCTGTCCGAGTTTCTGGTTCCACTCCAGTTCTGATGAGCTTGGGAGGAGCTCTGTGTTGGGCCAGCACTCCTGACATGATTGGAATTCCATTCTGGATGGAAGAGTTTGAAAGGGAGTGGTCCCTCTGCTGCCAATCCCCTGTTTGTGGTGGCTGGGGACTTCAGGGAGTGGCTTCACACTGATTGTCGTGCGGGGCGGCCTGCGGGATCTCTGTTCCCACTCCCTAGATAAGAACGCAGGATATGGCGAGGCCAAAAAGGAACACCCACGGAGCCATAGGTAGGGGAGTCAGACCACTATGGTCTCACTGGAGGCTGGGTTCACACGACATGTGACCTGCTGTCCGCTTTGCCGCCAACCAACTGACTCTCCTCAACTCTCCTCGACTCTCTTCGACTTCCCTTGACTCTCCTCCGTAGCCGCGGCAGTCATATTAGTGGCCAATGGCTCAATGGTTACAGCTGAAGGCAAACCAGCCACAGCCGACGGCCATCTACTACCCGAGCCAGCACCTTTCCAAGTGAGGCCGAGAGCCTGGACACTGCTCTCTGGGGCTCTGTCCCCACACTGATTAATGGGTGATGGGTAAGCCAGGGGCAGCAGAGGCCACAACACACATCAGAACAGAGAAATCGCCATCCCAAGAGGCCAACCCCAGCCATTCAGCTCCTTCTATAACATAAGGCAGCCTCCCTGAAGAGAACACAATGAGAGGTCAAGATGATTTCAAGCTCAAAAGGGGCCAAATTCATTGGAAAATAAAGTAACATTTGTTTGGTTCTGCAGCCAGCAGCAGTCCCACCAGGGCTGTTTACTAATATCCAGCATGGGGTGAATGGATATGGAAGAAAACTCAACCGGTGTGTAAGTGAGTGGCTGCAGATGTTGTGATGAAACCCACAGGGGCTCCTACAGCAATCCCCTAAACGAATGGATTCTGGCCTGTTGGAACTGTGGTTAGCTCTCCCATTGTCAGTCCTTCCCCAAGGAGCATCTCCCCTCACCTGCCGATCTTTAGGGTCAGGGTTTCCGAGGGGACTGGCTGTGGGAAGGATGCTTGGCAGAGACAGTGTTTTGGGGCGACGGGACTCAGTTTCTTTTCTCCACGTACAGAGTTCTCAAATCGGGAATTGAGCTTTGGGCATTTGATGCCGTTTTCAGAGTATGCAGATTTCTTACTTTTCTTCATACCGTGGTTCCCCAAAAATAAGACCTAGCCAGACAATCAGCTCTAATGCGTCTTTTGGAACAAAAATTAATATAAGACCCGGTATTATATTATATTATATTATTGTTTATTACATTACTTACATTACATTACATTACATTATATTATATGACCGGGTCTTATATATTATAGTAAAATAAGACTGGGTCTTATATTAATTTTTGCTCAAAAGACACATTAGAGCTGATTGTCCGGCTAGGTCTTATTTTCAGGGAAGCACGGTATTATTCTATCATATAAGTTAGAACAAATAGCAATTGCTTTTACTGCTGGGTTAAACCAAGTAGCATAGAACATGACCTCTGTTTGGAGCAATAGGAGGAGATCACAGAATGACACACTCATTATCAAGGGAAAATAGGACTGGTCTCAGGCATAGACAAGGTGAGTTTATCAGGGGTTAATGTCATCAGACTTTTTAGAAATGTGGGACTTGATTTGGCTTTAGAGGTTGAGCAGGGTTTGGAGGAAGCAGTGAAGACTGAGGGAGTGTTTCAGGTGGGACATTGTGGCAATGGCCCAACTTATAGCAGAGAGAGTCACTGAAAGCAAGAAGCAGAAGTAGTGGTAAAGATAAGGAGAAATTGGAGCCCTTGTGCACTGTTGATGGGAATGTGAAATAGTATAACCATTATGGAAATAGCATGGATGGAGGTGCCTCAAAAAACTGAAAATAGAATTACCATATGATCCAGCGATTCCACTTGTGGGTATATATCCAAAAGAATTGAAAGTAGGTCTTAGAGAGATATTTGTACATATATATTTATAGCATCGATAAGTTATTTGTACACACAATTTATAGCCCAAATAAAGAAGCAACTTAAATGTCTATCAACAGATGAATGGATAAGCATGTGTCATGTGTTATATACATGCTATGAAATATTATTCAGCCTTTAAAAGAAATAAAATTCTGAAATCATAACCTGGATGAACCTTGAGGACATTATGCCTTGTGAAATAAACCAGTCACAAAAGGACAAACCTGTGTGATTCCACTTATAGGAGGTAACTGGAGTCGTCAAATTCAAAGAGGCAGAAAGTGAAATAGAGGTTACCAGGGCAGGGGGAGGGGGTTGGGGAGTTAGCGTTTAATGGGTACAGAGTTCCACTTTGGAATGATGAAAAAGTCCGGAGATGGACAGTACTGAGGGCTGTATGACAATGTCAATGTACTCAACACAACTGCACTGTACACTTAAAAATGATTAAGATGACACATTTTGTGTGTCTTACCACTATTAACATTTTTAAAGATTAAAAATTATTTAAAAAAGAAAAAACAAAGTAAGAGACAGAATGGCTTCCAGAGGCAAATCAGGGAAGCAGCACTGAATTTTCATGACCATTTCTGTGACCTCAGTGCCCCACACACCATCTGTGGCTTAGGATGGTTTCATGTTTGAGGGATGAAGGAATGAGTTGAACCCAAAAACTGAGAAGCAGAAACTTCTCAGTATAGGAGCAGGAAAGATAGGACAATCTGATTGAGTCATGACTTCAGGTATGTCCCCCTGGTAGATAGAGAGGCCACTAAAATTGCTCAGCTCACACTTCTGAAAGCCTGCTTGCCAAGCCACTGGCTGATTATTATCTGCTATTTATGCTGCCTATGTGGATCGGCATGTAGGCAGAGAACACCTTGGTTGGCTAAGAGAATTCTCGCCAGTCATTATATGTTTTATTGGACATTTGAAAATTAGCACATATGACTTACATATGTCTTTTGGGAGTGTGGTTAGCCTGAGTCCTGAGCATGTCTGGCCCTGCAAAACTGAAGGTCTGATCTAGAACTTGCTAAGTGCACTCAGAAATTGCCATCCTGCGGGGTCTGGTTGGCTTTCTTGAGAATCGCAAATCTTTTCTGCTGTCACTCATCAGATAAGCAAAGAGAGTAGAAGGTGTACTCAGACCCTGTAATTATTCTCACCTCTAGTCCAATTAAAACCTGTGTATGGACATTCGGATACTTTTCCTTTAAACCCTTGCTTCCCCAAATGGTGGGACCAGTATCAGCATTGCCTGGGAGCTTGTTGCAAATGCAGATTTTCAGCTCCATCCCTGACCCTCTGAAACAGAATCTGCATTTTAACTAGATCCCCAAGTGAACCATATGTGCAAGGAACCTTCAGCACCTTTGCTTCTGACCATCTAATTCCTGTTTCTCAAGCTTGCCCAATCATGGGAGTCATCTAGGGTGCATTATTAAAGAGAGTTTCAGGCTCCTCCCTTGGTGATTCTGATTCAGTACGTATTTTTACTTTAAAGTAAAGGGGAAAAGGTTAGTAATGGGATGTGAGTGGTGTGTGCAGCTAACCCCATCTTTGAAACATCAGGGGAGAGGGATACTCAAGATATGGTATAAAAAGACTTGTTTCTGAGACACATGCACATACCCCAAGGGGGCAACGGTCATTTGCAAGAGGCTGCCTTGTAATAAAAGCTTCTAGAGGAAAAGGGCCTTAATTTTTGTGAATGTTTATAAGCAACTTGCAGCAAATTTTGAGTATTCACCATTTAAATAATTCTGACTTTGACCTTTGCCAGTATCACTGATTTCAGCTCATCTCTCACTGACGCATCTTCAAAACATCCTTGATTTCCCCCTATACATTAAAAAAAAGCTTATTTTTTAACAATGTAGCCAAGATAGGAAGGCTTAAGGAGAACGGGGATTCCTTCAACCATGGAGAAGGCTGTTTTAAGAGCAAATTAAATCAGCAAAAGCTTTCTGTACTCACTTATACAATCCCTTTCAGTCCCTCCTACTCTCATGCTTTTCACTGAACATAAACTCTGAAATCTGAAAGAAAAGAGCCTTTCTACTTGCTAGGCAAGTTATCTCACTCTGGGTGCTCATGAATCCTTGGAAACCTTCATTCATGAATGAATTCTTAACACTTCCTCCCCCCCAATGATTTATCAAAGAACAGTGACTCACCCTAAATTATGCAAAAATAAAGGACACACAGTTGCAACTCTAGTTCCAATGTTTTTCTAATAGAATACCTTTTACAACTAAAAGAACCTTTTAGGTAAACAATTATAATGCAGAGTTTTGGGGACATTAGAGAGCCAGAAAGAAGGTAAGGTTGGAGAGAGACATTTAAAAAGGGAGGAAGGGAGTTGGAAGAGGGAGGAAGAGAGAGAAAGAGAGAGAGAGAACTAGAGAGAAAGCTTTATTTGCAAGGCAAGTGAAAGGTATTTTCTACTTTTAGTAATTGTGATCCATCTGTATTTCAAATTTCAAATTTATATCACTTTGCAATCAGAAGAAAGGCCATGTAATGGCTCAGTCACCCCTCCCTGCTCCAGGATTCCCTGTGGGGTCATAGGTGTAATGGAAGCCACTAGATTGATCTGGACCCAAGTGACCAGTGAAAGTGACCACATCTCCTGACATTCCTGTGGCTTCTCTTGAAGAAAAGGGGAAGAAGTCCCAGAGGCGGTGAAAAGACAGCTGAGATGAGGAGAGGGAAGCGGGCCTGTCATTCTCCTCTCCCACCCAGGGAGTGACAAAAAGCCTGGGGCCCCTTTATTTAATTCCTTAATCTGCTCCATCCAGGATGAAATGTACCTAGTAACTGACATTCTCGAAGCCCTTTTAGATTTCTTGGTGGAAGGTGGTTGCTAAAGCAGAAAAATATTAGAGGGGGGAATCAATCAATGAATAAATCAACATCTCTTTTGCATTTGCAATGTACTTAGCATCATACCAGTGGCAAAGGTGTACAAAATGAGTATAAAATATGCCCCAGTTGGAAGAAGGCCACGTCTACTACAGCGGTTCTGAATGGGCTTTAGAACTCAGAATTCACAAGGACCTAAGTTCAAGTCCCAGTTCTACTGCTTTGGGAAGTTGCTTGATTTCCCTGAGCCTTGGTTGTTTTCTTCCCTGTAAACTGAAGTTAGTAATGTATACTTCATAGAATGTTACAACTACTCAATATGTACAATATTTTTATAGCAAAAATTCAATAACTAGTAGCAAGAGAACCGTCTTAGGAGAAACCAGAGACACCTACGCAAAAAAAAAAAAAATGTAAACAAAGATAGCACAGGATGTTGATGGACTAAGGAAACAAAGAATTGAATATAGCAACCTACAAGCATTGTTTGATCAGATGGGATACTGGAGTGTTATTTTGTAGTCTAGACAGTTTTACAGCGTTGAGAAAAGAAGAGGACAGAGTGGGCTGAAGTCTCCCGGGAAGCCTTCATGAGGGCTCTGATTCGTGAATCAGGGGCTTCTTGTTGACTAACCGTTTCTGAGCAGAGCATGTCAGACCAAGGAATAAGTGGGACATGAATAAATGGCCTTGATGTCTCTGCCCTCCCAGCTGCCGCCTCTCACCAACCTTCCCACTTAAGCTCTTCAACCTAATCATCTACACAGGCACACCGACTTTCCCATCTCCCCTTCATTACTTTTACTCTCACCTCTTTTGTCTTCCCACTGTATTCTCTCTTTAGGTGTTTTTTAGAAACAAACTCACTCGCTCTGAGCTCCAGCAGCAGCTTGAAAGGCACCAGTCACATACGGGAAGGAACTGAATCGTCTGGCTGCTGGGGGAGGGCTAGAGAGGCAGCTTTCTCCCGGATGCGGGAGTCGGCAGAAGCCATTGTTTCTTTGTTGAGCCCTCCCCTCTGTGCGTGCAGACGTAGGCAGATACCACATCTGAGTCTCTATCAAACTGGCTACCACTTTTTGTCTGCCCCACTCTAGTGACTCCTGGAGACCCCACCCCTCTCAACTTTCGGGCACACCCAAGCTGCTTCCAGTGGCTTTTCCATATAAATGACCTGCTTTGGCTCATGCTGTGGACATTCCAAAAATTTCTCAAAGGTTTACAAAACCCAAACAAGCAGCATCTGGATTTGGCATGTCCCATACCTCTGGCTGAGCAGCCGTAAGCCTGGCACTAGTGACAGTCAGCCTTGGTTCACAGCTTGGCCTCTCAAGGCACCTGCAAGCACAGTATGGGTGACAGCCATCTCTGGATTGCTTTATGGCTCATGCCAGGTTGCTGCAGGCAGGGTACAGACGGTGGCTGAACTCGGCCTGCAGTAGGTCTCCTCCCAGGAGGCCCAGGGGTTGGCAGGCCCAGTGGCCAGTTTTGGACTGGACTGGAGCATCACCCAGTCACCTCCAAAAATGACACACCCGAAGGGAAGCCTGGGCAGGCACCAGAGCCCCACTAAAGCAAACCCTGTTCTATAGGGTCAGTCTCTGTACAACAGCTCCTCCACTGTAGTCACACCCAGTCCGCACAACCAATCAGCCTGAGGGTCAATGCCTCCCACAGACAAGAAAACAGCAAACAAGTCTCAACTACAACAGGAGGGCTTACCAACCCTCACAAGGGACACATGCGGAGCATCTGGCTCTGGTGACCAGGGAAACAGCACCACTGGGTCCCACAGGACACCTACTACATAAGGCCACTCTACTAAGACCAGGAAGCATAGCAGCCCTACACAGAAACAAACAGAGGGAGGCAGCTAAAATGGGGAGACTAAGAAACATTTTACCAAATAAAAGAACAGAACAAAGCTCCAGAAAAGAACTAAACAAAATGGAGACAAGCAATCTACCAGATGCAGAGCTCCAAACACTGGTTATTAGAATGCTCAATGATCTCAGGGAGAACCTCAACAAAGAGATAGGAAACATAAAAATGGAGTTAGAAAACATAAAAAAGAACCAGTCAGAAATAAAGACTACAATAACTGGAATGAAGAATACATTAGAGGGAATCAACAGTAGATTAGCTGAAGCAGAGGATCAAATCAGCGATTTAGAAGATGAGGTAGCAGAAAACACTGAATCAGAACAGCAAAAAGAAAAAAAAAATTACAAAAAATTGAGGAGAGTTTAAGGGGCTTCTGGGACATCATCAAGCATAACAACATTCACGTCATAGGGGTACCAGAAGGAGAAGAGAGACAGCAAGGAATTGAAAACCTATTTGAAGAAATCATGACTAAAAACTTGCCCAATCTGGTGATAGAAATAGACATACTATCCCAGAAAGTGCAGAGCATTCCAAACAAAATGAACCCAAACAGGCCACATCAAGACACATCATAATTAAAATGCCAAAGGTTAAAGACAAAGAGAGAATCTTAAAAGCAGCAAGAGAAAAGCAATTAGTTACCTACAAGGGAGCTCCCATAAGCCTATCAGCTGATTTCTCAACAGAAACTTTGCAGGCCAGAAGGGAGTGGCACAAAATATTTAATGTGATCAAAAGCAAGGACCTACAACAAGATTACTCTACCCAGCAAAGCTATCATTTAGAATTGAAGGACAGGTAAAGAGCTTCCCAGACAAGAAAAAACTAAAGGAATTACTCACCACCAAACCAAGATATTATAAGGAATGTTAGACAGCTTTGTTTAAGACTAAATAAATAAATAAATAAATAAATAAATAAATAAATAAATAAATAAATAAATAAAAATAAGTGGCAACGACTACATATCTATCAACAATTACTTTAAATGTAAGTGGATTAAATGCTCCAATCAAAAGATAGGGAGGCTGAATGGATAAGAAAACAAGCCCCTTATATATGCTGCGTAAGAGAGACTGACTTCAGATCAAAAGACACACGCGGACTGAAAGTGAAGGGGTGGGAAAAAGATATTTCATGAAAATGGAAACAACAAAAAACTGTGGTAGAAATACTTATACCAGACAAAATAGACTTTAAAACAAAGGCTATAATAAGTGACGAAGAAGGACCCAGTCATCCTACTTCTGGGAAATTATCCCAAGAAACCAAAACCGCTATTTCCAGGGGACGTGTGCATCCATATGTTCATTGCAGCACTGTTTACAACGGCCAAGATGTGGAGGCAGCCTGGGTGTCCTTCGATGGGTGAATGGATAAAGAAGTGATACATACACACAATGGAGTATTGCTCAGCCAGGGGAGGGAGTGGCTTCTTGCCATCTGCAGTGGCAGGGATGGACCTGAAGGGTATCGTGTTGAGTGGAATATGTCAGACAGAGAAAGACAGAGGCAATGTGATTTCGCTTATATGAGGAACCTAAAGAACAAAATCAACAAACAAAACAGAAACAAACTCACAGATACAGAAAATATTTTGATGGTTGCCAGACAGGAGGGGAGTTGGGAATGGTGAAAAAGTGGAACGAATTAAGAAGTACATGTTGGTTGTTACACAATAGTCATGGGGATGTAGGGTATAGTATAAGGAATATAGGCAATAATATTTTAATTATTATGTATGGTGTCAGATGGGTGCTAGGTTTATTGGGGTAATGGGAGAAGGATTGGGAGCCTGAGTGAAAAAGGTGAAGACATTAAGAAGCACAAACTGGTAGTTACAAAATAGTCATGGGGATATAACGTAAAGCATAGTGAATAGTGTCAATAACATGGTAATAACTATGTTTAGTGCCAGATGTGTTCTAGTCAGGGGATCACTTCTTACCTTATATAAATGTCTAACCACCATGCTGTCACCTGAAATTAATATAAAATAATATTGAAGGTCCACTATAATTTAAAAAAAATTAAAAAGGGGGGTGGGGAAGTGAAGGAGAATAAAAGGTTCAAATTTCCTGGTATAAAACAAATAAGTCATGGGGATGTAATGTACAGCACGGGGAATATAGTCAATAATATTGTGATAGCGTGGTACAGGGTCAGATGGTTGCTGGACTTACCATGGTGATCACTTCTTCACGTATATAAACGTTGAAGAACTATGAAACTATTATAATATTGCATGTTAGCTATATTTTAAGAAAAATCTTTTTAAAACACTGAAATAAATGTGAGCTATACATACATTTGAGAAAGATTAATAAAAACAAGTACAAGCATTCTTTTCCAACATGCTATTCCAGTTCAAGGTCGCAGGTGGTCGGAACCTCTCCCCATAGCTCAGGGAACAAGGCGGGACTCACCCTGGACAGGATGCCCTGCTATCCCTCGGCCACGCACATATACCTACATTCACCCAGACTGGGGCAATTTAGATACCCCAGTTCACCTCACGTGTACATCTTTGGGGCCCCGGAGGAAACTGGAGGCCAACACAGACCTGGGGAGAATGCACAAACCCCACGCAGACAGTGCCGCTGGCCAGGAATTGATATTCTTTTTCTCATCAATGTCCTAAAGAAATGATATTATTTGAGAACCCACTGTAGTTTTAGATTTTACGTGTAGGTCTGCATTGCATTACCAGTTAATTTCCTAGGCATTTTAATACCCTCCTATTGGCTCCAAGGTCAGACCAACATGGCAATAACTCCAATTTTTTTTCTCCAGCCCAGATCTTTGCTCTGAGCTCCAGACCCCCATGTCTACCCGCATATCCACTTCTAAAAGCTGAACACCTCCAAACTGAACTTTCTACTTTCCTCTCCACCCCTGTGCCTCCTTCATTTTTGCCTGTTTCAGTGAATGGCTCCATGTACCCAATTGGTCAAGGCAAAAATATCTTCCTCTCTCTCCCATCTATATCCAATCCATCACTACACCTGTCTACTGCGCCTTGTACATAGATATGTACAAGCTTGTTCATTTCTCTCTATACCTCACTCTCTAGTCAGGACTACCCTCCTGTTCTCTGGGCTGCTGCAAAGGTCTGGGCTCTCCATACCCACTGCTGCCCTACCTCCAATTCGCTCAGTCTTGTCCTTAAAACTCTACATCAGCTTTCCTCGCTCTGAAAATAAAAATTGTGATCCTAAACGTGCCTGCTCTGTCCTCTGTCTGCCTTTCTCCCCATTCTTTTCTCCAGCCAGGCCTCTCTTTACTTTCAGGCCCAGATGCCTCAGTTTTCCTTGATTTTCTCAAAAATGTCTCACCCCTTTCCCTGCAGGGCCTTCATACGCTATTCCCACTCCCAGATAGAGTCTTGCCACTTTGTCATACCACCACTCTCCCTCAGACTTCAGTTCAAATGCCACTTCTTCAGGAAGGCTTCTCTGATCCCCTGGCCTGGGTCAGGTCCCCTCTTATAAGAGCTCATAGAAGCTGTACTCCTCCGTCATATATGGCTATGATAATTGCATGATCATACATGTGATTAGTAATACAACGCTCATTCCCCCTCTAGAAGGTAAGCTTCATTCAGACAGCAATTGTTTCTGCTTGTTCCCAGCTCTATTCTCACCATCTAGCATATTTCCCTGCATGTAGTAGAGGAATACTTCCCGAGATAAGTATTTACTGAACGAATGAAAGAATGAATGAATGAATAAAGACAAAAAGAAGGGCAAGGATGAATGAATGAATGAATGAATGAAGACAAAAAAAAAGGACAACCCTGGATGGAAAGAGAAAAGGGGGCAGGCCAAGGGGCACGATCTCACTAAGACGGGGATCAGAGTGAAATCGTGTGGTTGCGGGAAATACATTTGATGATTTTCTTTCCGAATTGGGAATCAATAAATAATTTTCTTTCCCCAATCACGTAAGCAGACAACTAATTATAGCAAGACTGGTGGGACCTACACTGCTCTCATCAAAATCAACCTGTAACCAGGTTTAGAAGCATATGGTAAAATCGTTTCAGCACAAAAGATGCAGATGTAACTGAATTCTCTGATCACAGCAGCTTCCTGTTTGAAAGCAATTAAGTGCAGGCTTCAAAAGGCATAAGCAAGAGGGGAAAGTTCAATTAGAGGAGGGTATTTTCATAAGCCAACTGGAAAAGAGAGAGATGTTTTTTCCACTTTTCCTCTAGAGCTTTGGAAGTCCCATTCACACTGATGTGAAAGGCCAGTTCAAGCCTGACTGCACAGGGCTGAGGAGAGAGCACCATGCAATGATTTGAGTGGGGGTTCAAGGAGTCAGAGAGCCGGAGCCTGGGTCCCAGCTCTGCATGAGTCCCACTCGGCAGCAGGATGCATGCAGGCTTTGTGATTTCCATCTTGCCTCAGTTTATCCAACAAGACATTATGTATGCCTCTCTCCTCTTAGTGGTTTGTTATTCCATTTCACCTATGAATAGGAGGAAATGACTGAGTGCACCACTGGGAGTTTGGTTTGCGGGCCAATATGATCCTCCACTGCTTCCCCCTCCCCACTAGTGTCTTCAGGATGCAGGGCTCTGCTGGAAACTTCTCTCCAGCTCCCAGTGAGAGCTTAGGATGGTTGGGCTCTCCATTTCCCCAAACCAGCACCATACGTGAGGCTTTGCATGGCGTCTTCCTCCCAAGGCCTAATATGGTAGTAGCTGAATTAAGCGGCCTACATCTCTGCAGGGAGTGGTGGGTAAGCAGTGAGGATGCAGTTTACGTGGAACTTGTAGAGAAGACAGTCTCTTCTCACTGGTGTCTGTCCCTGTCCACTGACATGTCACCTGACAGGTGAGCTCCCCTGCCTCTTCACATCTCTTTTGGAGAGGTCATATCATACAGTGTGGTGGTCATGGGTTCTGGGGGCAGACGCTGTGGGTTCAGATTCCAGGTCTGATTATCACTAGCTGTAGGGCTGTGGGCAAGTTCAGTGTCTTTGTCCATAAAATGGGGAAAATAACGATATGTTACTTCCCATGACTGTTTTCATCTATTGTCTGTTTTCATTTTACATTCAGAGATATGACGGTGCATTAGATACACAAGAGAAATAAAGCATCAGCTGTATAATGCCATAATTAAGATTCTGAAGCCCTGAGATGGACAACTATGAGATTAAATGGGTAACATAGGTATGCACACTTAAAACAATTGCCACTTTACAGTAAGTCTTTATGCATTGTTTTCTATCCCTGGTCAAGGCTCCTACTGCTTTATTCCTGCCCAGCACAAAGGTGTGAGATATCCTTATTCAGCATCTACTTCAACTCAGTGTGACAATATTTTTGATGGCTAATCCCTCAGTCCACACACATTTATTGAATATCTATTCTGTGTCAGGCACGTGTTTTGGACTTTGGGGATACACAATGAAAACGCAGTGTATGCCTGCATGAAGTTCAGACTCCGGTGGGAGAAAGGGGCAGAAGAGCATACAGTTGGTGAGTTTCCAGGGGATTGGAGCTGGTACTTATGCAGGGTCTTCGGGGCTAAGATAAAGGGGGTGGATGCCCAGGGACAGAGGTGTCCTGGCGGGTTTCCCTGAGAAGCTGCCACACTTACAATCTCATAGTTGTGCCTCTCAGGGCTTCGGGATCTTAATTATGACATTATACAATTGATGTTTTATTTGTCTTGTGTATCTAATGAACCATCATATCTCTGAATGTAAAATTAAAACAGACAATAGATTCAATAGTGCCTTTTACTGAGGACAGTGGTAAGGGCTTTCACACGCATTATGTCATTTAGCCAATTCTCTATGAGGACGCCCAGATTTCTTTGGAAACCAAAATGCCAGATGGAATAATTTTTTGATGGATGGAGTCCATTACCAGTGTAGGCCATGAGCTCAGGTGATTGAAAAAGCATAAATCAGGCAATTGTCCTGGTGTTGCCACTCTCTCCAATTTTTAAACCTCTGCTACTAATGGAGATATTACCTGACTCTCTTGATGATAAAAGAATTAGCTCATCGAATCCCCACATGATCATCTGGAGTGCAGCTTTTCTTTTGCACCGGTTTCTAGAACATTGTTTAATTTTTACACTAGAGGATGTTGGCTGGTGTCTCTTGTTTCTTTGTGTGTACTTTATTTTACTGCCAAAGACTTCTGGCTGTCTGATTTGGACTTAAACCTAGATATCACGTGCGTGACTGATGCATGATGAGACAGAGAGAGAATCTCTCCTCCCCGCTGTCTCTTACTCCTGGCCATGCTTCACTCTGAGATCACCAAATGTGTCAATCAAGCGTCCAAATCTGAGCTCTTAGAAGATCTCACCTAGTTCAAGCCCTCCCTAGAGGGAAGGGGAATAAAACAAGGCTGGGGACGGGTTATAGGATTCCCTAGTTTCCTCCTGTGAAGTCTGGCTGCAAAGAATGAGTCAGAATAGTCATGAGGCTGTCTTCCTGGCACTAACCCCAGACCCGGTTTAAATAACGTATCTAAATGTTAATGCACACTTAAGACAACAGTGCAGCTCACACTCGTCCCAAATTGATTCATTTTGCAGCGGGCCTGATGCAATTTATTCAGTATAAAAATGTCTCTGGCAATTAGGGGAACAAAGGGGCAAAGCTGGCGGACCACAAGGATGATAAACAAAGAAGATGCCACGAAAGCTGGGAACAGAATTAAATTTCGTTCTGAATCCGATGTTTTGGGGAATGTCAATAGCAAACAAGAAAGGCCCTCTTTGCCTGTGAGACAAACGCGAGGACTCTTTACTGGGAAGAAAAGATGCAAATAGTCTAAGAAATGGCTTTGAGGAAATGCTCCGCAGCCTCCCTGGTTCCTAACGGTGTCAGCTGTAGGGTGTCTGGGGTTCAAACAGCAGGATGCAGCTAGTGAAAGAGTGAGCCAAGTTTAAGCTATGTCGGTGGGTAGAGGTTTCTGGATCACGGAGCAGGCCGCTGACCCCTTCACTGGCAAGATCACACTGGAAGCACGTGGCTCTGAAAAAATATGCTGTAGAAGAAACTAAAATTGTTTAGCCTGGGGGAAAAAAGTGAAGTAGAGATGTGAAAATTATCCTCAAAGGGATGAAAAGCTTCCTTATTAGGATAAAGTAGGCTTGTTCTATGTGATTCCAGAGAATAAAGAGGCTCAACTGGATCATGAAATAGGAGAAGGGACTAGCATATTGTCTGCTCAAATTAATCTAGGTGCCTTGTACACATTCACATAGTACTACGTCACAGGGAAACTGTGGTATTCAATGCAAGCCTGCGCCTTAGTGCTGAGAACGTGGTAAACCCAGTACATACCAGCTATGGAATATTACAAGCAGTACTCCTCCCACAGCTCCTCAAAGGTAGGTACTACTGTTCCTGCTTTATGGATAAGTCACCAGAAGTTTGAAGCAATTAAATCACTTTTTAGAGACATTCAATAACTCTCCAAGGTTACAAAGCCAGTGGGCCATTCGCAAGTTCTTCCATCTAGCAGTTAAGGCTGCCCTACGGTGGGGTAGTCTGCTTTGCAAGATGGTGAGCAACCTACTGGTTCAGAGAGGTAAGCCAAAGCCAGATGAGCTCTGGAACAGGCTCTTGCATTTGTCTGGGGGTGGTGACATGGGTAAAAACGGTTGAATTCAATTACTGTTAAGGTTCTTTTCTGCTCAGTGACTCTATGACTGAAATATTTTCCAAGTTCTGTTAGTTACACTATGTCTTGAACCCCTGTTAGCATAAACAGTCATGTGGGAATGTGAAATTGGAGAGGTAGCCACAGAAGAAGGCCAAGACTCAAGAACCATGAACATACCATGAAATACAGGAGTTTTTATTTTCATCCAAACACTGGCTTTGTCAACCACCAAATTTCCTGGCTCAATACCACACACAATGAACCTGCTGCCACCATCTCCCCCTAAACCCCAGAGACCAGCCTTAAGTTCGACAAGGTAGCAGAAGGTTAATCAAGAGAGTTGATAGACAAGCAAAGATTTTTAGAAATGGAAATCATCTGGGTCTATTGAGAGGATGACCATTCACAGGGCAACTCGAGGCTCCTGAGGGAAAGTGACCAAGTGGGGAAACTCCAGACAGAGCACTCACTCTGAGGCCTGCGGTAAACAGCCGATGGAATAATAATTAGAATTTCATGCAGTCTGGGAGGAATTTTAGTCCTGGGAGAGAAAAACAAAATAATGGAGGGAATATTTAAGGAACAGTTGGAGAGAACACAATTGGAATTCATTCTAGCTTGTCTGAAAGATAAAAACTCGACGGGAGTGCTTGTGCTTAAGTGGCGATGTAAAGAGTAGTAAACTAAGGAGAGGGAGAAATTGGGAGGAAAATACCAAGTAAAAGTCTCTTGTAGAAAATTACGGGGGGCGGCGGGGGGGGGGGGAAGGAAGGTATATAGAAAATTACCCAGAAAATTGGAGATGCTAAAAGGGTCACAGAGAAGGCAATCAGAAAGCATGGGAACCATCTTATTTCAAGGCTAATGCATGCCAGCATTTGCTTAGCAGTGAATGGTCAGGGAGACAAAAGGAGATGGCGCAGGCTAGGACACTCATTATACCTGGGCATAGGTAGAAGGAAATGAGTTGTTTTGGAGGATGGGGATGGAATTTTGGTCAAGAGCTTGCTAGATGCATTTTTTTTCCTCTTAAAACCATGTCTCAAGTTCTCAAAGAGTCCCTGGCCCAATTAATTTGGGGTTTGTTTATTTAATAAGCATTTCTTAAACACACTTTATGAGTCAGGCACTGCTAGGCATTGGAGACGCAACGATAAATAATGCCCATCCCTATTTTTAGGGAGCCGAGCTGGTGAGAATGATATGTAAAGGAACGAATGTGGCATGGTGCTGAGAACTCTGTGTAATAGAGTTGTGGAACAGGCAAACAAGTTGGTGCAAAGGATGGTGTAATCAATGCTGCTTGGAATGGGTCTAGGGTCTCAGGAAAGGTTTGGGAGCTAAGACACTATTTCTTAAAGGAGAAGGATTGTAATTGGTGGTCATGGAGGCAGGGGAAAGCACCAAGGCTTGAAACAACTTGTTTCACTTGGGGAAACTATAAGGTCCAAAGGAATCAGTAAGCCAGGCTCAAGAAGGGTGGGGCCAGATCAGGGTCACTGCCCTGCTAATTAGGAGCTCAGACTTGATCCTGGCTTCCCACAGGGCTTCACCGAAGGGTTCCAAGCAGAAGATTAATAGCCTACAGTGTTCACTTGCCAGTTCTCTCATCAAGTTCTTGATTTGCCCCATTTTGGCACTTCCTGATGCCCAGGAAGAGTCACTAAAGTTACCATTCTCAGACTTCAAGAAACATTTCACAGAATTAACAACACAGAAGAACCTCACACTCCTTCAGATGAACTGAAAATTTGGGTCACGATGCAGAGCCAAGGCGGGAAGAGCACAGCACACAGCTCTCTCCTCAGGTTCCCACTGTCTCCCAGCCATTTGGGTGAAGTTGCCCAGTGGGGTGGAGGAAGGCCCCAGACCCTCGGGTAACCTGGTGCGCTTGGGGGCAGGGTCTCAAGAAACATCCAGGCCACTGGCAATGGTAGTTCTGGTGCCGGGGCTCAGTCTGCTCTCAGTTAATAAGCTGGGGCCTCCCCTGAATGCCCTCTCCTCTTTCTAGCCACCATAAGACGTACCCACTGGCAGAGAGAAAGCTATCAGTGGTTTGAAAGCAGCAGTGGGAGCACTCCTTCTAGGAGCTTAGTGATGTAAGATCCTCTCAGGAATAGACGCTGCACCAAATCCACGTGTAGATTTTGTAAAGCCTTTTAAATGTGAAATCCCATGGCTGATATAGCTCTTAACTAAGGCTCTGATCCATAAGAAAATATATTTCTGTTATAAAAAGCAAGGAGTTTAGCTAGATAAGTGAGTGTGGTGCTAGAAACAAAACAAAGGGGAAACATGGAAATAGAAGCAGGTCAGGTAATGGAAAATCGGGAGGTAAACTTGAAGCCTGGAGCGAAAGCAAGGCTGAGCTGAGCTATTCAGCAGGCGGTGGTATTTCTTTACTCATGTGGCATCAGCGCCGGTTGCCTAGGCTTTTTCCAGTATAGATAGAAGCACTGATGATTCCATCACCCGACTGCCTCCTCACCACGGACAGCCCTATAGGTGCAGGCGAGGGGGACTGGATTGGCGTAGAGCTTCAGGAAACAGGGAAGCCAAGACCACGCTCTCTGGATGGATGTTCAATAACTTTCTGCAGGACCCGGCATAACACTTTCTAGTCCCTGTTCTCAGGGCTGCCTGCTCGCCAGACTGTGCTTCTGCTGTGGGCCAAAGCCATAGAATTTTGCCCTTTATTTTGGATGGCAAGCATTACTTACACACCATAGGAAATATGCAGCTCGGTATTTATTGAGAAGAAACAATGGTTCATCATTACACCATGATTTTCTTAATGGTTATTTGGTGATAAGGAGGCCCATGGCACAGTGATTTGGAGCCAGACTATCGGGGTTCAAATCCAGTCTGCTCCGTAATAGCTGTGTGATGCTGGGAAGTGAGGTAACCTCACTGAGCCTCAGCTTCCTTCCTATAAAATGCAGGTAGTAAAAGTGCCTCCCTCGCTGAGTGGTGGTGAGCATATTATAAAGCGAGGTGACACATGGCAGGCTCGTAGAACAATCCCAGGCACCACAGAGTAAGCACCAAGTAACTATTTCTCTTACTCCTTGCTATGGTCTGAATATGTTCCCCAAATCCATATTTTGACACCTAACACCCAAGGTGATGGTATTAGGAGGTGGGGACTTTTGGAGGGGAAGCCCTCATGAATAGGATTAGGGCCCTTATAAAAGAGGTTCCCAAGAGCGTCCTTGTCACCTTCCACCATGTGAGGACACAGTGAGGCGTCACCCTGTGAACTAAGAAGAGGGACCTCACCAGAACACAACCATGCTGGCATCTGATCTTGAACTTCCAGGTTCCAAGACTGTGAGAAATAAATTTCTCACTCAGTCAGTGGTATTTGGTTACAGCAGACCACAGACATTTCCCCTCCTGCTCACTGCTGCTCTTCTTCAAATGAAGGGGCACGCGGGAAAGGCGGTGAGTTCCGACTCTGGCTGCCAGGGTGCAGGCTCACCCCCCAGCCAGCAGCCTCACTCTCCCTACCCTCTTTACGCGTTGGCACTTAGGAGCCAGCAGTGAAAGGGCACTGGGTCCCTGTCCACTCGTGGGAGACACTGGCTGGTAGCTGGATCATGACAAGGCCCACGGGGCCAGTGCCATTTGTGGAACCCTGAAGGGGCTTGTCAGAGGAGGAGACCTTGAACTGGGTGCTAACGAATGAGTAAGCGTTCTCTGGTGGAGAAGGCAGGAAAGAGCACTCCATCAGGGATAATGCACCTTAGCTACTCTTCCTACAAAGGGGGAGGGACGGATGGATGACAGGAAAGCCCTGGACTTTAGACCGATGTAACCAAGAAATCAGAATAGCGTGTACTCTGAACTCCACCTGTGCTGAGGGAGACAACAGTTGCATTCATGGAGCATCTATAGGAACTTGGAGCCCTCATCGGGGAGGAAGATCCTGCCAGAGAGAAGGAGAAAGTGAGGAAAGTGCTGGGACCCAGGGTAAAATCTCTTGAGTACTTACAGCAGGACGTTTGCTACAAGAAGAGGTGTGGGGAGCAGGGTGCTGGGGCCCAGGGATGAGACATTTCTGTCTGGAGGCTGTCTTGGTGGGGAGGGAATAGGTTTTATTGCCACATAAGCTGGTGGCACATAGACACAAAAGTGTGAGCACTCTCAGAGACTGGATAGGGGCAAAGAGGCTGAGTGACAAACCCAAAGGATGGTGCAGACACAGCACACTGCCTACTTTTTCAGGCCACCAAGCCTTGGCATATATGCCTTCCTCTCATTGTGTAGCTGACCACCCACTTTTCCCTTCAGAGCCAGCTCAAGTTGTCTTCTCTGGACCAGCTTGCTTGCCAGCCACCAGCATTCTCAGTCATGCACTCTGCACCCTGTTACCCATGCATATACCCATTACAGTCCCTTCCCCATCACATCCTAACTGTCCCTTGTCATCCAATGCCAAACCCCGTCGTGAACCCCTGAAGGAGGATGAGCCATTGGAGTCCAACCAGTGCCTGGGACAGATTAAGACTCATAAACATTTGTTGGCAAACTGCATGATGGGATGAATGAGTGAATTCTTTGACACCAATGGTCTCTCACCAAAATCCTCCACCTATTTTCAATATCACTCTCCCCACTGGGAAATGGTGAGGCTCAGTAAACAGTTCTGCGATGAGAAGTGACTACTTCTATGCATTTTGACTTCTCTTTGTATACAACCTATATTAATCATTATGGGATTTGACAAGATGTCATTCTGACAAGCCAAGGGGTTACAGGTATTCACAATTCTCTCATCTTCCTTGTGTTCAATCCATCAACTATCCAAGGCAGAGTGAGAAAACGAAAGTAATCTGCTCTAAAGAACCCCACTATAAGCCCTGGGCTGTCAAATCTTGAAGGTCAAAGCTGGCAGAAGCCAGTGGTCTTTTCATTTATTTTTCCTGACGCCCATCAATGAAAATGATCGTGAGTAAAAGTTGTACCTGCCAGGAAAGGAACTGTCCTTTGTACTTAGTGGCAGCCTTCACAGCTGAGGTATACTCTGACAGCTGCTTCCTGAGCCCTGGGGAGGGTTACACAAGTATCCCCGGGCGTGGGCAGAGGGTAGATAAAAATGCTTTTCATCTTGTTGTCAGTTGGAGATTCTTCTGTGATTTTGGAGTGGGCTTTAATTTTCAGACCCAGAGCTTAGGTTTAAGAAAAATCGCATTGTAGAACTACCATAAATTGACCTGGTATTTATTCACCTAACACAGAACACCTACTGTGGGGAATACAGGTGCTGTGGGGAATAAGAAGATGTACAAGCCAATGTCTTGACCTTCAAGGCTTGTGGCCCAGAATTAGAGATCCAAAAATCAGATAAGTTTTCCTGAGAAGAGCTTTGTCTGCCTGATGAGACCAGGTCTCAGTTTTCTCAGAGCCAGGCATGAGACCAGGGTTCAACTGCAAGAGTTGCTTGTGGAAACAACATGAGAAAAGAAAAGAAAAAAGACCCCAAAGATCTGTGTGCCCCTGTGTGTTACTGTGACTACAGGCACATCACTGAACCTCTTGGAGATTCAATTTACTCATCTGTAAAATGAGGGTAAATGATATATACGACATGAATCGCAATGAAGATGAAATGAGTTGATGGATGTTGATGAACCTGGTAACCTGAACATGCACTACACAGATATTCACTATGAATAGTAACACAGTATCTGCCCCCTGAAAACAAAAAGGAGTGCCATGGCTCTTCTGTTAACCTGGGACCTAGATGAGAGTCAACACATGGCATTCTGAAGAACAAAAATGGATGGTGGATGGTGGTTGGATGGATGGATGAATAGGTAGATGGGTGGGTAGAGGGATTGATGGGTGGATGGATGGTGGATGGGTGCATGGTGGATGGGTGGATGGATGGTGGATGGGTGTAGGGGTGTATGGGTGGATGGACGGGTGGAGGATGTATGGATGAGGGGATGGATGGTGGATGGATGGAGGCTTCCTCTACTCCTCTACTAAAAGGTCTGGATCTCTCTAGTCCACCTGTATTCCTCTCAGGTGCCTCTGGCCTTAAAAGCCACAGTATTTTTAGAGAGAGAATGACAGGTGTGTCCTGAGTGGACCAGCTGGTAGAGACCAGTTCTATACATGGCCTTAGATATACAGCAGTCACCTTAGATTGGGGGCTGCACAGGCAGAATCAGGGAAGGGGTAGACATTCTTGTCATAGCCTGTACACGCATGCAAGGAAGAAAACCGATTCTCCACCCTCAAACAAGTCCATCTCACCTCTCCAAGCCTCCTCTTTGACTTTTCTCCTTAGTATTTAGTAAATGGTTATCAGAAAGCTACCAGCTTATATGATGGACCAATTCCAGCTGAGGTTTTAGCTCTGATACCTAATTTTTAATGCATACCAAAATCTCCGTGGCATTTTCTAAAATCCATATGCTCATGCCCCTTCCCAAAACTATAATAATAAAAGAATCAGTCGGGATGGGACTCAGGCATATGAATTTTGTAAAATGCATGCTTCTGATTTGTATTCCAAAGACTTGAGACCTATCATGTCAATGACTTAAAGTCCAAGTGCTCTAGAGAGGAAGGACTAGCACTTAAGTAGTTGTTTCAATATTACTACTCACAGGAGTGAGAAATATGGTACTCAGGCACACTCAGTGGGACTGGGACTTTGGGGTCCAACTTAAAGAACACGGTGGTCACTCCAAGAATGAGGAGCGTGAGATTGCTAAACTTGACTCTCCTCATGCCCACTCCCCCACCACCCAAGGCAGCCCTGGACCCTTTAGAGGTGCAGCAAGAAGGTAGGAGGTAGGGGGGAGCACTATTACCGTGTTTCCCCGAAAGTAAGACCTAGCTGGACAATCGGCGCTAATACATCTTTGGAGCAAAAATTAATACAAGACCCAGTCTTATTTTACTATAATATGAGACCGGGTCTTATAATATAATATAATATAATATAATATAATATAATATAATATAATATAATATAATATAATATAATATAATATAATATAATACAATACAATATAATAATATAATATAATAATATAGTATAGCATAATATAATACCCGCTCTTATATTAATTTTTGCTCCAAAAGACACATTAGAGCTGATTATCCAGCTAGGTCTTATTTTCAGGGAAACACGGTAGCACCCTCTCTGTGTGTTATCTGATTTAATCCTCACAACAGCCCTGTGAGGTGAGCCAATTATTACCATTTTACAGATAGGAAAGCTGAGGCTCCTAGAGATTCAAAGACTTGCCCAAGCTCATACTGTGTGTGGGAGCTCCCTCTCTGCACACTTAGGACCTGAGTCTCATGACTACCCTATGCTCAGAGAACTCCAGCTGCACGACCATTCCCATGCCCAGGAAACATGCCCCTGACAAGCCTGGGCATGAGTTTTAAGACTTTTAAAAATTATCTTTAAATCCTTTGAAGGGCTCACTCTTTTTAGTGTAAATCACTCGAGCATTAAAGCCCTTCTTGTATATTTATCAGTGTGCTCCTCAGACCAGGGGGACAAAGAGAGAAGCTGACACTATGAATGGCTTTGAAAGTGAGAAAATGCTGGGCCTGAGACTAAATCATTGCGACACTGCCACCCGAGGGCATCAGTTTCAATAAACGATCACCTTTTTTATTCCCGGTCCGTTTATCATGCAGGCAGGATCAAGGAGAACGTTGGGTGACGCTGAGTGCCACAAGCCTCTGATTTCCCCGCACTGGCCAGCCTTGCCACGCCACACTGGACTGACTGCAGGTAAACCAGCATAGCTTATTGCAAAGGCAGTCAGGCATCTATTCAGAAGCAAATGCCTTGGGGCATCTTTCCTGTTGCCCTATACTGAGTCTTTTCCTCGCTCAACCTGTTGAGACCAGCCAGTCTGTTTACAGAAAAATTCAGGGTTCTGTACACGAGGGGCAGAAAGTCTCTGTGAGTCGGTAGTGGGTAAACTGTCCTGTTTGCCAGAATGGGGGTGGGGCAAAGAGGAGTCTGGGGTGGGGAAAATCATGTCCTGCTAAGCCAGTCCTGAGTGGCACCCTAAGGTGGGGTGGCTGCAGTTGCAAGATGGAGGAAGCATCCACTCTGGGCAGAGAGCAGCTGGACGCTCCACTTGAGAAGGCAAGAAGCAGAGGCTGCCAAAGGCTGTGGTTGTTCCCTAGCCACACTGCAAATTTGCAGTGGAACCAACTGTACCTCCTGATGCCCATCAATAAGCATCACTTTGGGTTGAATTTATTGGCAGGTCTCCATTAGGATTGTTACTGGTTTGATAGCTGGGATCTTTGGTCAGAAGTGACTGGTGTACATAAACGTGGCAGCTGTGTGGATACCATGCACAGATATGGGCTTTTCTTTACCCAGGGAGGTTGGACACAGATTTTAATCTAAGGGCAGTGAGTTTCAGGACTTCTGAATACCGTTGTTCAGCTGGGAGACAGACCGACAGAGCATGGGAGGCTGGGCTCTGGAGTGTCAACATGGGCACGAGTCCTGGCTGTGCCAGGAGTGTGCACTTTGACCTTCATCCCATCACACCTCTCGGCCTTGGCTCCCCCATCAGGAAATCAACGGGAGAATTGGAACTCAAGTTTTCCCTGAGTGTAGGGGGACGGAAAGGTGAAGCTTTGTGCCCAGGCGACTTATTTACGTATTTCTCTGCCACCCTCTGGAATGAGCCTTGTTTGTGCTATGAAATGGCCCTGATGGCTTATCTTGGCTCAAGCCTGAGTATCATCAAATCTTTTAGGTTTAAAACATCTTTTCAAGTATTAAGAATTCACATGATTGGCAACTTCTAGCCTGCCAGGGCCCAATTCTTCCCTCCACATATTATGTAGTTCTGGTCACACGTAATAAAGTCCCTGGATTCCCAAGACTGCAGGAGAAAGCCGGGCGCTTGGAGAGGAAGGAAGGCTTGCAATGGATGTCCAGCAAGGAGCCCCGAGAGTTGCTGTTACAGCTCGAAACACCACTAACCCTTGAGCTTGTGTTCCTGAGTTCAGGAAGGCACTGACTTCACATTGCCCACTGCTGTGGGGTTGCTCTTTCTAAAACAGCTTTCAGCAGAAAGGCAGAGGTGTGCAGGAGGCAGAGGCAGGAGCTGGGCTGCCTGGGCTGGCTCTGCTGGCTGTGATCTTAGCTCAGCCTTTTACTATCTCTGGGCTCCAATTTCAAAACATCTGCACAGTTGTGTGCTGTTGCTATTTGCCTGTGTGTTCCTTGCTGGACTGGATGCTCTTTGAAAGCCGTGCCCATGTCGTCTTTGGCTGCGTATTCTCAGCCCCTATTATATGAGAGACGCTCAATCCATGGTTGTTAAATGAATGCATGAATTGAAAAGGAACTACAATGCATTAAGTAGCGACTACCATCAGGCAAATGGTGAGCCATTTTCCTTATGCTATTTCACAACTCACCATATTAAGTAGGTATTTTATTCATTCAATTCGTGGGAACTTTGTGGCTTTTAATTTCTAGTTAAGATGTACTATGCCTGCTGGATTCTGCGGCCAGTGGGGCTGGGCTGTTTGGCAGTGCATTTCTCTGCTTTCTTGCTTCTGGCCAGCCAGATGAGCAGATGAACAGGCTGGGCACTCTTTGTCGTCATCTGTCCCCTCGGAGATCCCAGCTAAAGCCAGGCCACTGTAGCAGATGAGCGCCCACACTCTGTGATTCATTAGACCTCAAGCACGCTGCTGCTTTCCAGAAGGAAGAGAGCAGCTGCTGGGATTCCCTGACTGCCTTCCCTGCCTGCAGCCTCCACACAGGCTGCCGCTCCCCCTGATGTTGCCTGCTCACGACTCGTGGCTTCCGGGGGGAATCGGTGGCCTCTCTGACTTGTTGTTGCTCAGCAGACTACTGCGTCAGGCTCTCCCTAGCCCACTTTGCTGTGACAACTTCCTCCCTTGTTACTATAAACGCTGAATGTTGTTTTCCAAATATCAGTCCCCAAACCACCATGTTCTGTTCTGAGAAGGAGCCAGCCCCATTTGTAATCATCACTGTCATCACAGCCAGGATTTCACTGTGTCCCCCTTGCCACACTGAGGACTGTGCTCCTGGGGTTCTCGCTGACATTGAAGGGGGGGAGCGTCCAGAGAGGCAAACTCCTTAGGATGTCAAAACCAAAGGATTCTTGAGACTGACACTGACCCCGGAATTAGAGAGGGAATGAGTCTCAATCCTTTGTGCCCCAATTCTGAGCCAGCGGAGCAGAGCAGATTAAGTAAAGTATTAATGGCCTCGTACATTTACATCCAGCTCAGAGTGCAAAACCCTTCGCACATGCAGTATCGCACTGACTCCACCCACCACGTGAGCAGGCCTGGCATCATCCCCACTTTACAGATGGGGAACCTGAGGTTTGGGAGGAGATAGGATTTGCCTGAAGTCATAGAGCTCTTTCATAGAACATCCTTTCGTGGACCATCAAAGGCTGGGCTTTTGGATCTCTTGCACCTCTATAATCCTAACAAATAGAAAGTAGCCAATAAATGATTGTTCATCGAACTGATGATTGAATAGCGAACTATGACTTACAGTCAGGGCTTTGATTCACAGCATAATAATTTTTCTGCTGCACTACTGTGGACCAGTTGAGCTCTTCCAGCAACGGGTAAAACTACTCTGAAGTCAGGCTGGTTATGTTCAGAACCCCTCCACCCTGTTTAGCTGGTGACTTTGGGCAAGTTATCTAACCTCACTGAATTTCCTCATCTATAAAATAGAAGATAATAACAGTACCTGCTTCCTGGTGTTGTTGAGTATTAAATAAGAAAATGCATGTAAAGTGCACAGCAGTGACTGGCTAGCACATCTAGAAGTGCTGAATAAGTGTTAGCAATAGTTATTATTATTCAAGGGTAGGGACTGGTGTTATATATCTTTGTAACCTAGGACCTAGTACAGTGGCTGACACATACACAGGAGTATAGGGCTCAAGACACTTGCCCACCAATACTGACGCTCGTCATGTGACTTGAAGCAAGTCCCTTCCTTCTTCTGGGCCTCAGTTCCCACACCTGTCACTTGATGAGGTTGAACCAGGTAAATCCCAGGGTTCTATTTATTTCAGTAGTTCTCAATGGGGATGATTTTGCACACACACCGTATACACATACAGTGTATAATCATACACTGCATACTCAACAACAATGTCTGAAGATATACATATGATTCTTTTTTGTCATAACCAGGGAAGGTACTACTGGCATCAAGTGGGTAGCGGCCTGGGGAGCTGGGGACCGCACGCAGGTTAGTGACCACAGAAAGAATTGTCTGACCCCAGACGTCAATAGCGCCAAGGCTAAGCAACCCGGATCTGACTCTACATAAATACCCAGAGCTCTCTGAATTTCTGGACAAGTGCCTGTGTCCTGCAACTTGCCAAGGTGCCCAGGGCAGTAGAGTTCCTCCATCCAGCACAGAAGTCTAGGGGTTGCCCCTTCAGATGCCCCCTTCTACCCTTACCACATTGATCTTGCTGGAGGTGGGGAGGCTGGCTCAGGCATCTTTACTTTAAATTTGGAATCATTCCTGCTCATCCCCAAACTCCAAGATGGCTCTGCCAAGGCTAAGGGGAGAACATCTCTGCACAGATATGTACTAGCACAGCCTGAGGCAAAACCCCTGTAGGTATAGTAGCCATGGGAAAGACATCAAGTCAGTGGCCTGTCCTAGCACCCCTACTCCCCTTCTCCTGCCTCAATGGCCACCCTCCACAGGGCAGACCAACTCTGCTGATGGAAGAGTCACCAAGGGAAGAACATGCATTGGCCAGTGGGGTGGACCTCGGGACTGGTGGCCAGACAAGCCTTAGGGGATGTTAACAGCCTTTCTACACTACGCAGTCTTGGTCCCCGTGTTCTCACCACATATAGGGAAGGCTGTCATCACATGCCCCTGGGCCCTTGAGGCGCCAAAGAATCTAGATCATCTCTTTTTGTAAGGTTCCTTCACTTTCCATTTCTCCTTTTCTGAAGCCACCCTTCCCCCTGAGTTCCTGCTGAGAGGCAATGCATTTCCTGGAAAGATCACAAATGAGGAAAGGAGAGGCCTGAAGTCCATTTTGGGCCACATCTCTTCTTATTTTGTCTCTGCCTCAGTTTTCTTATCTGTTAAATGAGAACTCGATTGGTAGTTCTGAGCACAGGAAGATAAAGAGGGGAAATTCTTTCCAAGTCCCCATGGCTACTCACACTGAGGAGCTATCGTGTTCCTGATTATGCCATACAGAGGACCAGACCCTGCTGCTCAGGAAGTGCCGACATCCCTCTGGCATTCTTCCTCTCACTCTCATCTATATTCTCAGCCTACATTTCAGGGATTCCCCCAAACTCCACTTTCCCTGTGACATCAGGGAATCCCCTCACCCCTGACCCTCAACGGATTGATTGCATGAAGTCCCAGCAGCCCTGAGCAGCACTCTCTGGTCTCTGCCAGTCTTGGTGGGGCAGGAGAGTTGGGTGCAAAGGCAGAAGGAACAGTTCATGAGCCTGGGCAAACACCCATAGGATGGCACAGTGGCGGAGGCCACCACCAGCCCCACCCATGGGTGGGAGACTACCATCTGGGCTTCTCACAAGAAAGGGAGGCATCAATTTCAATAAACGATCAAAATGATGGTCTGGAAGGAGGCTTGGCCCCAGAGGATGGCACATCCAAAACTATGGGCAGCCCAGACACCTGACATTTCTGACTTCTGATGAAGAGCGCATGAGGCACTTGGTGGCCCAATAGGCATGTCAGAGGCAAGAAGACGGATGTAAGTTTACGTCTGGGGAGAGCATCCTTCTTGAAGCTAAGATTTCATTCCTGCTGGGATGGTAGCAGCTTGTAGTTTTTTGAAGCACAATAAATACAGATGGGCCAGTAGCAGGGGAGTGGGGTGCAGACTTTCAAGACATTCCTAAGGAAGCTGTATAACTTGACTGGAAAAGCAGTAGTCAGGACCCCCTAGCCCCAGCCCCAGCACACGATGGAAGTAGAGCATCATCATTCGGATGGGACCTCTCTGCAAGGTATTTTCTTAGGGAGAAGCGAAGTCTAAGCTGAGCTAGAAATTAGAGGTCTTTCTCCTGCAAACTTGCCCTCTGTAAGGATCTCTGACCCTTACCGATTATAAAGTAATCATATCTGGTGCCCCTCAAAACTGGGGCCTTCTCATGGTGTTTATCTTATGGAATGAGAAAAGAAAGCAGGCACAGAGATGCCCTGGTTCACGTTTGCTTTCCAATGTCGCCACTTCTAGAGGCACCACGGATCACTGAGGAAGCAGGGGCGTATCTCCTGGACGCTTAGAGGAGTGCACTGACATGGGTACTGGTGCAGCTTCAGTGTTATGGAAGCCTTGGAGCAGGGCTGTCCAAACTGCGGCCCGCGGGCCAACTGCGGCCCGCAATCCATTGTTAATTGGCCCGCAGCAAATTCCAAAACAATATTTAGTTTTCTTAAATAAACCAGGTGAGGCAATACGTACTTCACCTCGAGTGAGTGGCCCAGCTGTTTATGTATTTTACCGCATGTGGCCCTTGGTGAAAACCGTTAAAAAAAGTTTGGACACCCCTGCCTTAGAGGGTCTAGAACAAAGCTTGTTCCCATCTCTGCTGAATTGATACTGTTGTGGTCTCCCTGACCCATCAGCTCTGGGGTCCCACACTCCTGTAGGACCTGCTCGGGTTGCTACAATAGTTTGCTGTTTCCCATCCTGCCAAAATTCTGCTGGTAAAACCCACTTTCCAGCATATTAAATTACTTTCATTTGGCCTTTTAACACTCCCCTTGGCTGTTTTCTTCTTGGCTCCATCTGGACTTTGGGAAATGAATATCTTTAACACCCACTCATTAAATGCCCACTCTGCCAGCTGGTCCTCTGGCCTCTGGAAGGACTGCCAGCCTGGGTGGTTAGGGGCCCCCACAGATCAGTGTCTGAGACACAACCCAGGGAATATCAGCAGTAATGGCTTAATCAGGACCCTACCCCTTAAAGAACAACTGCAAGTTTGAAGTAGATGTCATAGACTCTGGAAATCAGCAGCCAAAAGCCAAATCACCTTTGATAGAACCGATTTTGGAATGGGAAAGGACTTACCCATGCTTCCCGGGAGTGGGTACCAAGAGAATCTCTCTTCCAGCCTCATTGTGGGGCAGCAGTTGGGCGATGTACCTCCCAGAGGGCTGCAGATGCCTGTGCACAGAGACGGCCAGCTTGCAGTGCTCGCTGCTGCTCCTCATCCATGGGCTCAAGATGGTGTGCTTGGAGTTGGCTGAGGTGTTGAGGAGGAGGAAGGAGCCTGCCAAAAGATGGGAAAGTGACTCTGCAGGTGTGTCCAAAGGAAGACAGCAGCAGCTCCACAGCAGGATTTAGAGACCAGTGGCATCAAAGTCCGAGATGCTGGGGGCTTTTCTCTCCTTCTTTGCTCTTCCCTCTCCCTTAGCTGGTCTTTGTAAAAACTAAGCCTGAAGGGGACTTGGGCTTTGTAATCAGGCACACCAAGGTTCTCACTTTACTACCCCTACTTACTAGCTCTATGTCCTTGCGTGTCAGGTTCTTCACTTACAAAATGGGATTGAAAACATTTATTTCAAAGAGTGGTTGTAAGGACTACGTGAGATAAGCATGGAGAGCACTTCACCCAGTTTTAGGTAGGAAGGAAGCACCCTATTAACTAATCAATAGAATTTTTTATTTCGATTGTCTTCTAAGTTGAAGTAGAGACAACAGCTCAAAGATTCTTTGCCAGCCAATAGGCACAACTAACAAAGTCCCATCGGAAACAGGGGAAGAATAGTACGTATTACCTAATCCCCAAAGAGTGACCAGAGTAGGAAACCCATCCCAACTGCTAAGACATTCTGATAGATGTATGTCCTGTTCGAGGGGGACAGCCTAACAGAATCATTCACTCCATAAAAGTGCCAAAAGTGGGGCCAGGACTTCAATGCCATCTTGCAAACATCAATGTAGGGTACCTCTATACATCACAAACCAGGACACTCTGGGTATCCCAGGCCAGGCTATAGGTCATGATTTAAATCAGAGTTGACCTGAGTCCTCCATGTCACATTTAAACCAACTTGGGACTCATTTTACCTCTGCTGGACAATTTAGAGTTTCCCAGCAACTATGGGTTGGCTCTAGGCTCTCAAATGTTCTGACCAGTTCAACGTTTTCCTTGAGAGGTGGGTGGCCTGGAAAGGCAGCATTTGGGTCACCTATTACATATGTAGTGGTTAAGATCATGGCTTCTGCTCCTTTGTGTACTAGCTGAGCGATCTGGGGCAAAGCATTAACTTTCTCCGGTTTCAGTTTCCTTGTTTATAAAATAGGCTGAGAAGGGTTGGCTAAACTCAGTAATCTCTTAAGATCCATTTCTGCTCTTGAGTCTATGAGTCATGTGAATTTGCAACTGGTTTCCACAGAGAAAGCCCTACAAATCCCCCTTGGGGCTGTGCCTGTGGCAGTTTCCCTCTGAGGCACACCAACCCTGACTCCAGTAGAACAGGTCAAGTGACCTACAAGAAACTTATATTCGTGGGGATTACTGTCAGCATAAAAGCACAGCACCATTTTATTGTTCCAGACATTCCTTCTGATGCATTAATTTTACATTCTATGCTCCTGCATTGAAGTTTTGGACCATTAGATGCCGCTCCTCTTGCAGCGGAAGCCTTTTCTATCAAGGTCCCTCACATCGCCAGTGGGAACCAACTGAGTGCTCAGCCTTTTTAGCATCCCCTGTCCCCACACTGCAAATTAGTCTCCTTCTGCACATAACCCAATTTACCACATAGGTGAATGAACTCCAGTAGCAGCCCGCAATAGAGAACAATGCAGAAGACAAAAGGAGATTTCTATGAGAAGCAAAGCATTTTCCAACAAGAAGATATCATGTCAGGGTTGGAGATTTGCAATACTCTGGAAATAGGTAAATGTGACATCTGGTTAAAATCAGGATGGGGTCAGCACAAGCTGACCTAAGCTGAATGGGGGACACGGGATCACTGCTAGAAACTGAACCCTCTGTGATTGTTAGGAAGTTTTAGTGTGGCACGTGGGCCTTTGAAAAGTTCTCTACAACCCTGAGTAAATAAGCTATATTATTACCCTGTTTTATGGTTGGGGAGACATTCTTGTCATGGACACAGAAGTAAAAAAAGAGATTAGAATCAAAAAACTCAGAATTAAAAAGGACTTAACGATCATGTAATATAATAATACCCTTTCTTTTCTAGAGAAGCAGATTGGAGGTCAGAATGGGATGACTTGTCCAAAGTCTTACATTCAAAGTCCAGACCAGATTCCAGGTCTCTGCACTCCTAACCAGTGCTCTTTACCTTCTTTTTGTCTCATTAGCTCACTGTACCTTTATCCAAAAATATGATCAGGATGCCTGTGGTCAAGTTGTGTAGCTCAAGAACTCAGAGGAATAGGAAGGGGGACAGACAGGCAGACGGGTACTGAACCGAATCCAGTTGTTCACTGGCTTCCTTACTCATTCCTTTTTGACCTCAGATTTCATTTATGGGATGCCTGCTCTGATCAAACATCTGAGTACTGGCTTTGCTATGGGGACACCAGACACAGTTCTGGCCTTCAAGGAACTCCAGGACCAGGAAGGGTGGTGAGATGTCTGCAGTGACTACAATGAAAAGTAGAGGTTCTAAAGCCATCAGATATATACAGGTAAAGCACTTTGGGAGGCTCCAGGAAGGAGACCTTAAGCTCCATTGGGAAGATTCATAAAAAAGATGCCTTTGAGCTAGATTTTTAAGGGCGAGGAAGACAGAGATAGTGGCAGAATTGGCTGTGCAGGAATTGAGAGGAAGAGTAAAGGCATAAATGTAGAATGTGTGTAGTGGCGTTTGGCTGCAGAGTTGGGTGTACGAAGAGGAGAAGGCTGGGAAATAAAAAAGGCTAAGGTGGTGGGTGTGTGGGACCAGACCGCAGAGAACATTTAACTCATAGATCTTTGTGGACAATAGGGGGCCAGAAAAGGGTTTTGAACAGCATAGTGATATCATCAGAGTGGTGCTTCAGGAAGGTTAATTTGGTATGGTGGGGGCCGGGGTGGGGGGTGTCAGTACTGACCCAACCTCACCCTGCACCACCAGTCCCCACTAGGCAAGGATGCGACTACATGCAAATGTAAGGTGTTTGTGAGCAAAGGTGCCATGTTGAGGATGGCTTGTGGGTTTCATTGGGGATTCCAATTCTGTACTAGGTTAAAGTGTATCTGTCCAGAGCAGGTGAGAGTTCTAGAAGCACCTCTGGAGACAGAGTTTTGCTCCAGACACTCTGGGGGCATGGTCTGGGGTTGATGATGAAGCCACACATGCCACACATAACGTGTCCTGGTTTGAGGTCCTACTCTAGAGTGTGGAAGGTTGGATTGAAACCAATTTTGGAGCTACTGAAGGAAAGAATGTGGGCAAAATAAAGGACGTGCTCCCTTTTCCAGAAAAATTACTTACATGTATGTGTGCGTGTGTGCGGGGTTGGGACTCGGGGCCCTCCGGCACCACTGTTCCTCCTTTCTGGGGGTGGAGACACATCTCAATTCTTTCCTTGTAATTCAGTACCTCAATAATGGGACTCCTTCAAAGCTGACTGGAAGATGGATGATTTTTCCACTTCTAATATGTGAGATGATGTTTATACGAATTTTATTTTGTACAACTGGACTATCAATAAGAGACTGAACTTAAAGTATTTTCACTCTCAATGAAACTCTATAGTTGAGAGCTATCTCTTCATCAGCAGCTTTCCTCTAACAAAAAAAAAGAAAGAAAGAAAGAAAAATTCATTTCCTAAGCTCCTTGGGATATTGTCAGTATAAATCTTTTAAAGTCAGTGAGAATTTATCTCTCCTCTCCCTCTTTTCTGTTTCCTGTTTATTTTACTCACAATAGCTTGGAGCTATGTGAAGGCTCCTGGGGTCCCTTCTAATTAAGAAGGATGGGCCGGCAGCTCACAGACCACCCTGGGTGTGGGCCATGGGGGAGTGAAAAAGCAGATCAAAGAGCCCTGCTTATGTGGTGCCAGGATAGTGTTTTCCTTAGTATTGGGTTGTATTGATATGTTCAGTGATTAAACATGAAATGGTTATTACTTTTACCTTTGGTCACCGTTATAGGGATGTGTTGCTCTCCTCTCAGGAAGCAGGGCTCAAATTATAAGCCAGAAACCAAGGACCATGAAGCCTGAGGTCAGACAGACACTTTCATATCCAGGCTCTCTCTATATACAGTTCTAGGCTTTCGACAAATTGATTAAACTCTTTAAACCTTAGTTTGCTCAAATTCAATATGGGTACAGCCTGCCTCACGTGGCTGTTGTAGAGATTAAATTAAATAACATGCATAAAGTGGCCAATACAGTAGGTGTGTGATTAATGGTGACTTCCTGCTTCTAGGGGTGTCTTTGTAGGGAGCTCCTTGCATCTATCACTAAACTTGGAATCAGAAGGACTAAATTTGCACCCTAGTGCTGCCAGTACCAAGCTTCCTTTGTTTGTAAAATCAAAGGGTTGGACAGTCTAAGGACCCGTATGGCTCCAAACTGTCCAAACTATCTGCAAGCCCAGAATATTAGCAATTGAAAGGAACCCTGTCAAGTCTCCAAGCCCCCAAGTCCTAAAGACTTCTTCTAATTCACCTCTGTGGGGTTCTCTATACCAAGTTTCAGTCAATTGGCCAAATAATCTGTGAACTGTGATTCGCCGCCCTGCTTCCTCTCTTCCAATTTACACAAATCCATCCCTGGGAAGGGCTCCTGCCTCAGAATCATTTGTTTCTGTAGATGCTTTTGCTATAAGGCTGGTGCCACTTCTAAATGTCTGGGATAACACAAGGCTGGCCTAGCCACATGGCAGGTACTCAATGCCTTTTAAAAATCAAAGATATATATATATATATATATATATATATATATATATATATATATATGTATATGTATATATATGTATGTATATATACATACATACATATACACACACAGACACACACACACACACACACACGACAAGTAGTAAAATTATTCAGAATAGTTCATCATAATAATTATAATCATCCCCAAATCATGCTCCTTTTCCCGAGTCCCAAAAATATTTTTAAGGATTTGTCATCTCTTTTGGTGGCTGCCTTCAGGATCCTAAATATTATGGCACAGTAAGAAAAATGATACCATCCTCTTTCTAATACTTGATCGTTAAAATCCCTTTTTGCTTTTTTATTACTTACCTTGTTAACTTTCCATGGCAAATTTATCACTTGTTCCATCACCTTTAGCCAGACTCTCCTCCCTAGAAGATGAGGCTCTGAGTCTTCCCACCCTCCTCTGCACTTTCCCTTTTCCACAGCTGCCTTCCAAGTCAGCTGCGCTTTTCTTTTCCATTATCAAGGTTGTGTGAGAATGATTAAGTCTTGTGCTTTGTATACAGGTTGAGGCTAAACATCGAAAATCAATAAGCAGAGCTTTTATACTGATAGCTATATACGTTTTCACTGTGGTGAACGAGGGCTATAGTTATAATCTTCTCTATAGATCCAATGATCCATCCCACTCCATGGAAAATGTTTCCAGCATCAAGGTCGAATGAATATTCCCTCTCGTTCTCTCATTGTCACTTCTTAAAATTGTGGTGCATTTTAATTTTCCTTGTATTTGTACTTTCTTATGCAGTTTGTTTTCCCAGAAATGTCTAGCTGCTATTTTCTTTTTTTTTTCTGTCTGCCTTCTTCCTTTCTTATTTCTATTTTTATTTCTTATTTTTTATTTATTTTCTGTCTGCCTTTTTCATTATATCACTAACACTTCTATATCTTCCTTGGAAAATCTTTCTCTTCTTCTTGAAGTCATCGACTACCTGTTTTAATTTGCACCAATTGCTTTCTGGTCCTCCAGTACAGCTATTATTCTGTAATTTCTTTTCATCGGGGACGCTTCCATTAGTCCCACCATCCTCGGGAAACTTCCTCAGGGGGAAATCTCTTTGTGGATCTCTGAATACCTGAAATATTTTTATTTTGTCTTCACATTCGTTGATAGCTTTCCTGGCCATAGTCTCTAGATTAGAAATTGTGCCTCAGAAATTTGAAGGCCTACCTTCGTGTTGTCCAGCATCTGTGTGACTGAGAAGTCTGAGGCTGGTTTTATTGCTAATTTCTTTGTAGCCAATCTGTTTTTCTCTTTTTGGAAGCTTTCAGGATCTTTCTTTAACACGGATGTGCTGGAATTTCAATATGATGTATCTAAGTATGGGTCTCTACAAAAATTCCTCCGTGGCATTTGGTGGGCTCTTTCAATCAGAAAACACGTCTCTCTTTTATCTCTGATAAATCTGTTTTATTATTTCTCTGATACTTTCATTCCCCCCCTTCTCAGTCTTGACTCTTTCTGAAGAGCTTTATCTTTCAAGTTAACCTTTGTTATTTAAATTTGTCTTTATTTTCCCTGGGGTCAATTTTGTACATTGATATTTCTTTTTCATGCTGCCAGGCTACTCATATTATTAAAAAAAGAGACAACAGGCCCAACGTGGAGTCACTTGTGCTAAGCCCCACATCACCAAACCGAGACTTAATACCTAACTGAATCATGGTTTTAGCCTCTGCGGGGAATGGAACTTTAAATCAGTCAATCTGGAATTTCCTGGTCAGCATTAGGGATGTAATCTGCCTGACAGACATTGCTTTCCCCTACAGGATAGATAGTACCCTTGCAACAAACAAACTGCTTTTTGCTACTATAACTTTCCTGTCCTGTGAACTTCTGAATCTAAAAGTCTTTTATTTTGTATAGCTCTTCAGAGCTCCTTTCTATTTGCTAGATGGGATGCTGTCCGATTCATAAATCATTGAATAAAGCCAACAAGATTAAAATTCATTCATTTGAATTGTGTTTTTTAACAATATATTGGGTGACCCTGAGTCAGCCTCTTCTATTGAAACAGAGCGATAGGAACACTGATCGGAACGTCTGTGTATGCAGGTGATGCTTATTCTCTGTGTCAGAATTGGCCTGACGGCCGGGGTCAGGGTCAGGCCACTTTCAGAGGCTTGCTCTCCATGCTGGCCTCATGGGCACAAACACTCCACTTCCCCTAGATCTTTCAGTCCCCTTGGATTTATACAAAAGATCTCCCCTTTTCTTTGCCTTGTAGTTAAACATCCTGTTACCTTGTAGTCTGAAAACGGGAGTTAAAAAGGGGCTGGAGACCATATGGATTAACCACACCAGGGGAATTTCATTTTTGCTCCTTAGCCTCATCATCCTTTCCAGAGGGTCCCTTACCATTACTTGCGTGCTGCCTCCCCACAGATGGGCTCTCTCCTTGCTCTAAACCTCTTTGGCATCTTTTCAGCTACGGCCACTTTATTTCTTCCATCAATAGCTTTCATCTCCTCTTTGTGCCCTAGAAATCACTCATGGCTCCCCTCTGTTCTGTTTGCTATTCAGACTGTGTTCCTCCATTGAAACCTTTATTATTAGTACTTCAGTGGGATTGAAGGAGGGGAGACAAACAGGTGCTCAATCCACCATTAAGAAGCAGAAACCTCTTAATCATATACTTTGAGTGAAAATATGAATAAACAAATGCATAGATGGACAGATTTCCATCTCAATAAATCCCACATGATTCTGGCACCACTGGCAATTGTCCATATTGCAATTAAACTATTAGATCATTATTGTAAATGATCTAATTACTCATTCAAGTGGTCACGATGCTATTCATATTAGGTAGGACGTAAGTAAGGAATAGCAGAAGTTTAATGGGTTGAAATATAAACAGAAGGAGTGCCGTGGGGTGCATACAAGCCTCGTATCACTAATGCAGTGGAAGGGAAGGATGTTCCACAGAACAGCAGCCCCACAAAGTGTTAATAGGTATTATGAGAAGGCTCTGGGATCAAGTAGGTTTGAAGATGATTGGGTGAAACAAAAATAAACAGGCTCTTTCACTGCAGGATTTCTTACAACCTTAACATGACAATAAAAGTTGTGGCTCTTCAAGAGTGGAATATAAAATGAAGATTTCTCCAACTCCTCTGGGCACAGAATTTCTGCCATTACGTACAAGGTACCATGTAATAGGCTTTGGAAACTCTCTCCTACTCTATTTCTGCTCTAGAGACCATTTGCAAGAAGCAAGAAAGGAAAAAATAGATGACTGGATAAAGAATATGTGGTATATATATACACAATGGAATACGACTCTGCCATAAGAAATGATGAAATACCGCCATTTGCAACAACATGGATGGATCTCGAGATTATTATGCTAAGAGAAATAAGTCAGAAAAAGTCGAGAACCATATGACTTTATTCATATGTGGGATATAAAACTGAAAGCAACAAAAGAACAAGACAAACAAATAAAGAAACAAAACTCATAGACACAGACAACAGACAACACACACAGACAACCCTCTTGCGGTTACCAGAGAGTAAAAGGGGAGGAGGGATGGTAGATGAGGGTAAAGGGTGTCAAATATATGGTGATGGGAGAACTGACTCTGGGTGGTGAGCACACATTGTGATCATAGATGACGTATTACAGAACTGTACACTTGAAACCTATGTAATTTTACTAACCATTGTCACCCCAATAAATTTAATTTAAAAAACGAAAGAAAAAAATATCATGCAAAAAGGGTATTCTAGAGGGGGAATAATATATCTGTATCTATATGTATATCTACATTTATATCATCTCTTAAATCTTAAATCTTTTCTGTTTGTCGGACTTTCAAACTGTCCTCTCAAGAACTAAGCTCCTTATGGCAGAATCATGCTTTCGGAAAGGCTCCTCTGAGTTACTGCACTGGTCTCTCTACCTGAGGCGACTTACAAATGCTACACTCCATATCTGACCTTCAGAACATCAGAGCTAGAAGCAAACATGGTAGTCACACAGCTTAATCCCTTGCTATACTGGGAAGAAAACCAAAAAGCAAAGAAATTAAGGGCTTGCCTAAGGTCACTCAGCATATTAGTGGTGGATCTGTGATTAGTGGCAAGGTTTTCAGGCTCCCTGTCCAGTGGAAAGCCAGGTATCTGCCTGCCCATGATAGAAATCCATGATGTCTTCAGTCAAATGTCCTATGGCTTGGTCCCCAGTTGCCCAAGATATCACTTTCCTTTCTTGTCACTCTCACAGCTCTGAGGATCAGACCCAGTAAATGGTCACAAGCCCATCCTTCAGACTGTTCCTAGAGGTCACAGGCTAATACCGGGGCAGGTGGGACCCAGGCATATAAGTCCTCCTCTGAAAATCACTCATGGGATCTTAGCGTGGTCCCCAATCACTAGGCAGTATTTGAGGGTCTCCTGTGTTCATGTGGTCTCATGAAGTGGCCAGAGCAAATTGGGGCCACTGCAAGAGATCCCTTATTGTTTATTTTTCAAATTCTAATTCTACTACCTATGTAGCCTCAACTCAGGTGTTAGATCTGAGAGAATTTTGAAATTCAGAGGAAGGAATAGCGGGGATCATCCTCAGTGACATGCTTTGCCTCATGGTGGGATAATTTAGGACTCCAGAACATCAGAGACCTAGACAGAGCAATTGGAAACCATTTAATCCAAACTTTTTACCTTGCAGGTGAGGACATTCAGTCCAATGAGGTGCCTGGGTACTGTAGTGGGCAGCTGAGCTGTTTAAGGACCCAGCCCGGCTCCTCCAGTCCCAGCCCTGTGCAGTTTACCGTCTCACTCTGCCATCGTGTCAAATGTTTAGAATTAGCTCTGCTACCCTCCACCACCAGGACTTAAATTTATTGCTTTTCTGCACCTTGTTTGGGAAGCACTTTGAAGAGAAATGGTATCAGAGTTTGAGATCAATGATTAGAAAAACCAAGTCTGTTCATTAAGGGAGGGAAGGGAGGTAGAGGGAGTTGACTTTTCTTGACAGTGTTATTCATCTTAACATAATGACTTCAGTTGTAACCTAAAGTAGTGGGACACTTGCTTGTTTGGTGGTGTGCTGTAAACTACCTCTCAGGTCCAATTTAATTGAGGCAAAAGTTCCCTAGAAATGTTAAAATATACTTATGTTTGTGTGTGTATAGAAAATATATGTATATTTGTGTGTGCGTATATATATGTAGCTATACCTATTACATACATACATATATGTACACTTGACCTTTGAACAACATGGGCTCAAATTGCACCGGTCCACTTACACAGGGAGCTTTTTCAATTGATGAAAATTCAATAGATTCATGCAGTTCAAACCCTCCTTGTTCAATGGTCAACTCCTTGGTTGGGAATCCACATATGGGGACGGCTAACTGTAGTTACATGGAGTTTTGATTGTGTGGGAGGTCAATGTTCAAGGATCAACTGCATATGTATGTATCTGTGCGTATGTTAAATAGCTCCCCTTTGAGATCTCTGACCCTGTTAAAGAAAATAAACCTTTTTAGGGGAGACACATAGGTTGTGTGTGTGTGTGTGTGTGTGTGTGTGTGTGTGTGTGTGTTTAACCAACAGGTTTGATTTAGGAAAAAGGGAAAAGCCAGTATAATCTCTAAATACTGTATGTGTGTCCTCCTGGGGTGTCAGCAAAAAAAATTAAAAAAAATAAAAGGCAAAGCAAATAAATAGAAACAGAAGCTAAAGTGTTGAGAAACCTTTTCTTTCCCTAAGAGCTCATCTTGATAATCCTTAAGGAACATAGAAAAGCACTTGATCTGACGAGTGGGAGAAAGGAGAAGCCAAATGAAAACTAGACCATTGATTTAATTCAATGAGAAATGGGAGGAGGGAGAGCTAGTATCTGCTGCAGGTGGGATAAGGAAGGGAATTAGGGGACCAGAGTGTTTTGGTGTAACAAAATCCACTTTGGAGACAGAGAAGTATGAAATCAAGTTTTCCCTTTTCCACGTAGGTTCTTAGCTCTGCAAATCAGATTGCTTAATTTTTGCTTTAAGTCTCCGATATCAGGGTATAAAAATCTTCCATATTACTTCTTAAATTTTGCTAAGAGGTAGCAGATTTCACTACCTTTTCTGTGAATTTCATTGCTTTTCTTAAATTAAAATTTAAAAAAAGCAATTTTTCACCCATGCCTTGTTATTACAAGGTTCCAGCCTTGTAATAGTAAGTTCTGACATGCCATGTACTGTGGCTCTCAGACACGCTGTTTAGTGGTTCTAGTACCCAGTACAATGACAGAAGCAAGCACAAAACATGGGGAAATATTGACAATCAAACCACGTAGCTGGAGAGCAACTGTTTTACCCGCGTGCCACTCTGGGAGAGCTGCATGAAGCATCAAGAGGCCATCCCTCCCAATTCTTTGTTTTTCATAAAAAGAAACACATGAGGAAATTAAGGTAGATGACTGAGGCAGGCTGGGAATGGCAAGATGGCTAGACTGAGTTCTCAAAGGTTCTAGGATGATCTGGGTTTCCTCTAAGTGGTTTTTCTACTTCTCACCTACCCTCTCCCCATATACCTTGCACATAGCAGTGAGAGCCATTGTCCTAAATATAATTTAATTAGTCACTCCCTGGTTTCAAACTCCTCAATGGCTTCCCACTGACCATAGAGTAAAATCTGAATTCCTTATTATGATCTACAAGGAAGATCAGAGGGGAACTGACCTATAGCAGACACCATACATTGGCTCACTCAACTCCCTGACCAACTTTCTTCTCTCTTGCCTTTCTCTTTTATTGAGACTGGAAGTTAAAAAAAAAAAAAAATGATTTGATTCAATCGGATTTTCTTGTAGATACGAGTGGTCATGGGACACAGTTCTGGCCAACGAAATGTAAGCAGAATTGGGCTCATAGGGTTACCAGAGTTAGCAAATAAAAATACAGCACACGCATTTAAATATGAATTTCAGACAAATAATAAACATTTTTAAAAATACAAATAGTATCAAAAAACGTTATTTGTTGTTCATCTGAAACTCACATTTAACTGGCAACCCTATATGCTGGAGGGTTTGGGGGAAAACTCCCATCTCTTCTGCTTTCTTATTAACTGGGATACGGACAGATGTGGCAACTGTCTTGTGATCATGAAGTGAGAAGCATGAGCATGTGGAATAGAAAGGTAACGAGAGCTGAGTCACTGATGGTATTGGACATCCACCTCATTGCCTGTCTCTGGTCTTCTTAGGGGAGAAATAAAACACAACCCCCAAGATCTTGATTTGACTAAGCCACAGTAGAGAGGACTCCTATTGTTTTGCAGAGGATGCTCTTTGAGCAGGGATCTTTTCTGTCTTGGGCCAGCTGCCTTGTGCCCAGTAGAATGACAGGGGCAATGCTTCCTCAATAAACATTTGCTGAAAGGATAAAGAAATAAAACAAGCAGGCAATTTACTTGTTTCTTTATATCTTATCTAAAATAGTGTCCTTCTTATTTACATTGGGGAGAATGTTTTCCCATTTGAACTGACTGGTGGCTATAGAAGGGGTATTATTTGCAACACAAATCCATTTTCCAAATGCTCATAAGTTTGGACTCTTAAGATCAGTGTTTTTCCAATTGTGGTTTGTAACCAATTCGTGGGCCATTAATCAGTTTAGTGGGTCATGACCGGCATTAAATAAAAAGGAAGAGAAGGAGAAGGAGGAGGGGACCAGGAGGTGAAAAAAACAGAATGAAATTTAAAATATCCATATTGTAATTTTCCTTTGGGAAATAATGGCTGCTAATCTATATGTGCCTACACACATTTATGTGTACCATATCATTATGTAAAATATATTTCTTACTGTGGATCACGGTTTTAAAAATTGAAAGGGTTGAGATGAGTATTGTTCAAATTTCAAAAGTCCATATACGGAAATTACACTGGCCCAGTTCATGTCCCCGAGCCACCTCTCATTAGCTGGGTGACTTTGGGAGGAAAAGTAATCTATCTGGACAGCATTTTATCATTTATAAAATTCTCTCATACAAACAGTCTTATAACGACTCAGTGAAATAGATGTTATCCCCAGTTGTAGCTGTGTCTAATATTGCAGCCACCAGCCACATGTGGCTTTTGAGTACTTGAAATGTGGCTGATGCAACTGAAGACCTGAAGTCTTCATTTTATTTAATTTTAATTAATTTAAATTTAAAAACTGAAACCTGATTTAATTATTGGAAAAATATGTTTGCAACAATTTCGGTATGTGAATATAATTTTTCAATTTTACATTTTATGGACTACAGATCAAATAGTTCAGGTAAAATTTTAGCCTCCAAATTTAAATGTACTGTAAGCATTAAATACTCCCTGGATTTCAAAGATTTAGTATAGAAAAAAAACACTATTTCATGAATAATTTTTATATTGATTGCATGTTAAAATGTTATTAGATGTATTGAGTTCAATGAAATATATTACTAAAATTAAGGTCACCTGTTTCTTTTTACTTTTTGTATTGTGGTTTCTAGAAAATCCACAATTACATTTTTGGGTCATATTATATTTCTCTTGGGCAGCACTTCTCTAAGGCTTAAGTGTCTTGCCCTAGGCCACTAGATGAGTAAGTGCTTCAACCACCATGACAATCCAGGTCACTTGACTCATCCCCCTGAACTACAAGTCACCTCTCCCTAGGCCTGGCTATCCTTATCTTTAAAATTAGTGAGTGAATATGACCATTTTAACTATGTTGATTCTTCCAAATCCTGAACATGGGATATCTTCCCATTTCTTGGTGTCTTTTTCAATTTCTTTGAATAATGTCTTATAGTTTTTTTCCGTGTATAGGCCCTTCACATCCTGTGTTAAGTTTATTCCTAGGTGTTTTATTCTTTTTGTTACCCAAAAGCAATATACAGACTTAATGCAATCCCCTTCAAAATCCCAATGGCGTTTCTTAAAGAAATAGAATAAAAAATCATCAGATTTATATGGAATCACAAAGGATCCTGAATATCCAAAGCAATCCTGAGAAAAAAGAGCAAGGCCAGAAGTTTCATACTTCCTGATTTCAAATTATGCTACCAAGCAATAATAATCAAAACAGCATGGTACTGGCAGAAAAACAGACAGACCAATGGAACAGAACTGAGAACCCAGAAATAAACCCACATATACATGGGCAAATAATTTTTGACAAAGGAGTCAAAAACATACAATGGAAAAAAGAAATCTCTTCAATAAATAGTGCTGGGAAAATGGGACAGCCACATTCAAAAGAATGAAACTAGACTGTTGTCACCACATACTAAAATTAACTCAAAATGGATCAAAGACCTAAACAAAAGACCTGAAACAATAAACTGAATAGAGGAAAGTGTAGGTACTAAACTTATGGACCTTGGATTCAGAGAGGATTTTATGAATTTGACCTCAAAGGCGAGAGAAGAAAAAGCAAAAATAAATGAATGGGACTATATCACAGTAAAAAGTTTTGCACAGCAAAAGAAACCATCAACAAAACGAAGAGGCAACCAACTAAATGGGAGAAGATATTTACAAACAACACCTCCTTAAAAGGCTAAGATCCAAAATATATAAGGAACTCATACAACCCAACAACAAAAAAAAAACAAACAATCCAATTAAAAATTGGGCCAAGGACCTGAATAGACACTTCTCCCAAGAAGACATACAAATGGCCAACATATATATAAAAAGATATTTAACTTCACTGGCTATTCAGGAAATGCAAATCAAAACCACAATGAGATATCATCTCATACCTGTTAGAATGGCTATTATCAACAAGACAAGTAATAACAAGTGTTGAAGAGTCTGTGGAGAAAAAGGAACCCTCACATACTGCTGGTGGGAATGTAAATTGGTGTAGCCACTATGGAAAATAGTATGGAAGTTCCTCAAAAAGTTAAGAACAGAATTACCATATGACCCAGCAATCCCCTTCTGGGGATCTGCTCCAAAAATCTGAAAACATTTATCTGTAAAGATATATGTACCCATATGTTCATTGCAGCATTATTTAAAGTGGTTAAGACATGGAAATAACCAAAGTGTCCTCCCATAGGAGGTTGGATAAAGAAGATATGGTGCATATATATAATGGAGTATTACTCAGCCATAAAAAAAGATCCAATACCACCATTTGCGACAACATGGATGGATCTTGAGATCATCATGCTAAGCAAAGAAGCCAGACAGAAAAAGTCAAGAGCCATGTGATTTCACTCATATGTGGGATATAACACTGAAAGTAATAAATGAACAAAACAAACAAAAACGCATAGACACAGACAACAGTTTACCAGAGGGTAAGGAGGGGAATTGTAGAAGAGGGTAAATGGGTTCAAATATATGGTGACAGAAGGAGAATTGACTTTGAGTGGTGAACACACAATGCAATATATAGGTTATGTGTTATAGAATTATGTACTTGAAACCTATATAATTTTACTGACCATTGTCACTCCAATAAATTTAATTTAAAAAAATTGGGACTAATAAGAGACACAAGAAAAAAAATCAGTGCATGAAGTGGAGGGTGATAATAACGATAATGAGTGACTAACATGTCCTGGGAACCAGGTGTACATTTTACATGATTTACTGCATTTGATTTTACAACAACCCCAAAAGGTAGCTATATGATCGTTGCATCCACTTTTTAGATGAGGAAATTCAGGCTTAGAGATCTCAATTAACCTGCTCAAGGTGGTATAGACAGAGAGGCCTAGAGCCTAGGAAGTGCACACAAATTCCTGAACACCTGGGGCCTGTCCCTGGACCATGCCTCTCACAGAAGCAGCTGAGCTCTGTTTAGGTAACATGTAGCTGTATCTCCCAGAGTCCTGTTAGATTAATTTCCTTTGGGAAATAATGTCTGCTGATCTGGCTGCTGATTCTAACACCATACAGTAGAAATTTCCAAGCTCCAATCTCTGAATATATAGATAAGGCTCAAGAAGGTGACTTTGTTTCTGAAAAATTTTCAGCCAGAAAATGGAAATATGGGCTTTATTACTGTGGGTACTAATTTAAGATCTATTTGCAATGTGAAACTAAATTTCAATAACAGCCTTCAGACGAGATTGGGCACGTTCAGGGTGGCATGGCCGTAGACACAGCCTTCATATATATGGACAAATCATACTTTCCTGGTGAAATAATTTTTCTTTTGTTATAAGCATTGTGTATGCTCATTAAATACAATTTAGGAAATAATTGGTAAGAGAAAACAATTTATCTGTAGTCCTACTACTCAAACGTCCTATTTTTTTTCATTCCTCCATATTCATAGGATTTTAAAAATTTATAATTCCACTAAATGCGCATGTATTTTATAAAATTTGCTTTCACTTAAAATTATGTCATAAGCATTTTCTGTTTGCCTATGTAGGCTTTGCAAACATACTTATAAAATATTTGTATCATAGTCCAATAAGTGGACATGGCATTTAAACTATTTCTTTTGTTTAGACTGTAAATTGTTTCCAATTTTTTGCTGTTGTAGATAAACTTCTTTTCCTGCTCCTCTCAATATTACAGTCTATCTGGAGGGTATTCCACCAGCAGGTATCAAAACACTTAAACTGTGCATATTCTTTAATCCAATAATTCCCTTTCTAGGAATTTGCTTTTTTATCTTATAAAAAAAGAGATATCTATAAAGACTGCTTTGCAAAGTTTTTCAACATTATTTATGTGAGCAAATATTTAGACATTATAAATGTTGGACAGAGGGGATTAGCTAGGTAATATATGGTGTATCCATGCAATACACCGTAAGACATGCTGTCTTAAAGAATAGGTGAGAATTATAAATATTAACAATAATAAATAATAATAACAATAGCTTTCTGTTACTGAGTACCAGACACTATGCTTATATTAGAATCTAATTTAATCCTCAGCAACCCATGTGTTTGGTGCTATTATTATCGTCTCCTTTGCATATATGCGTAAACAAGCTTCGAGGGTTGAGTGATCTCTCAGGGTGGCATGGCCGTAGACACAAGCTGGTAAGCCAGCAATGGAACTAAGACACAAACCTGGTGCTCTATCTCCAGGGCTTCAACCCTTAACCACAATGCTGTATTTATAGGATGTTTACCATCTATCATTAGATGCAAAAGGCAGTTACAAAACAGCATGGATAGTGTGACCCCAATTGAGTAAAATATAACACATATGTGAATATGTACATGAAAAAAAAAGACATTTGAGAGTATTCATCAACAGGTAAAATGGGTAACTCTGGACGGTAAAATATTTTTCTATATACTTTTTTGAATTTACAAAAACATCTGTTACTTTTTTGTATTTTTTTTGTAGTAAAATACACAGAACATAAAATTTATCATTTTAACCATTTTAAGTGTATAATTCAGTAATATTCACAATGTTATCACAATGATAGCTATCACCTGTCACCATTATCCAATTCCAGAACTTCTTCATAATTTCTAACAGAAACTCATCATTACTCTCCTTCCCTGGGCCCTAGTAACCTCTATTCTACTTTCTACCTAGGAATTTGATTACTCCAGGTACCTCATATAATATAGTATTATATAGTATTATGTAGTATTCATTCTTATAGTATTATATACTATTCATTCATTCATATAGTATTATATAGTATTCATTCATTCTTATAGTATTATATAGTATTCATTCTTTTGAAATTGGCTTATTTCATTTAGCATAATTTCTTCAAGGTTAATCTACGTTGCAGCATGTGTCAGAATTTCATTTCTTTTTAAGGTTGAATAATATTCCATTGTAGGTGTATACCACATTTTGTTTATCCATTCATCGGTTGATAGACAGTTGGGTTTTTTTCTACCTTTTGGCTACTGCGAATAATGTTGTCATGAACATGAGTATGTACACAAGTATCTGTTTGGGTCCCTGCTTTCAATTCTTTTGTGTATATACCTAGAAGTGGAATTTCTGGGTCATATGGTAATTCTAAGGGTGACCTTTTGATTAACAGCCAAACTGTTTTCCACAGTGCTACACCATTTTACATTCCCATCAACAATGTGCAACAATTCAAATTTCTCTTCCTAATCACCAACATTTGTTACTTTACTTTTTTAAAAAAAAATAATTGCCACCCTAATGGATATGAAGTGGTAGGTCGTGTGGTTTGGATTTGCATTTCCCTGATGACTAGTGGTACTGAGCATTTTTTCATGTGTTTATTGCCCATTTGTATATCTTCTTTGGAGAAATGTCTATTCAAGTCCTTTGCCCAATTTTTAATTGGGTTGTTTGTTTTCATTTGCTCTATCTTAAATTAGAAAATAAACCACAGTGACTTTTATGCAGAATTTTAAAGATACATATCTAATTGTGTCCTTTCCCTACTTTTATACGCCCTGCTGCCTTTGGGGTGAAATTCGTGGTGCCAAAGGACAGACCAGCCCATCTCCCTCTGCAGACCAGCCCGCCTCGCCTCTTCAGCCTCGCCACCTGACACCCGATGCTGCAGCAATTCCAACCTCCTTGCAGACAGCCTTTTGCAGAGATTGCCTTCCCTTCTTTTCTTTCTCCTCTTTGCTCTTCTTCATCTCGCTCAACTCTAATCACCTTATAAGACTCAGCTCAGGATCGTTTGTTCAAATAATCCTTCCAAACACTCCCAGATGAGCAATGGTCTTACTCCTGCATTCCCCACGTGTTGTGGACGCCTCACTTAATGATGGAGTTACCTCTGTCTCTCCAGCACAGGACACACTCACTCATTGAGAGTAAGGGTGGGCCTTCGCCATCTGCATATGCCAATTCCTAGCCCAGAGAAGCTCAATATTTGCTTGTCAGAACTGAACTCTTGATGTACATTAACTAATAACTTACCAAGAAGGCTTTCTATTTTGTCTGTCAGTAATGCACAGAGGTACCTGTTTCATTGAACTCTTGCCTGCACTTGGGATTATAACATTTGTTGTTTCAATTTGCATTTCTTTAATTACTAGTGAGGTTGAATTGCTTCCCCATGTGTTCCGTAATTAGTTATTTTCCTCTTTTGTGAATTGTCTGTGCATTTCTTTTGTTCCGTTATCTGTAGGAAGCTTGGTGTTCTCCTCATTGATTTGTAATAATTATTTAAAGTGAGGCTATTAACCCTTTGTCTGTTATATTTGCTAAAAGAAAGTTCTCCCATATTTTCTTTGTCATTTAATTTGGTTTTTAATGTAAAATATTTCAGCAATTTTACACTATCCAATCTTATATATTAAGTTTAATGACTTGTCTTTTGATATTGATGAACTTGAATATTTCATAATGGCTTTCCATAGTATTACTTTCAATAATGTTTGATAAGAATAATCACTGCATTTAAAGGTATACCAGTTGCATTATGGGTTTTTCAATAAAACTTTTAAGCATAACTGTATTCCTAGAAATCATTAACAACAAAAAAACCCAGGAAAACCTAAGTTAAGTCATTGAATTTTGTATTGTAAATTGAGGTTTCTTTAGGACTTCCATAGCTACTAGAGCCAGGGAGAGCAAAAGCTCTAAATTTCAAGTGAGATCTAAATTGCAAAGCAATGGTCCTGCCTGGAGAAGAGGGTTTAGGAAAGAGATTACAAATCATCAGCCCTCAGTGCCCATTGTCTATAGGTTGGCTTTCCTTTGGTCCAAGTATTGGTCAGCACTGGGTTTTAAATTTGGATTGGTAGTCAATGTTTAAAAGATAGGAAACATCAATCACACGAATATCTGCATATCCAGTTGTTCTGGGGGGTGGGGATTTTGGGGGGAGGAGGAAGATCCAGCAACAATGGGCCTAGTTTTTTCGTGGCAATAATTAGCTGCAGTTGAGTATCTGCTACCCCCTCAGATGGCCATGCGCTCTCACTTTCCCACAGTCCCCACCATTCCCTAGTATCCCATCACTGAGGATGAGGATCAGTGTCCATGTATCATCTAACCCTTGGCCCACTTCACTCACTTACGTTGTCAGCCAGGCTGCTGTAGGCATTTGAATCTGGGTTTAGGATGTCAAATCAGGTTCCTAGAATCTGCTTGGAATTCTCACCAACCATGGAGCTATGAAGATTAAATTTAAATCCAGTGCCTTTGAACTGGGAACAGTCAATTTGTGAGTATTTGACCTGTCTGTTTCTATAGGTGAAAACTACTGCCTGCTTGCTACCCCATTGGATCTAATAAATATGATTTATATTGAGTTCAATTCAAAAATTCTGTACCTAAAGTCCAGTTAAATAAGCACATGGTGAAATGACCCCCTTGCAAAACCCTAAAGATGCAGTTGGTATTTTGTATCTTACATCCTAATAGCCATAGGTAATGAGGTAAACAAATAGAGGCAGACGCTCAGTTTCTTTGGAAAACAAGAATGCTTTGAGTTTCAAAAATCTGAAGAAAATAAGCATCAAAGATCAGTCAGTTGTTTAGGACTAAAGAAAAAAAGAAAAGAATAACTGCTAAACATTTCTAAATAGGATTTAGAAAAAAAGCTTGGTTGTGAAAGAAAAAAAATGACTTTTCTACCTACTAAAGGTGTGAGTTAGTGCAGAAAGAAACTGTGTGAAGAGCCAGGCTAAAGGATCCTGTTATAGGAGAGGGGGGTTGGAATCCTGAGCAGCTGCACCCCCACTGAGTGAGGAGATGGTCAACATCAACCCCCAGGGGACCTTGGGATCAGAGCTCTGTACCTGTGGCGGTCCACCTGGTACCTGGGAGCTTACCTGGGACATGCTGTGGTGTAGGGTGGTTATGGCCCCAGACCTTGGAGGCAAATCTTGTCTCTGCATTCCCTGCTGTGTGGTCTGACTGCAGGATAAGGCTGACCATCTCTAAGGCATTTGTAAAATAGAAACAGCAATAGGCCACTGTTGAAGAGCTGTGGTGAAGATTCATAGTGCAAAGCCACGGAAAAGCACTTAGCATACTCTCTGGTATTCAACAAGGACTCAATAACTGTTCGCTCTCATTATGACTGTCATCACAATCATCACGATCACAAACAAGACTGGCCCGAGCATTTGTGTTGCTGTCAAGGCAACTTAATGATGAGGGATACAAGAGATGCAGCCGGGACAAACTCTCAAGGTCATAGTCACTATATAGGGGCCTGAATGGGGGTGAGCCCACACAGGGGGATTAGAAAGGCAGCCACTGTGATTTCATAGGTTCATTCTTCTTTAAATACAGAAGTAATTATCAAGAAGCCTTAGGTTTTGCTAGTGATTTGGGGCCTATAAGAACTATCCCGATTTTTTTCAATCTGACAGTGGCATTCAGCTTAAGGTTTTCTGATCGATATTCTACCTGCACAGGTTTATACTGATGACATTTCCTAGGTTTCTCAGGGCTTGTTACTAGGCCTCAAGGGACCTGAGCTAGCCTCCATGTGGAGCTCATAAACTTACACAGTTTAGCTTATGTCCTAAGTTGTAAATATCTCTCTTCCAGACAACTTGTAGTAAGTTACATTTCCATATTTTGATTTCTTCCTTCTTTTCCTAGCAACTGGTTAAATAAGAAACACCTTTACAAGTGTTTCAGTTTTACTATCTGACTCCCGTCTACAATATTTCATATAGCATGTGGTCTATTTCATGGATAGGAGCATTTTTCATACAAATGTATAATAAAATCACTTATATTGTGTTCTCTAAGTACTGTGTAGGTCCTACACAGGCGTATGTTCACTGAGTGATTGATGACTGAAACACAGCAAATTCAACTTTTTTTTTTTTAATGGAAATAAGAAAAGAATAAAGGAAGTAGGAATAAGCCTGAAATTAAGACATATCCTCTAAATTCTGCTTGCAAGTAGCCTAGAGCCGGTCATCAAACAGCCCACTTGGAAACACTAAGACATATTGAAAGTGCTTGGTTTTCAGGAACCAAATAGCCATGAGAAATGTAGTTATTTCCCATCTAGCCAAGGATGCTGACACTCTCTTAAGGAACTACTTTTAAAATAATTCCAATCTGATCATCAGGGCTCAGAGCTCACTGGGCTCAGATCCTGGGGTACTCGGCAAGAGGAATGTTTCGGCAGGCTGACAGACTGGGAATCAGTAGCAGAGGCAGGTCCGAATCTTTTACTTTGACCCCTTACCTAATTGCTGGGCGTGAGAAAGAACTGACAAAGAGCCTAAAATGAAAGCAATCTCCTCCATTTCATAGGACATGAAGTAGCTTTGAAGCATCTACTGTCCACAGCATTACATTGACGCAGGTGGGGTATGTCTCTACAGTGGTATATATGCCCTCCTGTTATCGGGGAGCACACAGTACAGTGAAAACAAAAGCAAGAACAAAGCAAAAGGCTGAGATAGGTCACAGGTGCCAAAGAATTATGAAATCCTGGACGCTGGGACTTTAGGTTATGAGTTAAGGTTGGACACTCGTATACGTCCAGTCATCTGTGCCCTCTCCTCCAGTTGACTCGGGAGCCAACTGCAGTGCTGTTCTGAAGCCCTGGCAAAAGGGTCTTCTGGGCCAGGCGTCCACACTGCCCTTAAAGAGATGGAAGACCTTCTCTTTCCTCCTTCCCTGTCTGACCAGTGATGTGTGCACTGCATTCCCCGTTTGAGACCTTCAGCTTCAAAAATTCTGGTTGCTGGAAAATACTGATGCCAGCCAAACCTGATCTGAAAAGTTCTTCCTTCTCTGACATACATAAATACTACATGATTGTCCCTAATCATGGGCCTTTCTCTTCATTTTCATTATGTTTGTCTGCTTATGAAGTGTTATGACTCTTCAGATCATTCACAGAATCAGAGAATGTTAGACCTGGGAGGACTCTTAGAATTGAAATTGTCAGCTGATTGCATGCTGACACAGTCCTTCTCATCACCGGGTTAGTCCTTGGTGAAATGCTTTGACTCTGCCTCTCCAGTAGTCCTTTTTACTCTTAGCCTTGCCTCCACAATGAAGCCAAAACTCTCTAGTCTGGCCCAACACCCTTTTTACACCTTCCTGACCTCAGTTCCTTCTTGACTCCACAACCCAGCCCCCAATCCACAAAGCTGGTCACTGCTATCCAATGAACCACTTTCTCCAATGCTACAGATCACCTTCTATGCCTTTCCTCCCTTTCTCTACCTAGAAATCTCCTACTCACCCTTCAAGGCTGTCTCCTGGGTTATGCCTTTTCCAACTTCCTCAAGCAAAGTTAGTCTTGTTTTCCTTTCCTACATTCATAACTTTGTGTATAATATTTTCCAAAACTTAGTGCATTATAATGACTGTATGCCCATGTTTCCAGTTAGTTGTTGTTCTTCCCAAGGTTATGAATCATGATTCATTCATTCAGCATTCATTCATTCATTCATTCATTCATTCTTCCCAGAATTTACTCTAGTCCAGGCACATAGTAAACATCCATAAGTGACTTCTGAATTAAACTGATAGAATTTAGGTTTAGGAATGTGAAATAATCTTTTAATTACTGTATAATAGATCAAAGTTGAAATTTTAAGAGGGTAACTTATAAATTTCTGTCCAGGAGCCCTACCAGGTGGGAAAGCTACCTTTCTAGTCAATATGCATCCAGGACCTGGTACACTTGGAAGGATTCAGACAGGTGAACCCTGACCTGAAAGCAAAGAGCGTTCCTAAAAAGTTGTATGGACTTTGGCTTAGCAGTTGAAGTGGTACAGAAAACCCCAAACTGGACTTCAACAGCCTTTCCAGGAACCTGTGTATTGAAGGGGAATCCATCTGATGGCCTTGGGACCTGTACTCTGTAGGCGGTTCTGGAGACTCAGAATTATGTCCAAGGCTATTTGTTAGGGATTCAGAAAGCCAGGAGACCAAACATCTTGGGATCTTGGATAACTGGGCAAGAATGATGGAGGAGGTAAGAGAAGTAGCCTCAAACTCCTGCTAATGGTGCAGTAGAGGCTCACTGGCTGAACACTTGCCAGCACTGACAAGCCACAGAGATCTCTGGAATTATGACACAATTTTTAATAGGTTCAGCTTTCTAATCGTCGTTGTCTTTCCACATTCTTAATATTTGCCATCAAGCCTAATGAGGTTCTATGTCTTCATTTTGGGGGATACACTTCTGTTAATTTATCACTTGTGGTCCCATGAGAAATACATTTCAGCAAGCCATGGATAAATTATTGCAAAGCATATTTATTTGGCACAGTATAATTATTACAACACTTAGTAAAAGCAAATGAATAAATCATGAATGAAGAGTAATGAGGGCGGAGTGCTATGCGTGTGTCTATGGTGAGTGTATATGTGTGTGTGGAGATGCGTGTATGTGTCGGGGAGATGTGTGTGTGGAGATGTGTGTGCATGTGTGTATGTGTGTGCAGATGTGTGTGTGTGTGTGGAGATGCGTGTGTGTGTGTGGGAGATGCGTGTGTAGATGTGTGCACATGTGTGTATGTCTGTGTGTGGAGATGCATGCGTGTGTGTGTGGTTGTGTGTGTGTGTAGATGGGTGTGTGTGTGTGTTGGTCTGTAAAACACATTCTCCTGACTTGTCTTGGGATTTGAATAGGATGTCTGCAGAGACACGTGATCTGTACTGTCCAACACAATAACCCCAACACAAAAACCCCAATTTGAAATGTGGCTAGTCCAAATTGAAATGTGTCATAGTGTAAAATATACACACCAGAATTTGAAGACTTTGTTTGTTTTTTTTAAATGTAAAGTGTCTCATTATTTGAAAAACAATGAGTTTTTGAAGTTTTTGAAGTTTTGAAGTTTTTTAAAATGTTAAACAGAGTTAACATGTACCTCGCAATTCCATTCTTAGGTACCTACCCAAGAGAAATGAAAACACTCATATGTCTACACAAAGATTTGTACTTGAATATTCATCACAGCTTTAGTCATACGTAATAGCCAAAGACTAAAACCGACTCAAGTGTCCATTAACCTGTGAATGGTAAATGGAATGAGGTATATCCATAAAATAGAATATTATTCAGCTATAGAAATGAACAAAGTACTGATACATGCTACAACATGGATGAATGTCAAAAACATTATGTTAAATAAAAGAAGTCAAACACAGCAGACTACATATTTTATGATTACCTTTCAAGCTATAGAGATAGAAAGTAGATTAGTGGCTGCCTGGGACTGGGGATGGGAACTGAGAATGACTGCAAATAGGCTGAACGCTTCTTTTTGAGATGATGAAACTGTTAGATTGTAATAATGGTCGCACAACTCTGTAAAGTTACTAAAAATCATCTGACCTTATACCTAAAATGAGGAAATTTGGTGGTATATAAATTGTACTCAACATCTCATTAACATGTAATAACTTACAATGTAATACTTTTTATATCATTTACATATTGAAATAATGTTCAGAATATATTAGGTTAAATAAAATGTATTATTAAAATTAATTTCACCTGCTAATTTTACTTTTTTTTAATGTGGCTCCTAGAAAATTTCAAATTCCCTACATTGCTTTCATTATTTTTCTATTGGACAGCACAGTTTTAGAAGGTCCCAAGATACCAATGAAGTACTCCCCATACCTCTGTTCAATTTCAAAGAATGTGCTTTTCCTCTTCCTGGCTCACAACCAGCTTCATATGGGAACACAGTGCTGGCATCCTTCAAAAGACTCTAACATGGGGGGAGACTGCCCTGATTGCAGCTGTTTAGGCCACTGACTGTACCCCAGTACTCGAGCAATTGGAGGAGGGGTGTTGGGCTGGGCGTGGGAGAAGGTGTGGTCCTTTGCCAGTTAAGGCACAGGAGCTTACAGGGAACCAAGTTCAACGTCAGGATAGCATCCATCCCCAAAATGGATCATATTCATTGTAGAACCACATGGCCCCACACCCTTTATATTTTTCAATGCCAGTGTTACCTGCTAAAATAATCTAAGAATAGAAACTACTAAAACCATCTAAGAGGATCTATGCTTAAATGCTACTAATTTATTAAGACAAAACTGAATTTTATTTTAAAAATATATCATACAGCATGTTAAACTAGTAAATGCTAGTGGCCTGTGGTGTGGAGGAAACAGGGTTATTATCACGTTCTCTCCTTGACTGAGGCCCATGGTTTCAAGCTCAAGCTTTCCATTAAAATTATCTGGGGGACTTTAAAAATACGTAGAAACTTGGGTCCCATCCCCAGATATTTTTATTTAACTAGTCTGGGGTGGGGTCTTGGTAATAGCATTTTGAAAGGTTTTCAAAGCAACTCTAATATAGGCCAGTGTGAGAGTCACCGATCCGGGGCCTTGCTCGACAAGCACTTCTTAATAATAGACTTTGGATTAATGGAAAAAGGAGGAGGGAGAGATGGACAAGGAACCACAGACTCCCACAGGCGCCATAAACCATAATACCATCCTCCTCCCAGCCACAGCAGGAGTTCCCTGGGCACTCCCCACGGCAGTCCACTTCTGCGTCACCTGGAGGAAGATGCTGCCTGAAGCTTACGAGACAGTTCCTCCTGCGTTGGACACGCTTTAACTGTGTCTTTCCTAGTCCAAGCTCAAGCTTGCTGCTCTCTAACGTTCGCTTGTGGGTCCTATCCTGCCATCTGGACAAAACTGATAAGTCTATCTGTTCCCCACACAATGGTCTTTCTACTATTTGAAAACAGTTATCAGAATCTCTAAGCTCTCTCTTTGCTACACTACAGACCTCCAGTTCCCAGAGCTGTTCCCGGCATGGCCCCCTCTCCAGGCCTGTCCCCATCTTTCAGCATGAATTTGTCAGTATCCCCTTTACCACGTGGAGACTCCAAATACTCATCCTCCAGATGGTATCTGCCCAGGGCTGAGTAGAGCCGGACAATTACATTCCTTGATAAGGCCATTATATTCCTAGTAATGCAATCACCACACTGCATTGGCTCAATAGCAGAACAATTGGAAAGAAGAGAGGAAAGAAAGAAAAAAAAGAGACAGCTAGATTCCTGAAATTTTTCATCTATAAAATTTTAATGTTTGAGTATAGCACTTCACAAAATACTCATCTGAGTGAATGTGAATCCAATTTATGAAAATGGAGGGCCTGTGGACAGCGAAAGGAATTCTCATTGTTCTTATGTATTTCTTCGGTATTAGCCTTCCATCAAGTGTTCCAGCAATCAAAGTTTGAGGATATTGGCAAAATGACAATACTCAGCAGAGGTCTTAGCTGACCTGAAAGGGATGGGTCTATCTTGGGTAGAGTACCTTCGATTTGGAAAAATGACTTGGTTCCCAAAGATAAGCCCAGATCAAATGCAAATCACGTCTGCCTGGAGAGCCCATTCAAATTCCATGCTGTGAACTGAAGCTGGGCCTTACATAGCTTTGCTTACAAAAACATGGCCTCCCAAAGAGCAGCGGCCATGTTTGAGTCCTCCACGCTGGCACAGGCCCAACACCATGGTAGAAGGTATTTGCTATTTAGCCAGCTTAATTACTTCTCTCTCCAAAGACAATTCATTTCAAATTCAATTTATGTATATCGAATATTCACTCTATGCTAGATACCTAGGTAGGGTGCCTTTACTCATAGTTTATTACATAGACATTTACAATTTTTTGCAGTGGGGTAACTTGGATTGCAGAATGGAAGGGAGACACCAACTGCTATTCAGAAAAGATCACTGGATTCTAGGGGGGTGGAGGGTTGATATTAGAATTGGGAGAAAGTCCAGGGAAGTATCAGAAAAACTCAGAAATGTTAGCTCTTCCTGCCTGAGCCTGAGACTACTCAGAGATGAGGACCGTTTTCAAAACCTCATGCATCGTCTCCCACAGGGACTTTGCTCACCTGGACCATGGCTCCTTCCCTTCGCAAATTAGCAAAATTCTACAGACAGACATGGCAGAGCCTGAAAGGGTGACCAGGGAGGGCAACCAATAATTTGGTAACATACAAACCAATAGCCTCTTTCTGCTGGGGGGTGCTGCCTGCCCCCTCCTCGATCATACACCCTCCTGGGGGATAATTCTTCTGAACCCCAGGAACAAACCTTTCTAACTTGAACTCACAAAGGACAATCTCAAGGGGTGACAGGCACTTTCTCTTATCTATTTTATCTAATTAATTGCCAAAATCAAACCAATATTGAATCAAGAGAGAAACACACAGTGTCAAACAGATGTTGCAATAAAAATGAGCGGGCATAGAACACCCAGCCCTGTGCCTGGCATGGAGGACCTCCACCACCACTTCCCATCCCTGGTAAAAGGAGACAGACTGCTGCTTCCTAGATCTATTGAGACCATGGGGTAACATGCCCATCTCCTCCATGATTTCCTGTCACTATCATGGTCATCATGACGGGGTGCCTGACACTGGGTTGGTCAGCCTATCCTCCCACTTACTTGTCTTCTTCCTCCATTTCCCTCTTAATAAATAAATGAAAATAGTAAAAAGCACGAGTATTTGCAGAATCCTGGAATGGCAGAGCTCAGAGGATCCACTGAGATCATCATGAGTGAAGACTGGACACCCCAAGAATGGAGGTAGCATGTAAAGTTCCACTCTACATCAAAGACAGGTTGAGCCACTCCTGTCATCTTTGGGTTGTTGCTTTATTTCTTGGTGTGTTTGTGCTGCTATAACTTGATTTTTCCTTGGTTCTTCCAGGGTTTGATCTGAGAGGACCCCTGTGCCTTCGTGCTTTATTACAGAGAGACCAGAGGAAGAACTACCTGCTGAGGGCAGTGTGATTGAAAACTTTCCCTCTGGTTTACATTCTCTGAAGGCTCTGACTATGGTATTTGCAAAAGATCTTCTGAGTTTTTGCTAGAAAAACACAGAATAGATGCTGTGCTCATGATGTATGTGGCAAGGTGGCTTTAGATCGAACAGCGTCACGATCGATGGCACCAAACAAACCTCGTAGCAAATTTCCCAGCAAAGCTACTCAAGGGAGGGAGCACTATGGTGGACCAGACAATGGCAGGAAGGGACCATGCCGGGCTCTGAGCCACTGCACAGCCTTAACCACATTTCCACCTTAGGAAATGGTTTTCCACCTTAGGAAAACCAGTGCCATAGGAATCACCTGGTGGCTTAAAAAACACTGGTGTCTGTGATGCTTCCAAGATCACGACTAATTAGCCTAGGCGGGAACTGGGGTTTGACAATTTTTTTTTTTAATTTCCAGGAAATTCTAATGTGCAGATAAATTTGGGAGCCACTGGGATGAATTATTGGAAAGCATTGTTTCTAGAAGAGATCCAGGAATTGCACAGTTTGGTAGTGAGATCAATTCCAAACTCTGACCATGACATCTGACTGAAGGGTTCCAGGTAAACCTCAGTGACCTGCTGACAGAATTTTAGGGGAGCTCAGGAAAGGCAACCAGTTTCACTCTCACAGGTATAAGTACCATTTCTGTAAGACAACACCGCCTGAACAGTGGACACATGATGAGCCCTCAAAGGCATGGTGCTTTCCTCCTTGGGAAGGAGAAGACTATCTGCCTGAAGGTCTAACATTCATGGATCTTTCCAGAGAGGCAGGATGCTAACCCCAGGCTTGCAGGCCATGTATAACCATAACCAGGAACATTCAGCAGAACACCCGTAGGGGATAATGACGCGGGGCTGTTTTAGGAAAGAAGTAGAAATAGTAACAACAACAATAACCATAACTCCCACTTACTGACCACCTACTCTGTGCCAGGCATGGAGCTGGAGAAGGGATGATTGCACGACACAAGTCTAGCTGGCAATGGAAACTGCGCCCTCTGGGATTGTGTGTAATTGTGGCCCAGCACGGCAGGATGATTTAGTGCATTCTCCTATAATCCTTACTTCACCCCCTGGGAGAGAAGATTAGTATACCTATTTTTGCAGATGACAACACGGAGACAAAGAAGGTTCGAGTCTAAGAAAAGAAAGACCCTAAATGGTAGAGCTGAGATTTAAACCTCGGTCTTACTAGCAATGTAGCTTCTGAATGATGAGTTAGATGGTGAGTCTGAAGATAGATAGATAGATAGATAGATAGATAGATAGATAGATAGATAGATATGTGGGGATGGGTATGGATATGGGTATGGGTATGGGTATGGATATAAACATAGATATATGGGTATAGATATTCCAAGGCCCTGTTTAGCTGCTTAGCAAGCCAAGGGCGGCTTACCTTTAGTGAGGGAAGGGTGGTCAGAGCAAAGGAAGGCAAAATAAATAAATAAAATAAACAACAACAAAAAAAAAACAAATGAAAAAAACAACGAAGTGTTATTAGAAACCAAGCATCAAGCAAGTGGATTATGGAAAAGTAGTAGTCAATAGCTACTGAATAAACAACACCAGAGCCTACACAAATGAGAAGAGTCCTGGGATCTGCTTTCCAGTCAGATTATTCAGTGGAGAATCTCTAAGGCAGTGGCCCTGCTCTCCTAATTGTCAGCAGCCATCTTTCCCTGAGCTCGGTTTCTCACAAAGAAAAGCAGAGGCAAAAGACAGCCAGCCTCACCTCATCCAGTCAACGTCACACATCGACAACTTCATAGCACCTTGCAAAATCAATAGATTGTCATTCTGAACATAAACTCTGTTTTACTCTTAAAAGGATTTTATCACCTTTCGCATATGAGTTCAATATTTGGCCAGATTGAATTAGAGCAGTTAAAAAACGAGAGAAAAAAAAAAAAAGAAGAAGAAAGGAAGGAAAAAGAAAAGGAGAGAAAAGAAAGAGAAAAACCTACCGGCAGGTGTAGGGGCCATAACTAACACTCAAGACGTTGTGTATCAGCACCAAATCAGCTTTTACTGCCTGGAGAGACTTCCAGTCTAATCATAGCGGCTACAGGAGCTGTCCTTTGTGGCGACTTCAACCTGGTGTCCGTTGCTTGAGCTACAAGTTTGCAGGGAGGAAAGCTAGGCCAGGAAATCAAGCAGAGGCAGAGCCAGCGCCACCCTGCCTGGATCACTTTAGAGTCATCAATTTCTTCTGGCCTGTTGATGGTGGCCACTCCCCCTCGCTGCTGTCTAATCAGTCATTAGTATCCAAGTGATTTCAGTGGTCACATCATGCTTGGTCTGGACAGCTTGGTTTACATAAAACTCACTAGAACATCAAGGAAGCTCTGTTAGCTTGCCTCATTATATTTAAGAAACCAGTAATAGTAGCAAAATCAACTTGCTATATCCCAATACAAAATGCTCTTGTTCTACTGACTTGGGTCTGCATAAAACTTTTACGATATTTGGAAGCAGGGTATCCCCCAAACACTCCCATATTGTTAAGAAGTTAAGTCTTGCAAGAAACCAGGGCAAGAATGTGGAAAAACAGGTTGTCGCATACATTGCTGGTAGGAATGTAAATTGGCTGAAGATTTCTGGTGGAAAATTTGTCAAGAACCTTAAAATCTGATAAAAACTTTTGCTTTTACAATTCCAACTTCATAATTTGTTTAATAGAAATGCTACGGAGGTGAGTAAAAATTTAGTTTCCTAAGAAATTTAGTTATTCTAAGAAAGAGAGCGAGAGAGTGAGAGAGAGAGAAAGAGACAAACACCCTAAAATGGAGAATGATTAAGTGAAGTAATTCATGCATACAATAGGAATAGGAGACAAGGTTGGAAGGGAACAATTAATAACCTGGAGATGATGATATAATTCTATGTAATAAAAAAAAGTCACAAAAAAAGAATTGTAGTATGATATATAAACTATGTATGTAAATATATGCGTAGAAAAAAAAGGAAACTGGGAGGATATGCACCAAAATGTTAACTGTGGTAATCTTGAAGTCATAAATTTGTGAGTAATTTTTCTGCATTTTTATGCTTATCTTTTTTTTTCTCATTTTCCCCACAATGAATGTTATTTTGATCAAAATAAATTATAAAAGAGATTTTTTTTTTTAAGATGCAAGGAACTCTGGGTGAAGAAGTCCTACTGTAGGAAGCACTTTTAAGAAAAGCCAGTCACTCAGTGACCAAAAGCAACAGAAACTAGATAACATCACTTGGTTGTCTTAGTGCATTCTGTATTCTCATAACATGACAGACTCAATAGATACTTGGGGCATTCACCCTTGCTGACAAGGATTGCCGATGGCTTATTGAAACCGTGGGATCATGTGATGAGGGCCCAGAAATATTAGCCTTGCCAAGAGCCAACAAGCAGTACCTACTGGCATTTTCCATCTCAATACAGTCGCTCCTAAATGGGCAGAGGTCAAGCCCACATTCTTCTCCACATGCCCAGTACCTGTCCTGAGCCTGGTGCATAGTAGGCTTCATCTCCTTTGAATCGATGAAGCTTTTATCTGCTATTTCTAGCAGGACTTACATTTTAGACTCCTGCTCAAAAAGATGCTTTTGGAAGGAAGTTTCACAATAACTCGACATCATCAACTTTACTGCCGCACTTCAAAAAGTTCTGAAAAGTTTGCACGCTTCTTCCTTATGGAGCGCCACGGCACAGACTCCCTGAAATAAGTCACTCACTGTTCCCTAAGCAAGTCTAGCCTGGTTTCTACTTTCCAGGCGAAGTGCAAAAGATGAAGCAATTATCTGGCGAGTTCAGGTAAAATGTCAGCTTTCTTCTGAATCTCCTATCTAGTCTAAATCTCATTCCATTTCCAAGAAAGCATTTTCCTGATTCATTCTGCTACATTTTCTCAATTCCCAGTTTAGTTTCAGAAAGAAGGCTCAGCCTGTTAGCGTTAAATACTAGGCAGGGGGATATGTGCACCTCCTGCCATCTCTTGGAGGAATATTTTACCATGAAAAATGGGCTTTAATAACAGAACGTTAAGAAAGATGACACAGAGATGATTTACCCACATATATATTGTGACATATTAAATTGCAGACAGTTTGGGTGAGACTCTGAGTCTTAAATGAAACATCTAATATCTGCACCAGCACAGAGCCAAAGAAACTACAGAAAAACAAAAACACGAAAACATCCATATGTCACCGGGAACAGCAGGGTCAAAGCCAAGTTCCTTCATCAGCTCCCCTCCAAAATGGCTCTGGCGTGGGTTTATGCCTAGCTGTGGAGCACTGAACTGAAAAAGTGGTTAATTAATGAAAAACTTAAAATTCAGCAATGAAATTACCTTTCCCAGTGACTGACAAAGGCAGTATAAATAATTCAGTCTTTCCCACAGTTGACTGCACAAAGTGTCTTGCCTCTTTTGTCAACAGCACAGAGACATTTTTTTTTCCACTGCCACATTTTATAGTGGCAACAAGTGTCACTGCCTAAGTCTAGAAATGAGAAGGGGCAGAGAAAATTGAATTGGGAACAGATTTCAGTCAGTCAATCTGAATGTGTAGTGTGCTTTTCTAGTGTGTGACTCCAAGCGTAGGGCAGGTCTTTCAAGTTGAGGTTCCTAGGGGTCCCCAGGTACAGCACAGCCAGTAGACTTAGCCAGGTAACTCCTTACCACCCCCTCCACTTCTACCCCTCCCCCGCTCACTGATCCACAGTCTCCAAGTGAAGGAGCCGGGTTGGAGGAGATGGTGACGAGAGGGCAAAGAACTAACTTGAATTGGAGGGAAGCACTTCTGCCCTTCATAGTCCTAAAATTGTTGCCAGTATTTTCTCTGTGGGGCTGGGTGGGAAAAGCAATTGCTCGGCACTGGTGTGGACATGGGAGGATGCCCTCTCCTCAACCTGGCTCTTGCATGCAGTCTATAGGAGGGACCAACAGAGCACTCTCCAAAGTTATACTGATTCTTTCAACTCCTTGGAGTGGGGAGTGGGGGGGTGAATCCTTCTTTAGAGACTGACCCCTCTTCAGTACCCCTCTTTCCACTCAAGGAAGGAGGCTAAATGCCCAGAAGACTTCCAATCATACAGCCCCAGTGGCAAGCCCTTCAGACATTGGCTGTTCATTTGCACCTGATCTGGCTTAAATTACCTGAGTTTCATCCAATGTGTAAAGCTCCTCATTCTATCTCAATGGATTTTGCATGTTTCTTCTCATGCACCCTTAGGGCCTGAGCCTGGAAATCAAATAGCCTAGCTTTGTGATCACCTACTGTGGCCTTGCCACTGCACGTCTAGGTCCTTACCCAGAGTAAGTGACCTCATCCCATCCCTATCACTTAATAACTGCATTACTTGAGTAAATCACTCAGCTTTACTTACTGAGTACCCCATTGTATGTTCTTGCCTCCTTTGTCATAGAGTAAATGACCATATAGGGTTTATTTCTGGGCTCTCTATCCTGTTCCATTGATCTATGTGTCTGTTTTTATGCCCGTACCAATCTGTTTTGATCACTATAGCCTTATAGTATAGTTTGATATATGCAGATGGGATACTTTCCTTGTCTATAAAATAGGGTGCATACTAAAATGTGCCTCAGAGAGATGAGGGGTAATAACAGGTGGGAAAGTACGCAACAGAAGTTGTCACTTATGCTCAATAAATGTGACTTCCTTTCCCTTTTCTTCCCCCAAATATGGTCCAGAGACAGGCCTTTCATAGAAAAGGACATGGCAACGAGAAAACCGATGAGTTCCTTAGCCATTGCTCAAACAATCAAGGGGAACAAAGGGGCTCCTGGGAGCCATACTCCCCTCTGCCCAGAGGCTGTACTAAGGACTTAAGGGGATACCCTAGTAGGATGATAAATGATCCCAGCCTTGAAGGAGCCTCCTACTTAATTGGGGAGTAGCCTACCACTGTTGAAACAATTAGCAAATCTCCTTAACAAGAGCCTCTGGGTAAAGAGTTTATCCTTCATTCCTAAGGGAAGCTATTGAGGATTATTTATTTCTCATTAGACTCTCTAGGGCATGCTAAGAGCTGCACAATTAAACTCCTTATATCAAGGAAACAACTATTAAAACCTAGGATTCTAACGGATTTCTAAAAAGAAAGAGAAGATAGACAACTAAGATTCTGAAGATAATAGAGACAATAGGCAAGGAAGACAATGTTTAAGGGAAAGCGTGGATATATGCCTATGTAGCTATCTTTGCATATGAAATTAGCTTCTTTTTTAAGGACCTCTTGAGGGAGTTTGGTCAGTATGCTCAGGTAGGATAGATAATGCTCAAGGATGTGAAAATTCTGGGAGTGCTGTGTGAGAAAAGGGAACCGGCTGAACAGAAGGTGTTTGTGTTTGTGAACATGCTCTGGGTTGAAAGGGCTCATAGGACTCCCCAGGCCCAGACCACAGGGTCTCACACTGAGATAGAAACAGTCTCAGAGGGAGTGGCCACTAAGGCTGAGCCCTTGGAGAAAGCTCTTTCTCAGAACAGGGGAACCCCAACTCCAGGGTCAGGATCCTCTGAGCCTCTGACAAACAGCTTTTCTCTTTTAGACTTTTCACTTTCTCCACAGGAAAGCTGGCTGCTCAAGAGTGATTTTGAGGAGAAGAGTTCCCTTGGCATAGGGAAGCAGATGGCGAACATTTTATCCAATGAGGGCTCATCAACAAAGACAAACTCTCATTTACCTGTTTCTGAGAGAGGAATATAATTCTGTTCTCTCATCAACCTTTTAAACTAGACTAGAATCAGAAAACATTAAATCTTTTCAAATAATTATAACAAAATAATAAAATCTTCTGTTTATATTATGGGTAATTATGAAGCAGAGACTCAGGGAGAGGAGAAGGGGAAAAAGGAGGAGAAAGAGATAGCTGGAGGAGAAAAATGGAAGCAGAGGAACACAGAGGGGTCTACAGGCCCAGAGGGATGGGAGAGGCAGGGCATCCATGCTTCCTTTCCCCTGAAGTGTGAATGATTAAAACGACCACTCTGCAGAGGGACCCAATGAAGATGGCCTACCCAGGGCCACCCAGAGACCCACAGGGGCTCAGCCACACACAGGGGTGTATAAACAAGAACAGCAAACATAAAGAAAACCCAGCTGAAGAACATGCTGGACTTTCTTAGGATGAGTGATAAAAGGTTAAAAGCCAATGTGAGAAAAATCATCTCACCCTCACTGTCACTGGAGACAGCTCTGAACTGGTCATCTTGCAAAGTGGGTGGAATCACATCCCATTTTAAAGAACAGGCCAGTGTTCAGAGCATCATTTCCAAATTGTGGTACTTTGTTTAAGCACTCTTTATCAGGACAAGAGGAAGCTAGGGAGTTATCCCGTCTTCTCTGAACTTAACCCAGAGATCGGGTCCCCTTGACAGAAACCGTTGGTCCTATGGAGAGACAGGATGATGAGCGCAGAGGCCAGGGCCTGAGGGGGGCAGTGTCGTCTCTAGAGCCTGGTTCTTGGGTGATGTCACTTCAAGCTGTTTTGGGTTTGTGAAGCCCTAAGTAGAGATGGGGAGTTCTTTTCTTGGAAATTGCCCTGTGTGGCAGATTTGTCGGGAGGTCTTGAGCCTTTGATGGAGAACTCAAGATTTAGGCTATCCAGAGAGGTGGCTGGCTACCGTCCACACGAAAAATTTTAGACGCAGGCTTCAACCCAAATTCCTCAGCATAGCACACAAGGCCCTGGGTGAGCTGGGCACTCCCTCACGGGAGGGACCTTATCCCCACGCCCAGCACAGATCTCACAGGGCAGCCGTCCTCCTGGCTCCTTCACGCCACTGGGTATTTGCACATGTCGTGCATGCCTTTGTCAGTCAGACTCATCCCCTCCTTAGCATCTCATCTGGGTGCCAGTATATTTTCATAGCACCCTCTATTTCTTCTCCATAGTACCTACTGCCAGTTTCCTGAAAGAATGGGTAATGAACCCCTTGCACCTGTGAGTTCTTCAAAGGCAAAGGCCAAGCCTGTCTTATCTTTAGCTCCTATCTAGGGCCTCTCAACACATGGTATTTCCTACAGAGAAAGTGCCTCTGACCCACGCTGTCTCCCCAGCCTGTGGGAGGGTCCTTTTCCCTGCCTTCCCACAGTGCCCAGGGCATTTCTTCACCTCGTTCTGGACATGTAGCCCTGGAGATGTCTATGTATCTCTGGGGGCAAGTGATTTGCAGTGTCTCTAGAGAACCAGGCTCCTGAGACGACCCTGCCCTGCTCAGGCCCTGGCCTCTGCGCTCACCATCCTGTTTCTCCAAAGGACCAACAAAGTTTCTGTCAAGGGGACCCGGTCTCTGGGTTAAGTTCAGGGAAGATGGGATAACTCCCTAGCTTCCTCTTGTCCTGATAAAGAGTTCCCACTGCAACTTCCTTGCCTTCCCTCCCATTAATATAAAACAAGATCATGGGCTCTCTGAGCGCAGGGTCCAGTCTGACTTCCAGAACACACCTCACGACACCTGACTGCTTCAGAAACACCCAATGGCTGATCACCTGTTACCTGAAGCAATTGCATAATATGGTTCTGTATTTGTTTAGTTCCTCATTCAATAATTATCTACTGCATGCCTCCTCTCTGCCAACCATTGATCTGGACCGGAGGTCAGCAAACAATGGCCCAAAGGCCACATCCAGCCCAATACCTGCGTTGTATGGCCCACAGGTAGGAATGTTTTCACATTTTGAAATGGGGGGGGGGCGAGAAGAATATTTCACGACACATGAAAATTATATGAAATTCAAATGTCAGTGTCCATAAATGAAATATTATTGAAAGACAGTCGTGCCCACTTGTGTATGTATTGTCCATGGCTGCTTTCACGCTACAATGGCAGAGCTGAGTAGTGGCAACAGAGAATGTATGGCCCCCAAAGCCTAAATTATTTACTATCCAGGCTTTCACAGAAACAGCCAATTCCTAATCAGGACACTGGGCTCGAATGAGTCTCAAGGTCTCATCTCTCATTGCTGGACTTGGAGGAAGGAGGCAGGCCACTGACAAAAAGTGAGCAATGCTAGGGGGAAACTTTAAGAGAGAAAGGAGGATGGATTTGCGGGGCATGGATGGGTGGTCAGAAAAGACCTCACTGGTGAGCTGGCAGTACAGGAGGGAGACCTGGAAAGATACGGGAGAGAATTTCAGGCATTGGGCATACCAAGTGCAAAGGCCCTGAGGGGGGACAATCCTTAGCCAGAATCTTCCATCTGAAAACTGTCTTTGCAGCTCTCATCCATGCTGGAGCAGAACCAACAAGCTCCACTGTTTCTAGTCTTGTGTGGAGAGGGAGTGTGGTGCAGTGGTTAGAACATGGCTGTTGTAGCAGCCAGAGAGAGGTGTGCTCTGCTCAGACCTGCTCTTGCCACTCCAGCTCGGAGCCCCGTCTCCTTAGGGGCCATGACATCTCCTGGTCCACCTCCAGGATGTTGATTAAGAATGTCAAGGCCCTTTCTAAACTGAAATGTGCATGAGGGGGGTAAATATCATTATGATAGATTTCTACCTGCCTGCCTTTGTTGGTGTTCTCTGCTTCTGATTGTAAGCTCCCATGGGTTGGCTACCATTTACTTTGAATTTTCTGAGATAGCTTCGATTTCACGTTTGATCCCACTTGCCCTCTAAACTATTGAAATGCCCCAGAAAGTTCCTATTTCAGCCTCCAAACTACATCTCTTGACTGCTTCGCACATAAAGTACCCCTTCGCAGACCCTTGTTTTGGTGAGAAAAGCCTGACCTCTGGGCACTGGGCTGGAACAGGTCAAAGTTCCCTGGATTTGCTGATTTGAAGGGGTGAGGGCATGGGGGGATGGGGAGAAGGGGCCCTGGATTCCTCTCTCAGCCACTGCTCAGGTCCTCAGGATCATTTTGTGGGCCTGTGCTTTCTGCTCTGAAAAAAATGGGATGAGGCATAGATCTACACATCCCCTTTCATAAAAGGACGTCTTCAAGACAAAAGTGAGCTAGCAGCAACACCCTTTAGTGCCTGGGAGATGCCTGCGAGAGAAGGAGCCTGCGGAAAGCAGGTACTTCATTATCAATACCCATTCTTCCATGACTTCAGAGAAGCTAGGCGCGCACAACCAGCGCCATTCCAGCTGCAAACACAATTTGTTTCCTACTGCAATTCCCCTCCGGGAACCTTTCGAAATCAAACTCTGTTTCTGATCGCATGAACTTTTTTTGCTCATGAACTTTGATTCACGAAGTGGCCACTCTAGGTGAAAATTTTCATAGAATTCAATTAAACCAAATTGATTGTGGTGGGTTACAAGAGTGAATGGAGGCAAATCCATGAGAGGATACCAGTAATGTAAAAATAACTCTTAAGAAAACTGCCAAAATAATAGCTTTTTGCTTCTTGGAAGATTCCATCTACACCACCTTCTACAGACTCTTATTTTATGTCAAGCTGGGAGTGTTTTAACCAGCTTTGATCAGTTTTCATTCTCCTTAGTTATTGAAGTGGCAGCCGAGGTGTGGGATCAAATGCCAGCCTCCCCACTCCTTCTGCACCACCCCCATCTGACCAGATCTCCTAAAGGATTGCTGTAGCACTGTGACATTTTAATTTGCTAGAATGAGACAGAATGTAAGCAGGAAGGCTCAGGTCTGTGCATTTATCTTGCTTGGGGGAAATTAGTGCTGGCTCTAGAGCACACCCACTGTACACACCAAAAAAAAAAAAATACAATTCAATTTGTGTTGGCAGCTTTAGGAGAGCTGGGCAACCATTTGTTAAGTGTGGGGTAATTCAGCGCCTCCTTCTGCAGAGAATCTGTGCTGAATCCCCAAGTTGGCAATTTTGCCTGCAGATAAGTGAGTTCCTGGCCCTCTGGAAAGTTTCTAGGAGGAAGATTGCTCTGCAGTGCTGTGGCCTGGGTGTTTCCGGTGGCCAAGTTTACCTAGAGCCAGGCTCACCAAGACGCAGACAGAATGGAGTCCAGGGGGTTTTGCATTAGGGACGTGCCTGATGTTCTCCTGCGAGGCACACCCTGAAAACTAGAGTGTACTGCGGGGAAAATGTTTTATTTGAAAACACATGATGCACCTCTTCAGCCTCCCCACTCATGAACTGTTTAAAGGCTCTTGCCTGTCTCACGGTCTCACTGCTGAAGACGGAACACGGAGGAACTCCAGGCAAGAGCCTGCAGTGACCCCCTATTAGATGGTACATGATGCACAGGGTTACAAGGGTACAAGGGGCACTGAGGCTGATGGATTCGCTGTGCGGGGCTTTTTGAAATGAAACAGAGGTACCTTTTAGAGACTGCGAAATGAATGAAACAAAGAAATCTGATGGGAGGGGAAAAAAGTAGAGGGTGCCTACATATCCCCAAATAATCACAGAATATTCAGAAATGATCCCATTTACAAGTGTGCTTTGCACCAAACCCAAGTGCCCCTTAAGCTCTCAGAGACCAGGAGGAGAAACTCCATGTCCCTGTTTCCTGCCTCCTCTCGGGCTGTGGCTGCAGGCCACAGGGTGGGTCCTGCTCTTCATTTTCCGCCCTTGGCTTCCTTCCTGGCACCTTGCACACTCCCTTCTGACGCAGGCTAGCTTGGCAGCTCCCCCTCCGTACTGTCAATACCAACGTGGGGAAAAGGGAGCAAGTGCCCTCAGCAGGCACTCTGTGGAAGTTCAAACCTCCAAGCTACCTGTCAGACCCTTCACATTCCTTGGAAGACCAAGACTTTATCCACGGTGTTGCATCAAGTGGCATTGGAAGGAAGTTCATGAAATAAATCAAGTGTGTTTGGGTGCAAATCTGGAGCCTACCCTTTATTCTCTTTGAGCCATTTTACCCCTCTGAGCCTCAGTTTTATCACTTGGAAATAATGAGCTTAAAGCAGATGACACTCCTAGCAATCCCCTTATGCCCAGTGCTGGCACCCAGCAATCACTGAAAAAAATCTCACTCCTTTTCCTGAGGTGTGAAAGAAGGCAAGAAGGGATTTAGTGAGCAGTACACTCCTGGGAATATGTCTAATTGCCTTAAATAACATAGCTAATAATATATGGGTGCAAAGGGTGGGTTAGAAAGTCCACATGGAGAAGATTTAAGGCTGAGATGGTGAAGGACTAGTAAAGGCAGAGAAAGGAGACCAGGGTATGGTCTGAGGGCACGCTGCAGCTCTGTGCATCATTGCCCATCATGGAACCATTGTTCTAGCACGTGTGATGTGCAAAGAGCGTTCCTCACAACTTCTTTGTTTCCCCAGATGGTCTAAAACACTGATCCAAGAGCAAATCATGTGCTTGGTGAATCTCTGCCCCAGTTCTCATGGGAAATGGTAGGTGATGACATTTTTCTAGCAACCTAAATGGACAGTCTAACCTAATTCTCTAGACCCCGTCTTGCAGGATAGGCCTTCAATCCTTGAAGCCAATTCTCTCAGGGGAAAGCTGAGAAAGAGAGGCAGCAGGTACCGTGGAGATGGGCAGGCACAGGGTGGCACCCCCTGGGTGCCCTGGGCTCTTTGCCCTGGGTGAAGAAGAGCAAGAGAGAATCTCAATCTGCAACAGCTCAGGGAGGGGTTGCAGGGTATCATGCCCTGTATTAATACTGTCTCTGTTCAGACACCTGAGTGCAGGCTATTAATAGAATCATAAAATGCTGAAGCTGAAAGAGCCTTTGAGAGAGCTGATTTCAGTGTTTTTCTAACCATACTCTGCAGAGTCCTGAGCTTGAGAAAGGACTTCAGGGCCTGCTTGGGGGCTACAGAAGAGAGAAAGAAGACACATGTTCCTGCCTGCCTTCTAATGCTGGGGGTGTGTGGCCAATGAAGGGTTCACCTAGAATAAAAGGGTTGCACAACAGCAAATCAAAAACTGCCCCTAGGGACCCAGAGATGGTTTGTTCCATGTCCACGTTTTGGTGTAAGAAAGCTGAAGTCCAGAGAACTGAAGAGACTTACCCAAGGTCACCAGCTGGTTAGCACGGATCCCAGCTAGTTAGTCGAGCTCTTCCCCCACACCTTTCTCACATGCCATACAAGCAATCTGAGTGCTACCTCTGTGCTTTCTTGGCTGGTGAGGCCAGGAAGTGTAGACATGGACAGCCAAATGTGGGAAGTGCAATGGAGTCTAAGCAGTGTAGAAATGCATAGGCTTGGAGAAGCAGCAGCTATCTGCAGTGCGGTGTTTGGGGGAGTTCTTGGTTTGCTAGGCCTTTCCTTCAGCATCTGTAGGAAGCCGTGCTGAATGGGTCTGGGACTCCACAGGACACAAAGCAGCACCAAAGAGCCCGGAGCCTAAGGTTCTCGCTCTGCTTCTGCAGCCAACTTGCTGTGTGACCTTGGGCAAGTAATTTTGTCTTTGAGTCTCCTCATGTATGGATGGATTATTTCTAAAATCCCTCCAGCTTTAGAATTCTAGGCTCTCCCTGATCTTTAACAATCATCTCATCCTTGCACCAATGTCTGTATTGTAAATCAACTTGCCATAAAAAAAAAACAAAATACATCTTTGCTCCTGCTTTCCATCCTCACAAGCTTCAGGGGACTTAAAGATCCCCATGGCTTGTTTAATCTGACCTCCAAAAAGGTGACACTCTGGTCCACATGGGCATGACATGATAGAAAATGTTCAGCCCAGCTCTGACGATCACACGTCTTGTTAGATGCCAAGGAAGCTCCGAGCGCGTCCGTGGACACCCTCAGCTACGTCCTCTGTTCCCTTCGCTGGTATTTTGCTCTTTTCCTCTATGCCCTGAAAACTAATTCAGCTTATGTACGCCATTCTGAGACTCATCCAAGAACACCTGCTATGAGCTAGACTTGAAAAACTGTACCGAGTCAGACTAAGAAATACCTTCTCTGAGGGATGGAGGAACCCCATGGAGCATTTAGGGGTGTGGAGATAGCACCTGTGGCAGACTAACGGCCGTTCCGTATGCTTTGGATACTGGATATGTAGAGGAAATGTTAACAGACCCCTCAGCAAAACTTCAGTCTCAACCAAGCTCGGCACATGGATATATTGCCCCCAAAGCACGCATAATTCTAAGGAGTCAACAGCTTCAAGTTCTTGACTCACCAAAGCCCAGACTCATTGTAGGAAAAAGCCATGATTCACTCTGAGGCTTCAGAATGGTATTAAATTACTTGTCTGTTATTATGTGATTTATGCTAGGATTGGAGAGCCCTGCATGGCTTTCTCATCCTCACCCCACCCACCCTGCTTCAACCATTGCCCAAACCTTCACAGAATATATAACACAGAAAGAGGCTCTGAGACCCCGTGCTATGGCATTTTCTTTCTGCCAGAGGTTTTTGCGACTGTGTGGGGTTTATGCATATGTCCAGATGATTCTTATATTCAGCCACAGGAAAAAAAAATCAATTTGTTTTTTATTAAAGTCCAACGGTTCCCCTGCCAGTCAAACCCATTTATCTCACTGAGCATGGATTGCTCATGTCAACCCGTGATTATCGCGCGCTACCTCGATAACAGCCGGCTGATTATCCCAACATCTGAAAAGCTGCCTTTTGTAAATTACATTGCAACTAATGAAGCCCAGATGCACTCGCTTCGGTGTGCTCTGTCACTCTCCCTTTCTCTGTCATGCACAGGAGCCAAACCACAAGACCAGCACTGGCATCTGAACAGTGTTTTAACGGAAGCCTGGGATTTCAGGCTCCGCCACAGTGAAGGTCTCTTTTGCTGCGAGCACGTGGAAATCGGGTTTACATAATTCCCCTCCGATTCAATAAGCTTTCTCCCCAAGTTTGGGAGTCAGATTAGAGCTCCATTATTACAGTCAAAGCAGAGAATCCAGAGACCAGACAACACTTCAATTTGGATAATAAGAAAGATGAACAACATGTGGTGCCGATCATGGAGGGGCAGGGGCTATGGTGTTTAAATTATGCCAACAGATGTGGAGGGGAAAGGTGCCGCGCACATGCCAGTTCGGTTCAGCTTGAACAAAGACAGGCCCTGACGTGGTTTGGGGCTATTCGTGCCATCGTGCTGGCCAGTGGCGGTGAGCCTCAGGAGCTGAATGGCAGGCTCACGCTCTGGGCTCAGCAGTGGTCAGCTCTGTCGTGTTCTGCCAAGTGATGCCTTAAGTGTCCTTTCGGTCTCAGTTTCCTCATGTCTTAGGCAGAGAGAAGAAATTGTCAAGGCCAGGTCTAAGGGATGAATTACTATTGGTGGACATGCCTTTTTCCCCAAGGTCAAGGTCTTCCACATAGCTCTAAGGCCTCACTGTGTGCATCTGCCAAGAACTGCATGGAGCAGAGCCTGTGCACAGCAACCGCTCAGTGGAAGGGTCTCACTGTGGAATCCACTTGTAGCTCCAGAGCCATGGGAACACCGGCTAGGACCACTGTGTGGTGCCCATTTCTCACCACTCCCTGCTGTCAGTGCACTTGAGGAGAAGAGGATGGGAAGGTGAAATATGGCCTGGGGGCACCTGGAGGTCTAGAGGCTAGAGGTCAAGGCTAGAGATAGGAGTCCCTGGGACCAACACCCAGAGTTCCAGGAAATGATGACCATCTAGGTGAGCAGGGCACTGTTGGTCAAGCAGGGAGCCCAGCCCTTGGACTCCCCAATCAGGAGAGGCTCTTTCTTTCTCCTCTCTTCTTCCCAAATTGGAATGATTTTTGAGAAAGCTGGTATTTTGCTCTTCCAAGTTTTTGCCCAATGATGGCTTAAATGCCCACCCTGCCTTATTTCTCCATCTCTTAAACAGAGAGAAAGGTGTGAAAGGCCGGGATAAAGGAGGCATGCGTGTGGGTGAGTACCTAGTGCCCTTGCATTGTGCAGTTCTACCCCTGCCCTCGTTCTTGCAGACGCAAGTCAACCATTCACTCAAAAAGCATTTATTAATCCCTGTCTGTTTTGCAAGGCATGAGGCCAATGTGGTGAAGACATAGAAATGTCTCCCATGCAGTCCCTGAATGCGTGCTGTTTGCACTTTTTAGAGAGAAGATCTGCATAGACAAACTATCTGGAGGAGAGGATGGGCAGAGCACCTGAGAATGTTAGAAACAAAACACTATGCAGGTGAAGCAGAGGGAAATGGACTTCTGGCTGAGGCAATCTTGAAGGGCCCATGGAAGGGGGAGAGGTACGAATAGACCCTAGAAACTCCATCCCAAACCCTGGAAGAATTTGAATCTCACTTTCCTCTTGTGTGTGTGCACGTGCGTGAGTACATGTGTGCATGCGTGCGTTCGTGTGTTTTCCTAAATGCATAATGGATTTTGTCCTGTATTTTAATAACACGGTCTGTGAGTGTGAGGCAGGAGCTCTTAGGACCAGTCTGATAACTACCCTCTTTCCCCGAAAATAAGACCTAGCCAGACAATCGGTTCTAATGTGTTTTTTTGGAGCAAAAATTAATATAAGACCGGGTATTATATTATATTATGTTATGTTATATTATAAGACCCGGTCTGATAGCAAAATAAGACTGGGTCTTATATTAATTTTTGTTCTAAAAGCCACATTAGAGCTGATTGTCTGGCAAGGTCTTATTTTTGGGGAAACATAGTAGGACCTAAACTGGGAGCTTGGGTTTTGGTGGGGGATGTAGACATTTTAAGTTGCTCATATACTCCATCCTGGATATTCTCATCTGTCCTATATCTGCCAGGCTTTTACAGGGCTACAGTGTTTTGCAAATTAAAGGGACATTGATGCCATCTCATTTTGTTAGTTTCTGTGGTGGTGCTCAAAAGAATGTTCACCTGTGCATTCATGTTTTGGAGAACACAATGCTCCAAAGTTTGACATCAAGATTTCCTTCCAAGAAGTGGTCACATTTGTTTCACAGACAGAAATAGACAGAGACAGGATGATGGAGACAGTGTACAAGAAATGGATACAAAGAAAGACAGACAGGCTGAATCAGACAGTCTGATGGTTTCCAGTGTCATGTTCACACAGGGAAAAGAACGAAGAGTCAGAATTCAAGACCAGCACTCTTCTTAATCCCTGGAAACTGGGATTCCACTGTTCTTTCCACTGTACTTTGCTTCCTGCTATTATTTACAATAATATATTAAAACTGAGTATTTGCATCATTCTTTACAATTTGCACAGCATTCCAAGTCTCACAATTTGGTGATCCTTTCACCATTATTAATGTCTATTTAAAGATGAAGAAATTAAGTCACACAGATGTGGGATGATTTGCTTAAGTGCACCCACTGCTCAGTGGGAAATCCCACAGCCTGCTTCTGGTAATTTAAGAAAGCTTCTGCCATGCAACCAGAAGTCCTGGCTCTCTGCTAGACCTCCGGTCACAGTAGAACCCTGCTCAGCGAGCACGGAGTCAGTCATGTTTTGATTCTAATTCCAACCTCTCTTGACTTGAGTTTCCTGATTTCAACATTGAGATAAAAATGCTCCATCTGTTCTCATCCTTTTTTTTGTTCCAATTACCATTGTTAAGCCATATTTAGGTCAGGAGCAGAAACCTTATCTTAAAAGCCATCTTGTCTTGATCCTGTCTTGTTTTATCTCCCAGAGGCCTGTGATCAGCAGGCCTGGGGGGCCTGAGTGACCTGGGGCCAGGGTGTGGAGCTGAAGGGCTTGGTCATGCCCTGAAACCCTTTGTCAACAAAACCCCCCTGAAGCATTGAAGAGGGAACAGCCTTGTGTACCCCCTCCTATAAAACTCCATGCCCCTCTTTGCTTGGAGAGGTTTTGATCTTTTCCCTCTGCTCTAGCCTGACCTCCCGCAGCTCAAACATGCCAAATAAATCCAACAAACCAATTTTGGTCTCTGGCGACTCATTCCTCTGCCGCGCCTAACAACCATGAGAAAGCTGCTTCCTTTTCCCTAAAAATAAACAACAATAAAACGCTTTCTTGGACTCTATTCTCTGATTTCTTCTGTGGCCACAAATGGAAGGACAGACACTCCCCCCCCCCATATGTACCTGCATCTTCCTTGCTGTTTGTCACTTGTCCCATCTCTAGCAGACACAACCACCTGATGAGTCAGATAAACCTTTCTACAGAAAACAATGAATGTTAACAGGCTGATTGCTGGCATAAAGCCTCTGGGGCTTTGTTAGGCCTCCAGTGGAAATCTCATTATCTGCTCAAATTTGTTTACTAAATAAATGAGACAACCTATTTATTTATCATGTAAATTTAATTAGAGGTCTGATTTATTTACTCTGTGTCTATCAAGGTCTCACCACCTCCAGCTCTTGGCAACTCCAGCCCTGGTTTATAACAATAAAACGGTAGCTCGGTCTTTATTGGATCTTGGCTCTGGAGCAGCAGGAAGCAGTGTTAAAGGCAAAAAAGCCACAAAAGAGTGGGGTAAGAGGGGTGGAAGTTTAAAAGACAGAGCCCACCGCCAAAAAAAAAAAAAAAAAAATCCAAAGAATTACCAAATCTGAGTGGGGTCTCTATGAGGATGAGTCCCTAAGAACCATCCTGGAGTCAAATCTAGTAGGATTTAATGCAATGGCAAAGACATAGTGAATCCATAAGATACCATGTGTACTCACTCCATGATACAGGGAGCTTCCTCTTTTATTTGTTAAATGATAATCCTCTGCTTTTAAACACAATAAATGTTCCTTGGGAATTTTTCCCATAGTAAAATCTGAGAAAGACTAACGGTTGGTTCATCTGGATCCAAACAGGAATTTTGCAAAGAAATTAGTCAGATAAATTTGGGCAAACCTGAATTAAAGTTTGATTTGATAACATGTGCTGGGGCTCTCTGAGAGGCACTTGGGGTACACTGGTGACCATGGAAACACTTCCTTTCCTCATGGAGAAACTGGGCCATCAAATATCTGCAGAACTTTTTCTAGCATGGCTGGTTTAGGTGTCCTAGAGTCTAACCCTGGGTTTAGGCAAATGATTAGAATTGCTTTTCTGATTTACACCTAGGAATGACATTGTCAGCCCATATTTAAAGGTCATTATAAGCAATACTGCTTAAAATGCATTGCTGTGATTGTTATTCAGATGATGTTTAGTGTTGGTTTCTTTTTAAGGATCAATGTAAACCATTTCTATCTGATCAGTTTCAGATCATACATGTTTTAATCAAGCAATTGATGTGATTTTACTGTAAATATACTGTGAATCTTATAACTGGAAGCATTTCATGCTTTGTGAGGGCTGCTAGGAAGCTAATGGGCAAATCTCTGGCTTCCTCTATCAGTATATTGGAATACATGGCACGGTTTTTGGTACTAAGAACATTCCAAGATCCATAGTAACTTTCTTATTCACATGTTCTACTTCATCTTAATTTCTTAATTATTTTTAATATATTTTACCTGGCTCAATTATTCTTATTTTTAAACCCTGAGCTCTTTTTGGGATAAGACAAGGAATAAATGCATGGCTGAAAAATTTTAAATGCTCATTTTAAGTGATGATGCAAAGAAAGTGAAAATCAATTGTAATCCTAATACCTAGAGAAACTTAGACACTGCTAATATTTTGATGTATTTTCTGTCAATCACTTTTTAAAAATTTGAATTATATATTACATACAAGTTTGTATTTTGTTTTTTCCACTTACAATATCTCATATTCTATGACATTAAATATTTTCTGTATTTAACACTTTCTTATTTGAGTGATTTTAGCAAGTTTTCAGGGTTTCGTTTTGTTTTTTTGCTATAAGTAATATTATTATAGACCTTTCCAGAATATATTTTTCAAGTTTCTAATTATTATTTTAGGATAGATTCCTAAGAGAAGTCATAGGTTAAAGGATATAGACATTATTAATGCTTTAGATAAATATTGTGTGCCTATTTTCCAAAAATATTATATCTGTCTACCTTCCTACTATTATGTTTCCCTGAAAATAAGACCTAGCTGGACCATCAGCTTTAATGCATCTTTTGGAGCAAAAATTAATATAAGACCCGGTCTTATTTTAATATAATATAATACTGGGTATATAATATAATATAATATAATATAATATAATATAATATAATATAATATAATACCAGGTCTTATATTAAGTTTTGCTCCAAAAGACACATTAGAGCTGATGGTCCGGCTAGGTCGTATTTTCAGGGAAACACGGAGCAGCATAGGAAGCATGTGTATTTCATCATGACCTCACCGGCCTTATTATGTAATTACCATTTAAAAACTCTGCTAATTTTGAAAGAGAAAAAAAACCCACATAAAACAAAAGAAAAAAAACTTTGCTAATTTTATAGTTGAAAATGACTTATTTTTTAATTTGCATTTTTGATTACTAGAATCTGAATCATTCTTTCATATCGTTATGAATCTTTTTAATGTGTTTTTCTGTGAATTTTTGCTTTATATCAGTTGCCTATTTTTCTTTTGGGGTATTAATGCTTTTCTTTTTTATTTATGTGAGTTTTTTTTATGTATATTAAAAATATCAACTATTTTCCTAAGTATTTTGGGAAAATATGTTTGTGTTTTCATTTTGTTTATAATTTTTAACAATAGGATTTTAATTCTTATGTAATTGTCCCAACAGATTTATTCAATTTATTTTAATTCTTGTCTACATATATATTTAAAGTTTCAAAAAATGCTTTGATCTTTTAAATTTAACTAAATTTAGCTAAAATCCAGAATTTATCATTGTATGTACAATACCTTTAGCATCTAGGGACAGGACCCCAATTTCAGCAGTAGACATGTGTTCCTTTTCTTTCTACTAGATTGCAACAAACAACCAACCAAAACCCAGGGAGGCAAAATCCCTGAGTTGGCTCCTAGAGTTAGGGGTGATTATTTTCCAAGACTTTTAGGGAAAAAGGACTCAACTATATGTGATGGAAGGAGAACTGACTCTGGATGGTGACCATTCAATGCAAGGTGATGATGTAATACAGAATTGTACACTTGAAAACTATATGTTTACATTTTACTTACCAATGTCACCCTCATAAATGTAACAAAAATAAAAACAACAATAAAAATAAACAGAAAAAGTTGTTTTGTTTTTTTAAAGAAATTCTAATGCTCTATGCAATGGTATTAGGAGACAGGACCTTTAGAAGGTGCTTAAGTCAATAGGGTGGAGCTCTTATGAGTAAGATTAGTGCCCTTATAAAAGCACCTCACAGCACTTCCTAGTCCTTTCCACCATGTAAGAATACAACAAGAAGTCCAGAACCAGGAAGAGAGTTCACATCTGATTGTGGGGGCACCCTGATTTCAGACTTCCAGCCTCTAGAACTGTGATAAATAAATTTCTGTTGTTTATAAACTACCAATCTGTGGCTTTTTGTGATAGCAGCCCAACTAGACTAAGACCCTCTCCAAAAGGTCTCAGTTTGGACAACAAATTATGCACTTACTCTGTTTGTGGAGAAAGAGCCGAAGTAGAAATCTAGATTTCTACTCTAGCTCTCATTTTTCGCTCTAGATTTGGGATTGAGTTAAGGTGAGTCACATACTATTCCAGGAGTTGGCAAACATTTTTTAAAAAGGATCAGACAGTAAATATTTTAGGACTTATGGGCCAGACAGTCTCTGTTGCAACTGTTCAACTCGGCTTCTGCAGGGAAAGTGACCATGGACAACTCGTGAACAAATGACCTTGACTGTGTTCCAATCAAACTTTATTTATGGACACAGAAATGTGAATTTTATATAATTTTCAGGAGTTACAAAATAGTTTTCTTCTTTTGATTTTTCCCAACCATTCATGGGCATTCTTCATTCATGGGCCTGATGTGGCCCGCAGGTCGTAGCAGACCCCTGTGCTATTTTATCACCTATGTGAGCACACATGGGTGCTGGTGGACAAGCACCTTGCTCTCCTCAAGAAGTGGGCTCTGTATACATTTGGCTTCATCACTGTCAACACTTACATTTATATAACCTGAACACAGGCACGAGGTCTGAGATCTTCGGAGGTGGAAGAAATCTTGTCGTCTCTGCAATTTTCAGCATGGAGCGGAGATAGGTGAGGTGTATCCTAAGTAATTTGCTACTGATGATAAACTACCAAAGCTTGCAAGTGATTTATGCCTATTTATAAGTTAGAACAGATTTGACGCTTTCATTATAAGAATGCTGTTCTTCCTCATTTGCATTCTGATCGGCTCTCTTTAGGGTACAGGGGGGGGTCTGCTGCAACATGAATGACAGGTGAAGTCTGCGTGCAGGGCAAATTGTCACGGATCTCCCAGAGCTGCCTGACGGGAGAAGGTGGAGAACCTCTAACCTAGTCAAACCTTGTCCTTTTTCCGATGGGGAAAGGTCTTCATAATAGCCCCGGACAAGGAAGTGTTCAAAACAGATGTGGTAGTCCTGAGCTGGCACATTGAGCAATCAAGGGCAGAGACTGAGCAATTTGCTCAAGGTCACACAGCTTCTAAGCAGTAGAGCTGGAACTCTAACAGAGATCTCTAGAATCCTGAAATTTCTGGGTGTTACTGTACCACACAACTTTTAGTATCACAGGTGTCAGAAAAACGTAAAAAATTCACTACCCCCGTCTTCAGGCTGTGACAGTGACAACAATACTCCACAGCATTGGGTAACTACCATTATTGTACAGAATTGAGACCTTTTCATCCATGATATGAGCACTGAAAGTTACACTACCCCATTTTATGGATGAGCAAACCATTTTCAAAACATGACCTAGATCAAAAGGGTACAATCGATATTCAGAGAACCAGCACACAGTATGTCTACAAAAACAGAATTGGTGACCAGGGAGAGGTTATCTATGTGCCGGATGGAAACTCTTTGGCAGAATGGAAAGTAAATAGCAAAGTACCCCACAGCATGCTTGTCAACTTACCAATCTGGAAGGACTCTGGGGGTCATTGAGGCAAACTCTCTATGTGCCAGAGAATAAGACATTGCTGAGCACATTAGGGAAGAACCGCCCCTGGAACACCAGCCAGCCAGTCAAAGCTAGCTTGTGTGATTTGTCATCGAAAGGACTTCATCAGCCAACACACACCTACATCTAGAGGGCAATGATGACTGATATGCAAAATTATGACTAGAGGCATCTGAGAAGAACACGTGCATTCTTAATCACAAACCAATTTAATTATTCTAAACATAATGCTATTGATAATCTTGTTATATTTTAATTACTTAAAAATTGGTCACTAATTTGTATTGCATCAATTAGTCTATATTGGTATACCCAAAGTCATGCATGGTTCTGGGGTTTATGTTCAGTTAGTCATTTTTAAAGGTTGAATGTTTTACATCCAGACTCACATTCATGTTCACTAACCCTCATATAAGAACACCAATGCCATCTAAATCAGCTTCACTCATTAGGTCCTTTGGAGTTCCTCATTCTGACAAGCTAAATTCTTCTCTTGTTCTTTTTAGTCACTGGAAAGAAGTTCAAAAATTTAAAGCTCCTCTTAAATTTGGAATCTCAAAGAATATTTGGCTTACCGAAGCATCTGGCCAACCACAGCCAGCATGGTCTACAAAGGGAAGCAGAGACAGTAAGACAGAGGTATGTAGAGCGCTGACGTTAGGCAAGTGGGAATTGCTGCCTCAATTACACTGCAAGGCTGTGGAACATTGATGGTGATGGTTAGAGACAGGAGAATATAAAACACCAGCGGAGCACAGGTGAAGGCCAGAGTCTGCCGGAATTTAAAGAGATGGAAATAAACACACAGCTCCAAAGCAACCCCTCAGACTGTTTCAGATTTTTCTTAAAAGTCAGAGAAAAAGCAGGCAAAGAAAGACAGCAGGAAAGAGAGAGATAGATGAGAGGGAGAGAGGGAACAAAGGAGGGAGGGAGAGAAGAGAGAGAAAAGAAAGGAAGGAGGGGGTCTAAGTAGGAGAAGGGCGAAAAACTTTTTTTTTCCAAAAAGAATTTCCAGAATCTTCTTTATGTGTATTCCCGAGGTGCTGTTATCAGAGCTAAAAAATCTTTTGGGCTGTTGCCAACATTTTTCAGGACCTGAATTAATTCTGGGTTTTATTCTTACTGCTGTTTTTCTCATCAGTCTGTCTTTATCCTTTTTGATTTAAGATTCTTTTTTGCCAATCTCGAGCTCAGGTACAAAGTCAAGGCTACCAACATTTAAGGCTGGAGAAATTGTCACCTGAGAACCAACCCCAAGAACACTCACATGACAAATCCTCAGGGACAGGCCTGAGGGAGTGGAATGAGGGTGGGGAAGTCACCAAGAGCTGATCTCCTTGGGGGCTCAGAGGGACCCCAAAGCACCATTTTCCCCTCCAGGTCTCCTTCTCACCCTCACATCCCTCATCCTCATTCTTTGTTCCTGCAGTACCACAGGCCACCCTAGTTTGGCTGCAGCCGTATTGCCCTCTGTGCTGCTCTGGGGACATAGTGATAAAGCACTGTGCACCCTGGAATCCAGGTCCCTGCTTCTCTCAGGTCAGGCCTGAGCCAGCCCTGCAAGCTGTCTCTGTTTCTTCACCTTTCCTGTCATAAACAGGCTGCTTGGGGACAGAAGGGGTCCCTCCTGACTGAAGTGTCAGGGCTATCTCCCCCACGTGAAGCTGGCAGAAGGAGGAGGGAGGGAAAGTGTGTTTAATTCTGCCCTACACCTGGAGAGAGGGCTAGCTGGAGGCCACAAAGTCACGTTCTCCTCACTCCCTGGCTAGTTTTAGTGTTGGGTGGCCCAACAAGTTGCGCAATCTATGGAGCAGGAGAAACAATCCTCACTGCTAACCCCCATGAAGTTGGTTCAATAGTGTCCCTCAAAAAGATGTACCTTAGTCCTAAATTCCAGTACCTGTGAAGGTGACCTTATTTGGAAATAGGTCTTTACAGATGCAATCAGTTTTACATGGACCCTGAATTCAATGACTGGTGTCTTTATATGAGACAAGAATGGGAAATTTGGGACACGGCAAAGAAAGACATGTGAAGATGCAGGCAGAGAGTGTAGTTGTACCGACAAGCCAAGAAATACCAGCAGCCACCAGAAGCTGTAAGAGGCAAAGAAGGATTCTCTCCTAGAGGCTTCCGAGGGAGCGTGGCCTTACTGGCAACTGAATTTTAGACTTTTGGCCTACAGACCTATGGGAGAATACATTCCTTGGTGTAAGTCACCCAATTTGTGGCACTGTGTTGTGACAGTCCTAGGTTAACTAATATATCCCCCTCGGCAAATGATGTCAATAATGAAATCAATTCTGTTGACACGCCAAGGACGGTAGGGTTATGAACTGGCCTTCACACATTGGAATGCATAGGTTATGTTATCCTGTGCCAGGCTGGTGCGTGGAGTGGGAGCTTTTGATGAAGCCAAAGGTAACTATGATCTGTGATGGGCCATCAGGCATTTGGTGGGAGCAAAGGATGAGGGAGGGCATCCGGAGATCAGGAAAGGCCCAGAAAGGGAAATGGTTGGTGGTGATCTCAAATATCTGCAGAGCCTGACTTCACTGACTACAGATGAGACGGGAAGTACCCCCACCCCCACCGCATGCCTTGGCAGAGCTCTCAGTGCACACATTTCACATTACATCTCGCCTTCCCCTTGAATAGAGAGATGTGGACAGGCTAGAATTTTTTATTCCAGGACGTTAGGCTCTGCTGAGAATGGGAAAGTTGGTCTTCTTCACCCAGATTACTGTCTAACACTTCTTAGCGGCCTTTTCTCCCTTCAGTCTCTGCCTCTCACCTCTCACTCCAAAGCTGGTTTTTTTGGAAAGCACATGAAGGCTGTGGGGAGGTCTCTACATTTGGCTGAGCAGAAAATCATATTCACCTGAGAGAAAACTCGAGCGCTGTGCACCGAGCAAAGTCCACTTTGGAAGGAAGTTGGGCAGTCAGCCAAGACGCTCTCTACTTCAAAGAAAACCAAAAACATGATGAAAGAAAGTGTTGCTCTGCATAAAGGATGAGAGAACTCAGTGGTTAAATGTATAAACCAGAAAGGTCAGAAAGTGTAGCTGAACTCTCTTCTTTTTATTTCCTCTCATACACTATGTGCCCATGGCAAACCATTACACTCTCAGGATAAGGGACACGTAAAGGTGACTGAGCAAGAGCTGACTGGTAAATTTTCAGGAATTTTCAGAGAAGGTTGTTAAATACAGCTATTATTACAATTAAAGTATACAGACTTACGATTATACCAGTGCTTCTCACCAGGGTGATTTTGTACACCAGGAGACATTTGCCAATGTCTAGAAAGGCTTTTTGGTTGTCACAATGGCGTGTGCTACTGGTCTCTTGTGGGTGGATGCCAGGGATGCTGCTGAATATTCATCAATCACAGGGCAGCCCCCCCCCCAGAACAAAGAATTACTATTTGGCGCAAAATGTCAACAGAACCAAGGTTGGGACATCCTGAATTGAATTCAGTTAAAAAAAATGGTGACGAATACGTCAAAATTCACCACTTCCTAATTATTTATCAGTGTCTGTGTTTTTAAGGTTATACATTTATATACATATTGTATGTATATGGGGAAATGCTATATAATGGTGTGAACTGTACATCTCTTTCCAATTCCACATTCAGTAAAATCATGTCAGTAGCCATGGTGGCAGTATTTATACCATGAAAATAGGCAAGCACTGAAAATATGGATGTAGGGTGTCTGATTTTCTGGTATTTTGCTTTTCTTAAAAGAACACAGTGAAGTAGAGACCTCTCTTTCTAAACAAAAACAGGGAGAGGCGGCAAAGGAGACTGGAAAAATGAAGTCCCTGATAAAAATGCAAGAGGAAGGAAACCGATGGAATAAGGTGTTCACAGAAGATAATTTTAAATGGGAAGGAAGTCATGCATCTAAATCTATCTTTTTTATACTGTCAAAACATCTGGATGAAAATCAATCCTTCACCCAGATGTCTTTTCTTTGTGATGACAAGTAGATGAATATTTGAATATTTAGATTACATGAAGCATAATATCTCAATATTAGGAAATATTAAGATGATTTCCTCTTTTTTTCTTATTGTTCAGATATTAGAAAGCAATTTCACTTTCGCGAAAGTAGAAGTTAGTTTCAGAGTGATGCAAGTTGGAAGCCAGGGTACCAGACGGTGGCTACCTTATCCAGATTTACTTACTCATCTTGTGAATAATTTGAAATTTTTCTGCGATGTTACAGACTTAGAGTCTCTCTCGATAAGAAAACATGGGGGAAGGGGTGGGAACGAAAGAGACAGAAAACAAAACATTTTCAAGTAAAAAAAGAATTTTATAAACTTTAAAACTGAATACATGAATGAGTCTGAGATACAGTGGTGGATTAGAGAATGCAGAACAGGGAAAAGGTTCTGAGAAGCTGAGAGAATTCTGGAAATGAGTAGAGAGCCCTGGACACTGACAGGAGTGAACTGCGGTCTGAAATCAGGCCTCTTGCACTCCAGGAGCTGAGAGCTGGCAGGACAATGAGAAAATGGGGCTAGGACTGTATTCATGAGGGGTGAGTAAAAGAGAGTCCACTCAGACAGCAGGAGCCCAGACAGTTGAGCCCAATTTTCATTCTCCAGAAGGTAGATGGTGGGTGCGCAAGCTAGGACTCCCAGTTGTCAGTATACCGCTGCTGGCCAAGGCAGCCTCAGCGTGAGGGCCTACATGAAAAATTAGACTGGAAGGAACGTTCCAAAATAGTAAGGCAGGACATCACTCCTAGCTAGGGTTCTAGGGACTTTCCATTTCATTCTTTCTGTGCTTCTATATTTTCAAAATATTCTAGCACAAACAGAAGGTAATTAAATCCAGATGAAAAAAAGTTGTCTTCCAAAAAAGAGAAAATGAACATGAGTATATATATATGTAAGCAGTCTGTTTCTCCCCAGGTTGTAATGTAATTCAAAATGATTGGCCCCAAACACAGCACTGAGCTGTCCTTGCTGTGGTTTGGGTTTGTTTTCCCCAATACCATCGACACCCTATCATACTACTAATATTTTAGATATTTAGTAAAGACTCGGATTGATTTACATCTTTCTGATTGTAATACCTCAAAGGTACAGCAATTTAGACCAGTGATTCTTATATTTCTTTGCCCAACTCCTCAATTTCAATTCTGGTTTCACATTCTTTTATAACTAGAATGAAAATATATCTGAATATTCACTTTGATAATTTCAGTAATTTTTACCTGTTATTCTTGAAGTTTGATTTTAATATACTGTGTTAAACTATCCAGGTTCCCAATATGACAATGGCTACATTTTTGTTTCATATTAATAAAAGATGATTTGAATTTATTCATTTAACAGATACACATTTAGTGTCCACTATGTTCCAGGCACTGTTCTAGATTCTGAAGACACAATGGTGACTAAAACAATAATGTTTCTGTCTCACAAAGCAGTGGGTCAGGTACATATGTATGGTGCAAAATTTACTAAATGAGGATTATGGATTCCACTAAAATCTGAAGGAGCAAATCCTTTAATAACATACCTCATTCCATACCGTGTTTCCCCGAAAATAAGACCTAGCTGGACCATCAGGTCTAATGTGTCTTTTGGAGCAAAAATTAATATAAGACCTGGTCTTATTTTAATATAAGACAGGGTCTTATATAATTATAATGTAATATAATATAATATAATATAATACCTGGTCTTATATTAATTTTTGATCCAAAAGACGCATTGAAGCTGATGGTCCGGCTAGGTCTTATTTTTGGGGGAACACAGTTATGGAAACTGAGGCATTAGTGACTTATTTATTTAATGGGAGTGTTAAGAGTAGAACCTACGTATTTCTAGCCCAGTGCTGCTTCTACCATCTTCCCGAGATGATAAACATTAATAAAAACTAGACCTTATTTCAACAGTGTCTCATCTGGTGATGATTATCAAAGATTTCCTCCGTTAGATTCAATGACTGTTCTTAGTCCTCATCCTATTGATTTCTCTGTAATATTTGGCACTGGAATCATCTCTTGGGTGATATCTTAGAGAGAGCATGATCATCAGGTTTGAATTTCAGCTACATGTACACAAATAACCTGATATAGTGCTGGTACTTACTAGACACTCAACAAATGTTAGCTCCTGTCTCTTAAAATCACACACTACTTTGATTTTCCTCTTACCTCTGATCTCCTTCAGTTGGACCTGTTTCCACCTTACCCTTTTGCTAGGTGTTTCTTTCCCCAAACTCCACTAGAAGCTCTGTCCTGGATTCTATGCACTTCTCCCTATATTCCAATTGATGGCTTCAATTGCCTTCTCTGTGAAAATGACCCTTAGGTCTACAGCGTGAGTCTCAATCTCTTGCATTCCTCATGTACTATATTTTTAGTAGACTATAGGTATCTTGAATGTTTTTCTGTCATCTTCACCCAACATGTCCAAAACAACTCACTATCTGTTTCCCCAAACCATTTTTCTTTACCTAAAAGTGTTTCAGGTAGATGAAGCAATATGTCTGAAGACTGAAGGCGAGAGGAGAATATAGAAATCTAAAGAAATTATAGAAATTCAGAATGGCTAAAGGATAGGGAGGGAAAAAGGGAGAGGTGATCAGAACCAGATTCTGCGGGCATTTAGCCACGTTAAAGATTTATGACTTGATCATGAACCCAGAAGGCAGCTCTTAACAGTAAGAGGCTGGCTGTAGACAAAAGGGCCTTTGAGAAAAACAGGCTATAGAAGAGTGCTGATATGGTGGCAAAGACTCTGACCACTTAATTCCCCAGGCACATAGGGACAGGCCCTGACTGTAATAAGGAGCATTGAGAGCACGTGCAAACCTCCCAGGAATGATTTGGGCTTGACTACTATTTCTGGAATGAGGTCAGACCTCAGAAAGTGGTCCCTGGGGTCTTTCATCATGACCCCTGTGGTGGGGTCCAAAGGCCCCCTGCTGGGTACTAAATTCCTCCCCAGAGGGAACATTCAAGTCTAGACCATTGGATCTTTAATTTGTGTAACGATAGGCCAGGCAGTACCTATATTTCTTAGTACCGGAAAATACCACTCACTCCAAGACTGGAAACAAGACAAAGTCCACAAAATCCTTTCAGGCTACAGAGAAGTGCCTTGAAAATATGAGACTATTATTAAAAGTTAGGTGATGGAAATTGGAAGGAGAGGGACAGCGTTTTGGAAAGCCAGTGCTCTGACTGACTGGTGATGACAGAGGTAGTGGACAGCAAGCCTGGCCAGCCTCCCAAATCAGACTCCACTTAAGTAGCTACTCTTGACAAGGTGGTGAAGGAGGGATTTAGTGCCCATTCCCAGAGCCATCATATCTGCTGTGCTTCAGAGCATGTAAAATATGATAAATCAAATAAGAGTATGAATCAATGCTGTTAATTTGGTGCCAAGTTGTTCCATTCTCCATGGAGTCATCAGAAATGCCTCAACAAAGCCAGGTGCCCTTTTCTTAAAATTATATAACCAATCAAATAATAATAAATTGATTAAATCCTAACATGAGAGTGACTCATACAGATTTTGCATTAGGGGGAGGAAAAAAAAAAAACCCTGAGAGCTGAGAGGTCTCAACTGATTCCAATGCTCTAATGAGCAATTCTGTCCATTAAGGAAGATGTGGCTTCCTGATTAACGGGGAACCTTAGCAGTATTTTTAATAAAAGTTTTAATATGTACTGCTGCTTGACTGGAGTCATGTTTATTTAAAGCCATGAATGCTCCTGGAGAGCTCTTTTCTCTTTAACAGATGAAGAAATGCAGAACAACTGGCGGGGAGTAAGAGGACAGCAGGGAAGGTAGGTGGCATAGGGCTGGAAAAGGGGGAGAGAGGAGAGAGGAGAGAGGCTGAGCACAATTTGCATGAGAAGAGTGGTGGTGCTAATGCCAGTGTCCATCAAGGGGGGATGAGGCAAAGTTTTGCTGTACCTCCTCACTTTATAGAGGAGAAAACTGAGGTCCAGAGAGTACTTTTAAAAAGGGAACACTAGTCAATCATATTGTAATAACTATGTGTAGTATCGGATGGGTACTAGGCTTATTGGGATGATTACTTCATAAGTTATATAAATGTCTAATCATTATGTTGTACACCTGAAACAAATATGATAGTGTGTGTCAACTACAATTGAAAAATAAATTTAAAAACTAAAAAGAGAACACTTATTTTTTTTTTTTTTTGTACATGGACCACAATTGCAGGACCCAGTGTAAAAGACCAGGGGTGACACTAAGCCTCTGTATGATCCAAACGCAAACTGTTCTCATCCTAATACCATTTAACAAGTAACAGAAATAGCATGAGAGTTCATGGCTTCACCACATTATAGAGAAGGAAAGGAGATGCAAAATGGATCTAGAGAGCAAAGGGCATTTGGCTCTGGATTTAAAATGACATGACATTAAGTAAAACTAATGGATTATAAAAAACACACAGACACACACACACACACACAGATTCCAATTATGAAATATATAATATCTATATCTATATCTATATCTATATCTATGTACATTTATATACATTGAGAAAAGACTGGAAGGAAATGCTCCAAAATATTAGTAGTGATTAACAGCTTCTGGTTGATTATGAATGACTTTCAGTTTCTTATTTTATATATTTGTGTATTTGATGAATATTCTCTAATGGGCATGGATTGCTTTTATAACAGAAAAAATATAAACATAATTTATATTATACAAATAAATACTACCTTTTAAATTATAAGGTACCTTAAGCCGTATCTTTTGTTCCCTGTTACAAAGTACATAGATACCTTAAACTACATGTAAAATGATACAGAAAATCATAGACAAAAAAAAATTCTCTATTTTAAAATAACGATGTCCAGGCATTTAAGCTGTATGGTGTGGAACACTATAAAAAGATATAGCTGGGTCATCAGCAGATAAGTTACCCTCAGAGGTAGCTTAAGAAACAGTGACTGGCTTTAAAATGACTACAAAGTGAACCTGACAATAAAATTCACTTAAATATCTGACTCTGCAAAAAAAATATATATATATATTACACTCGGTCCTTGAGGAATGCTATGTAATTGAAAAGCCTATGGTGTAACAAGAACATCTTTAGCATAAGGGACAATCCCAGATGTGATAAAATAAAAATGGGAGCTCTTAAGTAGTTTTTAATGTTTCAAAGTCAAAGAGGGACTGAGAGCCATGGATAGGAATGGTGGCTTTTACACTTGATAACGCGTTTTTAAGCTGAAAAATCCCTTAGCAGGGGAGGAAGAGTTGTCATGATGGAAGCTGGAGGCTGGAATCATGACATACCAAGGGGGCTTTTAGATTAAGCTCTTGACTGAGTCTGTTCTTGGGGTACGAAAGGGTGACCAGGGCTTTGTCTGCACGGCCTGCAGGAAAATGCAGGTTCTCAGGGACCTGCCTGGACCAGAAGAGCAGAATTTGCACTTGAACTTTCTGTTCAAGGTGGCAAATTGAGCATAAGCTGACACTTCATTTTCCACATCAAACACCGGAAAAGGCAGAAAAGTATTTAAGTCTCAGAGTTAACAAATACAAAGGTCCATACTCAAAGGCAAGAAAGAGACTTCTCATTGGACCAAAATAGGGATACAGTACACTGCAAAAAGTAAGAGAACAAAGGAAACCCATCATGAGCAATATAGCCAAGGCTTTCTGACTACAGTGAGGCCAAGATCACCTTCATGGGCTGGGGGCTGGGTCATGGTCCTCACTGATAATGAAAACTAAGTTTGTGTCGTCCCCCATCCCTGCCATCTGCCCAAGGTGGAGTAGAGGTGATGTCGAACTGCTCACCTGTATCTAGGTTAGGAAAGCTCCAGTCACAGGAGACCAGGACCCAGAGCTGCATTGCACCAGTCAGGACAGGGCTCAGACCACCCATCCAGGAGTGGTGACACCAAAGAGATAAGGAGGTTGCTGCATCCATGAAGAAGAATAGAAGATACGGCATAAGAAGAGGTGGTTCCAACAAAGAAAATCCATAGAAATTTTGGAAATGAAGGTTGTAAAAGTAGAAGAAGAAATTAAATCATTATTTATGTGGGAAACAACATGCTGAGGCTGAAGACATAACTCCTGGTGTTGGAAGAGAAGCAATGGGAAGACTGGGATGAGAGAAGCAGGTGGAAACATGCTGGGAGACAGACCATGCGAGCTGTCCAGACTGAGCCCACGGAGCCACCCCGGGGAAGGCCCTGCTTGCGAGTGGCGTTGGTTTCTTAATGAGCCCCTGAGAGCCCAGAGGACTCAGGCAAGACTGAACGGTAGAATGAGATGATTCAAAGGGAGGAGCTAGGGCACTTTAAAAGCTAGGGTAGTAAATAAACTAAAAGTAGAGATTAGTAGAGCAGAGAGGTATGGTGGGGGGTGGGGTGGGTAGGAAGGAGCCAGGCCATATATTTGAAAATAGGCAGGTTAGCCTGGAGAACAAGAAAAGGGCTAAGTGTCTCTGCTGAAGCATAACAGCAGATTCCTTCACGGGCAAGTCCAGAGGGACGCCATCCAGGTGGAAAGAAAGAGGACTGCTCGGGCCACTGACTATATGTGGTTAAAGGTTGCAGAATTGGGTTTGTAATCTATTTTATAATTCCCCAGAAATCACTCATTTCTGAAGCTCGAATTCACTGTAAAATAGTTCCAAATAACCAGAATTGCATTTGCACGCAGTCATGCATGTAGAGGAGTTTGCTCTGTCCAATGCCCCTTATAGAAGCAGTTTCCAACTAGCCAATTCAGAGCCTGGCAAATGTCCTCTGTGGGCAATACAGAAATATCGGGTAGGGGGGACCAGGAGCGGGAGCCTGGGGTTGCAGCAAGACCCCAAACTGGTTCTAAGCACTTTAGTGATGTTAATTTCATACTTCATTGAGTCCTTGAGTGCCTATTATAGCTCCACCCCTACTTAATAACTGGATTCTGGTGCCTCAGTTTCCCCATGTGTCACAGAGGATAATCATGTCTCTCCCCTGCCTACCTATTAGGGTTAGCTTGAGTGCCCATTGCAAGGATATGAATGAAAAGACTTTGTTAACTGTGATGTGAAACCAGAGCAGGGGCTGGAGTGGGGGGGGATCCCCAAGGAAAGGAGGTATACCCCAAGAACCTGCATCTGAATACTTCATTCATCTCAGTGTCAGCGTCAAGAGTACCAGTGAGGTTTTTCTCAGTGTGATGGCTGCATGGAGAGGAGAAGACAGAATTACGGTGCTCACTCAGCTTCTGAGTGTTTTATAGAGTGAATAGAGGTGTGGGAAGAGATAGAAGAAGAAGAAGGAGAAGGAGGAGAAGGAGGAGGAGGAGGAGGAGGAGGAGGAGGAGGAGGAGGAGGAGGAGGAGGAGGAGGAGGAGGAGGAGGAGAAACAAATGGCCAAAGGAGCAATGCTGGGTTCAGGTGACTCAGAATACAGTTTGGGAAAATATCTCAAAACAGAGTCCAGAACCTTGTCCTGGCATTCGCTGTCTGGATGCCCCTCACCAGGCGCAGAGGTGAAGCGTACCAGCCAATCAGGACCGAGGGGGAGCTAGGTGCTCTAATGGAAGTTTGTTCAAGGTGGCACCAAAGGAAACTGAACAGAGCTGGGCACAGGTCCCGTGGCTGCCTCCAATGACACCTGAAGGTGCGAGGGTGACAGAAACTCAGCCTGGCTCAGCATTCTCTGAGCTGTAAGCCTCTCACCATAGGATGCTGATTTACTGGGAAGTTAAAGGCCTGCCATCTAGTTTATGTCACTAATTGCCTGTGGTGTCACCGATGTAATAGAAAGCTGAACAACCTTGATATGAATCATACATTTTTTCCCTCATGTTTTGCCAGCAGGATGGGGTTTATCATTTTTTTTTCTGGAAAAAACAAAAGGCTTGATTTTCCCTGATTCTCACTGCAGAGAGCTTGGATGGGCACTCCCACATCCATTTGCCCACCACCCCTCAGACCTGGGTTCTCTCCTAGCTCAGGATCCAATGTGGATGACCTTAGAGAAGAGACTCTTATCACAGAATCCAGGATGGCCAGGCCTGGGGAGGACCCCGCAGCCATTAGGTCCAGTGACATTTTATGGAACTCTTTCTGAATGAACTCCTTAATCTATAAAACAGATATAGATGAAACTGCCCTGAAAGAACCTGGAGTCATTCCTAGGTACCTGCCTGGAGACTCTTGATGCTAAAGGCCCTCCATTTTTCAGTTTAGGGAAGGTGTAGTAATGTGCCTAGAACCACATGACAAGGTGGTGGCAGAACTGAATCTAGAACTCAGGGCACCCAACTCCCGTTTGTACAGAGTCGCTGTTCTGCTTCATAATGTCACTGCCCCTTCCCTGCCTCCCAGAGGAGGAATAACAGTGATTAAAATCAGGATAAAGAGGCCTGAACTGCTGTGAAAATACATAATGACCATAAGGGAGGTACAGGAAACATCCTTTCCTGTGTCACATTTGGAGACAAGGTCATTCCTTCACTCTGAGGCACCACATTCTCTCTGAAAACTTCCTGGAACATTTGCTTACCTGATAGGACTGCAAAGAAGGATAAAAACCACTGCTCAGTTTATCAGTTTGAGCTATGATTCCCCTGTGCCTGGAATACATCCTTTTTTTTTATCCACTCTTTCTGGGCTGAATATCACTCATTCTTAGGTCTCTGTTCTCATTTCACTTGCCGATTCCCCAATTTAAATATTTCCCTGTTATAATTCCTAATTACACCCTTTATTTTCCTTTCTGTGCAATTGGTACTTACATAAAAATGATTTTAATTATCTGTTTAATATCCATCTCTCCCATCAATAGTAAGTGCCACGAGGCTAGGACCATGTCCTTTACTGTCACCTCTGTATACCCAAGGTCAAGCACAGAGGTTGGCATTGGCCATTGGACAAATCTGGCCCTTTGACTGTTTTTGTGTGACCCAAGAGCTGAGGATAGGTTTTACTTTAAAGGGTTGGGGGGAAAAATCAAAAGAAGAAGAGCATTTCATGACATGTGAAAATTACACGAAATTAAAATTTCATAAAATAAATAAAGTTTTATTGGAACACAGCCATGCTCGTATATCTGCATATCGACTATGGCTGTTTTCACATGACAATGGCAGAGGTGAGTAGTTATAACAGAGAATAAAAAAACAGAGGAGGGCCATGCTGAAGTCCAAACATATGCCAGGGATTAAACTCAGACTTTTCAAACTCCTGCAGGGTTTCCACTTATTGAATTTCTCCAAAATGGCAACAAGAACTGCAAAGACTGTGGCCCAGAATCTGATGTGGACCCCATCAGCTGGTTTTCTGGATATCCATGATAGGCAAATACTCCGAGGGATAAAAGGTCCTTTGTTATCAACCACTTTGAACACCTCCCTGAGAAAAGGCACTTAGAGGGATAAAAGCATTTCTGGTGAAGAGGCCTGATATGTTGTGTTTGTGTTGAAGTTGAGATTGGTATTTGGTATTTGTTCTATTACAAAATGCAACTACCCTAGTAGTTTCCTGTTCTGAGACCACATTGCTCTGCTTTCAGATCCTGCTTTTGTTCCTGCCCACATCTCTGACATGCGAATAAAGACACAGTCCTGTGCAGACAAATGTCCCTGGATTAAAGTGCTTTGCTTCAGCTCATCCTGCTCAGCTATATTAAGGTGGTGACAATGGTGTTAATTCAAGTCTCTTTTAAGCCAGTGAATCCTCCCGTCAATCGTTATTGGGATATTCTGGCATATTTCACTCCAACTAATAAATATAGATGATGTTTAATGATATAGGGGACCAGGGTAGTAGTTGGAGGAAGCCATTGGAAAGACAATAATCTATAGCCCAGGGAAAATTATGTTTGAGTTGATATCTTTGATCTCATAAACTCTCAGGATTGGAAGGACCTTAAAATGTTATCCAGCCCTTATAGGCTGAATATTTGTCTCCTCCTAAAATTCATATGTTAACACCCTAACCCTCAATATTATGGTATTAGGAGGCTTGGCCTTTGGAAGGTAATTAGGTTCAGATAAGGTCATGAGTGTGGGGCCCCTGTGAAGGGATTAGTGCCCTTATAAGAACAGGAAGAGAGACCAGAACTCATTTTCTCTCTCTACCATTTGAGAACATAGCTGGACTATGAAGACGGTGGCCATCTCCAAGTCAGAAAGAAGATTCTTACCCAGAGCCAAATCTGCCAGCACCTTGATCTTAGATTTCTCACCTTCCAAACTATGAGAAAGAAAGAATGACCAGGTGATGATGCCTCCTCATCCCTCTGACAATATCAAAATGACTCCTGATCATCAGCTGAAATGTACTCCCTGTACGTCCAACCTGATGGTCTTGACTCCCAAGAAAAACTTTGGGTTCCAAAGGAAAAGTCTAATTTCCCTTCCGTAAAACAGCCCCACAATGATTTCACCTGACCCCACCTCCCACTACCATTTCCACCTCCTCATAACCTTACCAGTCTTCTTTTCCCAGAAACAACAAGCTAATATTTTCTAAGCATTCTTCATATGATATGGTTCCAAGTCTCATTTTTTCAATAAGCTTTCCATGGACACAATAAGCTGCCAATGTGGTAGCTGCTCACTCCATTTCCCTTCCCCGTGTCCCTCTCAGGAATGAGGAAATGAGGAGGTGCAAGTAAGTAAAAGGCCATCTGGGTAAGCCACAGTCTGGATCATTAAGAGTTGCTTTCAATTTCAACCCAACAGTTATCTTGAGGAAACCCAGATGGGCCAAGTCTTGGGCCAATGTGCTGAACTTCAAAGAATTTGTATATTTGAGAGTGCTCTTAAATGGAAGGTAAAGAAAGAATAGCCTCTGCCACATAGAGGTAGCTAGAAACTGAACATCCCTGAGGGCACTTGGGCTGAAGGAGAATGAGTTCACTCCCCCTACTTTTTAAATAATTTCAATCACAGTTGACATTCAGTATTATTTTATATTAATTTCAAGGCATAACATAGTGGTTAGACATTTATATAATTTAAGAAGTGATTCACCTCACCTGACTAGTCTAGTACCCACCTGGCAAAATATATAGCTATTACCATATTATTGACTATATTCCCTACGCTTTACTTTATATCCCCATGACTATTTTGTTACTATCAACTTGTATTTCTTAACCCTTTCACCTTATTCACCCTGCCCCCAACCACCTCCCATCTATCACCGCAACAAATCTAGTACCCATCTGATACATTACATATTTGTTTAAATATTATTGACTATATTCCTTATGCTATACCCTACATCTCTATTATTTTGTAACTACCAATTTGTACTTCTTAACCCCTTCACCTTTTTCATTCACCCCTCAATCCCCCTCCCATCTGGCAATGATGAAAACGTTCTCTGTATGTATGAGTTTGTTTTTATTTTGTTTGTTTATTTTGTTCTTTAGATTCCACATATAAGCAAAATCACATTGCATCTGTCTTTCTCTGTCTGACATATTCCATTCAACACGATACCCTTCAGGTCCATCCCTGCCACTGCAGATGGCAAGAAGCCACTCCCTCCCCTGGCTGAGCAATATTCCACTGTATATATGTACCACCTCCTCTTTCTCCATTTATCCATGGATGGACACGCAGACTGCCTCCACATTTCGGCCATTGTAAACAGTACTGTAATGAACATATGGATGCACACGTCCCCTCGAAGTAAGGTTTTGGGTTTCTTCAGGTAAATATTCAGAAGGGGGAGCATTGGGTCCTTCTTTGTCTCTTGCTATAGCCTTTGTTTTAAAGTCTATTTTGTCTAGTATAAGTATTGCTACCCCAGATTTTTGTTGTTGTTGTTGGTTTCCATTTTCATGAAATATCTTTTTCCATCGCTTTACTTTCAGTCTGTGTGTCTTTCAATCTGAAGTGAGTCTCTTGTAGGCAGCATATATAAGGGTTTTGTTTTCTTATCCATTCAGCACCCTATGCCTTTTGATTGAATCATTTAATCATTTACATTTAAAGTAATTGTTGATAGCTATGTAGTTATTGCCATTTTATTATTCATATTTTTGACTTTTTTTTTGCATCTTAAAGAAGTCCTTCTAACATTCCTTGTAATACTGTTTTGGTGGTGATGAACTCCTCTAGCTTTTTCTTGTCTGGGAAACTCTTTAACTGTCATTCAATTTTAAATGATAGCCTTGGTGGCTAATCTTGGTTGTAGGTCCTTGCTTTTCATCACTTTGAATATTCCCTGCTAATCCCTTCTGGCCTACAAAGTTTCTGTTGAGAAATCAGCTGATTGGCTTATGGGAGCTACCTTGTAGGTAACTAACTGCTTTTCTCTTTCTTGCTGCTTTTAAGATTCTCTCTTTGTCTTTAACCTTTGGCATTTTAATTGTGATGTGTCTCGGTGTGGGCCTCTTTGGGTTCATCTTGTTTGGGACTCTGCACTTCCTGGGCTTATAAATCTATTTCCTTTTCCAGGTTAGGGAAGTTTTCCAACATTATTGCTTCAAATCCGTTTTCAATTCCTTGTTTTTGCTCTTCTCCTTCTGGTACCACTATGATGTGACTCTTGGTACTCTTGATATTGTTCCAGAGGCCCCTTAAACTACATTCATTTTTTAAAAAATTCTTTTTTCTTTTTGCTCTTCTGATTGTTTTTTTCCTACTACCTTATCTTCTAAATCACTAATTTGATCCTCTGCTTCATCTAATCTAATATTGATTCCCTCTAATGTATTCTTCATTTCAGTTGTTGTGTTCTTTATTTCTGACTTGTTCTTTTCTATGTTTTCTATCTTTATTTTTATGTTTTCTATCTCTTTGTTGAAGTTCTCCCTGAGATCATTGATCATCCTTACAACCAGTGTTTAGAACTTAGTGTCTGGTAGATTGCTTGTCTCCATTTTGTTTAGTGGAGTAGGGTCTCAGGGAATCCCCAGTTTAGGGCAGATTGGAGTTAGCTAGTTTGATAGAGACTCAAATATGGCAGCAGCCTGGGTCTGGATGTCAGGAATGGGGAGAGAAACAATGGATTCTGTTAACACTTTTGTCTCAGAGAAAGCTGCCCCTCCGGCCCTGGCTCTGAAGCCAGACAACTCAGTTCCTCCCTATGTGTCTCTGGCACCTTTCATGCTGCTGCCCCAGTGCTGGAGCTCAGAGCAAGTGAGTCCATCAGCAAATAAATCCAATGGGCCCTTTAAGAGGAGCTCCTGGGACTCTAGCCACCTTCCATCCCACTCTGCCACAATCTCTGCCGGATTTTACAGCCAGAAGTTATAGGGACTAGTCTCCCCAGCATTGGAACCCTGAGCTGGGGAGCCTGGTGTGAAGCTGGGACCCCTTGCTCCTCTAAGGGGGGGGGGGAACCTCTGCAGCCGAGATATCCCTCCCGATTTTTAAAGGTCACACAGGTGTGGGACCAGCGCTTTCTGCATTTCTGTTCCTCCTACCACTCTTGAGGTGGCTTCTTCTGTACATCCTTTGTTGCAAGACTTCAGTTCAGTTAGACTCAGGCAGTTCTCAATGATGATTGTGCTGTAGTTCTGTTGTGACTTTGATGATCATGAGAGGAGGCAAGTACAGCATTTACCTACTCCACTACCTTGACCAGAAATCCATGAGTTCATCTCTTGAGGTAGATTACGTCATTTAATGTTTAGCAAACTGCTATGACTTTCAGGCCAAATCCAGCTGTTTACTACTTGTAAATAAAGTTTTTTTGAAAGACACCGCTATCCATTTACCTATTGTTTGCTTTTGTTCTACAACAGCTGAGTTGAGTAATTGCGACAGTGACTGTGGCCCAAGAAGCCTAAAATATTTACTATATAGCCTTTACAGAAAAAAATCTGCTAACCCTTGACCTATTCACTATTTCCTCTATTGTATGCCTTGCAACACTAGTCCTATGTGATACTCTCCCAAATATATTTGGGAAAATTCTTCACATCAGATGCCCCTCTTAGAAATTCAAGGTGTTCACTAGCCATTTAAAGGCGCCAAGAAGTCTTGCAGCACACGTCTGTTTAACTTTGTTTAACTCAGCATTCCTCAGACTCACTTGACCCTATCAACATTCCATGGAGCATAAGGAGCACACTCGGCGAAACACCAATCTTTTTGCTTATTACTGTTCTTTGAATTGATTTTCTTTCTATTTTTTTCTATGTCTGTGGATGAGCCTTGCTTAGATTTTCCAGTCTAGTGACAGTTACACTGATGAGATCTGAGGGGGAGGGCTGTGGTGTTCCCCGTAGGCCATAACAGTTCAAGGGTGTAGTGCCTGTCTCCCTGAGAAGGTGGTAGCATCAGAAATTGGAGAAAACCCTCAGCAGGCCAGAGGATTCCCCCTCCAATGTAACCACATTTTCTTTCTTTATTGGATCATTCCTATGAGCAGAAAATATACTATCTTTCATATGTATCCAAAACAAAACAAAACCCTCTCTTGAATCCAATCCCAATGCAGCTACCACCCATTTCTCTGCTGACATTTACAACAGAATTCCTCTAAAGCATTGTTTATACACATTTCCCCCAATCCCCTCTTCATCTCTCTTGAATGCACGTCTAGTCAGGCTCTCTCCCTCATCACTCCCCAGAAATAGCTCTTGTCAAGTTCACTATGACCTCCATGTGATTAAACTCCAATGGACAAGGCTCAGTTATCACACTCAAAATATCTGCAACATTCTACACAGATAATAACCCTCCTCCCCAGAACAATTCCTTCTCTTGGTTTCTGAGATCCCATCTTCCTTTGGCTCTCCTTTTACCTCACCGGCCCCTCCTTCTCAGAGGGTGACTCAGTGGGTCACCCTCATCTTCCTGACCTCAAGTGTTGAAGTGTTTCAAAACCTCTCACTGGACTGCTTTTTCTATCTACACTTTCTCCAGGTGATCTCTTCCTCTCTCATGACTTTAAGTACTAATGACTCTCACAGTCCTGTCTTCATCCTCAGTTTGGAATGTTCTTTCCCCAGAAATTTGCTTGACTCACTTCTTTCATGTTTCTGCTAAAATATCACATTATCAGTATGGTCCTTCCTGATCCTCTCTCTCTCTCTCTCTCTCTCTCTCTCTCTCTCTCAACAACCCTCACTCCCCATCCCTGCCTACCACGATCCCTCACCATGCTTTTATTTCTCCTTAGCACTTAATTACCATCTGATAGCCTCTGTATCTGCTTAGTTATATGTTAGTTGTTTGTCCTCTCTTACTAGAACATCATGAAAGCAGGGATGATTTTGTTCTAACTCCAGGGTCTAGAAATCTGGAAGACACATGGTAGGCATTAAGTAAATATTTTAAGATGGATGAATAAAGATGTGAGTTGTCCATCTTGAGGTTGTAGAATTCAACATGATTTCATAGTAAGGGAAACTAAGTTTAGGACTTTTTTTTTTTTTTTCTTTTTCTGCTTCAAATCACAAGGCTTGTTAGTGACAGATCTGATATTAGAAACCTGGTCATTAATTGAGTCTCTTCTAAGTGTTAGGCACTATGATGGCCAGTGGGACACAGGTTCCATTTCTGCTCTTATGGAGATTTCAGTGAAGACCTACTTTTAACAGATAATGGGAACTCACCCCTTGACTTCGAGGCTAGGTTCTTTTCATGGCCCCTTGTCACCACCATCATAATGACCCATAATGAGACCAAGAAGATGTTTTTCCTTAAATAGCCATTACTCCTTCATGTGGCATAAATCTTAGAGGATTCTGCAGCAGGAAATGAATTTACACCTCACCATCAAGGTAACTTCCTCAGTTCTCTAAACTCTGATTGTTAATAAGTAATGGGTATCACGTGTGATTTGGAGATGTCCCAGTATTTAGTGGTTGGTCTTTCATATTTGCATTTCCAGTTTTTAATGCCCATACATTATCTAGGTGAATAGTTTTAATTTTGTTCACCCTCATTGGTGTCTAGTCCAAAGCACTGCAAGTCTGCCCTTCCATTTTGAGAAAATTCTGTTACAGTTGCCAGCAGGGAGAGCAAGGGGCTCTGTGATATCTTTACCCCATCCTTGTGGCCCACAGAAAAAAAAAAAATGTGAAGAACCATTGTGTTAGACATCTTCCCTCACTCCTCTACACATTCAAAGTGAATAATACCATAGAACTCAGATTTGGATGGGATTCTGAACATCAGAATTATCCCACCATTTTGTACCAATGCAGTGGCCCCTGAAACATTTGTGACATATGAGTAACCTTCACTTGAGCTCTTTAGAAACAAAATATATTCACTCTCATACAACTTTCCTTAGTTTGAGTCCAAACAAACTCTCTAAAGCCTCCATACATTGGTCTTAGTTTTGTCTTTGAGACCTAGTTCCACATAAATCTCACTTTTCACTTATTTGTCATGTCTTCCAATAGGCGTGTGAGTATGGAAAAAGCATTCATTCCATTCCTGTTGGACCTGGATACCAGCATAACTCTGTTGGCTACTGAACCAAATATAGTGTAGTACATCTTTCTATTTACCCACAGGTTACAACAGGGGTCTAAAGTACTGCCATTACCCATGTATGGATGGGGACACCAAGGCATATGGGTGGCAGATGACTTGCTGTTTGCTCAGTAGAGAAATGATTCACGCTGCTTGGCCTTTGCTCTGACTTGGATCCCCTAATGTGCTGCAAACTCCAGAGAAAACTATTACAACAAAAACTTCAACATTAGAATTCCTATTATTGAGAAAGATGCACTTTCATTTAAAGGCTTTCATTCTTCTTAGATGAGTTCTACTTTCTGCTTTCCTTTCATTCGAATCCCATGTTTATTATTTCCACTCCACTGCTGGCCTGATAAAGCTGAAATTCCATGCACAGCAGCCAGCAAACTGGACTCCAGGCCTCAGCAGACAGAAGCCCTTGGTCTGCTGGAGACAAAGGGTTCTCTCCAGTTTGGTCAGCAAACTGGATTTAAACTGACAAGATCATAGCTCTAGAAAAATAAGATCTATTAATTGTCCTGTGGAAGGAAAAGGTCATTGGGCAAATGTTACCCTGTATCTCATTTTACAGCTAGAATCTGGGTTTTGACATCAAATCGTTTCTCTGTAACTAGGTTCTGCCTCTCAACAATAATTTTAAAAATGACCCGATAAAATCACGCTCTAGGTCTGCTTGTGAATTTTGTTCCCTGAATACATTTCACTTATACCGAAATCAGTCTGCAGTTGCTGACACTGTACTTTGCCTAGGACCTCACTGAAAAATTTATTTGTGGTGTCTGGAACCATTCATTGATTCTCCCAGATTCCATTGGAGCCCACTTCTCAGGCTTCAGCTCCTAAGGCAGAACAGAAGTTTCCTCCATGGAACCTCACTAACAGCTGCAGAGCATGGGAGAGGGGCAGGTGGGGAAATGCTGCCAGACACATCAAACACGCTCCACCTGACTGTCACCTGGGATGGGTGGGCTGCAGAGGAAATGGCAGCAAAGAGCACCTCGGAGTTACAGGCCTTGAGGGGATGAAAGTGCGGGGCAACGCATCATGCATAGGGAAAGGAAGCAGCCGCAAAAGAGGCTTTCCCCAGCTTTCCTTGGGGCATTGTGGGCAGAAACCACAGGGCTTTGCTTTGCACGGGATAGAGCATATTTTCAGAGTTAAGAAATATTTACTGGGGTTCTACTATGTGCCCATCCAAACAGTAAAGCAGAACCTCATTTAATCCTCACTATAACCCTGTGAGATAGGAAGAGTTTTAACGTTTTTGTTTATTTGTTTACTGTTAGCAGTTTGATTAAATGGTTACGTCAAGCATTAACGCTCACCAGGAGGAAGGTGGAGGCTGAATAAACAAACATACAAACATCAGACAAATAGGTTCTTCCTGTATAATATGAATGCCAGCACCTCCCTAAGGGAGCGAATCCAGGCCCCAAATCACATGGCCGGGGGCTGGGAAAGGGCAGAACTGGGACTTGAGACCAAGGCAGCACAGTCCCCACGCTTCCTCCTCCTTCCCCTTCCACATTACTGATCGGTTAATGTCTTTGTGCTTATAATACACCGTGGCCGTCACCATCTCAGCAGTGTTCTAACAGCATCTCCGATTTTAAACATAAAGAAATTTAAACAATTAAACCTCTATAATATAATTTACATCTGCCCTCGTTGTTTTAGCTCCAAGCTTTTTTTTTTTAAAAAAAACTTTATCTGGATGATCATTAAAGTTCCTGATAAGTTGATTTCACTCTGCTTTCTTGGTCTCACTCACTCCTGGCAGACATATTCCCATTTCAGGGGTCCGCAATGAAGACAAGTGTAGGCATTCTGCTTGCAACGTGGATAATTTCTCTTTGGTTCCCAAAGTTATCGTACCAACCAGCACTGAGCCAGCTAAAGAGGAATTACCCTTGTCCAGAGGAGTCTCCCTTGTAGTCATTCTCTTTCTAGCCACTGCTCTTCTGACCTGCTCTTTCTTTTCCATCTGGCCCCAAGCCCTGAAGGCAGGCCCTACCGTGGAGGGCCCCTGATGACAACTGCTCCAGGTGGTTTTGCTCATGAGGGGGGTGGGCATGGAAATGGAAGAGCCACACACTCTTACTGAGGATTGAACTGTTAATGTTAACGAGGAAGTGAGTCTGGGAACAGGCAGTTTTGCTCTCTTCCCTTCTGTTTGATGACAAAGATGCTCTCCTTGATCTGACTCTCGTCAGGCTCCTGGAAGCCCTCTAGGCCTTGACCTCCAGTGTCCATTGTGGTGGGGCCTGTATAGCTCAATGTAGTAAGAATTCTGTCAAGTTGGGTTAGCCAGAATCTGCCACCGCCATTATCTGACTAAATTATTCTCCCCTTGTTGTCCCGCAGGTAATATGTGATCACCCCAGCCTGCCTTCAGTAAGAATCCTGTTAGGTCAGTGTAACAACAATTACCTGACGCTCTTAGTAATTTTCCATCCACCAATCGCTTTTTGGCTATAAATCCCCACCTTCCCTTGTCATGTTTGGAACTGACCCCAGTTCTCAATTCCATTGCTCTTTTCCACGACTGTAATTGTCCCTGAGGAAAATCTGCTTTTACCACTGTACCTACTGTTCAGCTCTGGTTTTCTCTGGCACTTCTGCAAATACCTTTGGTCTTTTAGAGTTCTGTACTACACATCTTCCTCAGAACAACTATAGACCAGTTGGAAAGTAAAGGATCAAAACAACAACAAAAAAAACGTAAGGAGCATGACCTCCTCTCACTCTGGGAGTGCTGACACAAGAGGTGGTCTGAGTGTATACGTTAAGGTACAAAACTGAACAAGAGCCTCGTCAGAAAAGAAAAACATTGATAGCAAATTCATAAAGTTTAGTCCTATTTACATTTCAATCCCCAAGCTCATTGTGTAGTCATAAGTGTTCTGCCATGATTGTTTGTGGTCATCAGTTGCTTTCTGTAAACGAACCTAAATAACTTTATTAACCCAAATTATTTTTTGAATGCCTGTGCCAGAAGGAAGCGTAGAGCTAAATTTAGTGCTCAACTGTAATCATCAATTTATCTCAGATGCCTGGCATTTCTCATCCTCTTCTGCTTTTAATTAGTTTTGGCTCCCTTTCCATTTGTAATTGTCCAGGTTTACTTGAGATTTAACATAATAAACCACTGCAATCCCTTTTGCACTTCTCCTCAGAAGTCAAATCAGCTAATATTTTCAGATGTTAACACCTCCTTTCAAGGAATCAGCCCTTTCTGTAAAAATTCAGCTTCAGACACCTGAGTGTTAATGGAAACACAGTCTATTGGCCTTGGCTGTTCCTCCCTTTGTGGACACCGCTGACACTGCTCTTCAGCCAGGGCACGTAGCACATAGGTACACAACCACCTTACACGTCCATGTCTCCTCCACTAAGAAAGTAAAACCCTGTTCTTCGTGGAACGGAGATTTTGAAAACTAGGTAGTGGGCCGAAGTTCAGTGTTTTTCCACAACAAATAAACAACATTTTATAACATAAAATGAATTTGCCCTGTCCCAGTAAAATGGCTTTGAATACAGCCAAATGTGATTATCAAGATTGATTTACTCCTACCTGGTTGTTTAGTTTTGTGCAGATTCAGCTGGCCTTGCTTTTCCCTCTGGCTAAGTAAAGACAGATCCACTTTCAGTGAGTCAGGGAGAAGGTGAGCTTGACAGTGCAGGGATTCATAGGTAATATGGCAAAAGCCAGTGCTTGTGCCTAACTCCGCCATCTTGCTTCCAACCAATGTTGACCCAGCCCAGGCGACTGAGCCAAAGAAGACTCACCAGGGTTGCCAGGGATTGGAAAAAGTGGAGAGGAGCTGGGGGCAGGGTTAGTTTCCTTCTACCCTTTCTGTCCCTAAACCAGTGTCCTGCTTTTCTTAGGCCCCTGGGTCCTTAGACACCGCTAACCAGGGCTACATGTTTCCCAAACACTCCCTCGACAGCAACCCCTGTGGCAGGTTCCAGGTGCTGCTGGCATCGTGGAACCTGGTTTCTGATCCTAGCTCTGCCACTGGCCAGCTCTGTGTTATTTGACCTTTCAGAAGTTGGGTTTGCTTAATAGGGAGAATAATCCACACCTCATGTGTAAATTTTATCCAATTTTAAAATGAAAGTAGAGTATCAAAAAGATACCTGCACTCCCATGTTTACTGCAGCATTTTTCACAATAACCAAGATATGGACACAACCTAAGTATCCGTCAACAAACAAATGGATAGAGAAGATGTGGTGTATATATACGATGGAATATTATTCAGCCATGAGAAAGAAGGAAATCCTGTCATCTGGGACAATATGGATGGACCTAGCGGTATTATGCGAAGTGAAATAAGTCAGACATAGAAAGACAAATACTGTATGACCTCACTTACATGTGGAATCTCACTTATATGGGGGTAGGAGAAATGGGGAGACATTGCTCAAAGGGTACAAATTTCTAGTTATAAGATTAAGAATGTTCAGGGATCTAATATGCAGCATGGTGATCATGGCTAGCAAAACTCTATCATATACTTGAAAGCTGCTAAGAGAGTAGATTTAGATTGTTCTCACCACAAAAAGGAAACGGTAACTATGAGATAGAATGGAGGTTATAGATAACACGATGATGGTAATCAGTTTGCAATATATACATGTATCAAAACATCACAGTGGGCCCCATCTCCTAAGAGCCCAATTCAGCAAGAATCCTGTCGAGACAGTTAAGCCAGAATCCCTCATCCTCAGTATCTGATTGCCCTGGTCTGCCTTCAGCAATAGCCCCGTTATGACAGAGGTTAGCCAGACACCCCCCTCATCCCTGATGTTTCCTCTCAGTCATTTTCCATCTCCCCTATCCCTGCTCCTTGGCTATAAATTCATCTTTTCCTTGTTGTACCTCAGGCTTAGTCCAATCTCTCTCCCTCACTGTAAAACCCCTATTGCAATTTCTTGAATAAAGTCTGCCTTATCATTCCTTAACAAGGATCACAGATCATTTCCTTCTTGAACAAGATCCCAAGCGTCTGTGCTCTTGCTTGTGGCTTTTAGGAATGCTCCTCCCTGTTCTCCTCTTTTCTGTTTGGTTAAATGATATTCACTTTTCAAGATATATTGTCACCTCTTTTGTGACATTTTCACAGGACAACCCCCACCCCCATCACCAACTCCTATCTCGTATAGGGCTGGCACCAGACAGCGGGGTCAAATTTCAATTCCACCCTTCTCTTAATTTTTGACCTTGGGCACATAAGTTATTTAACCTGCCTGTGCCTCAGTTCTCTGATCAAAAAATAAGGATACTACTACCTACTACCTTGGGTTGTTTTACTCCTGTTTTAATTCCATTAAGTGTTTAGACATAGTGTCTGGCTCTAGTAAATGCTAATAAGTTTGATTATTATTATTACTATTATTATGATTACTATTATCAGAATGCTTTTCCTAGGTTATAGTTATCACTGTTATCAATACTATCTGCCAGTCCCCAATCCTCGACCAGGAAGCTCCTCACTAGCAGAGCTGGGTCTTATCCATCTTTGCACTTTTCCTCAGCACCACATCACCACGGCTCACAGTGCATACTCAGTCCCTGTGCTGATAACAGGAGATCTAACAAAGGTTCACAGAAGGCGTTGGTGGATGCTAACAGTTTAATATGACCTCTTTGACAGTTCACTGGTAGTTTTCAACAGCTTTATTGAGGTATCTTTGATACATAAAAATTGTATATATTTAAGGTACGCAACTTGATATTTTGATATATGTATATGTTGTGAAAAGATCACCACAATCAAACTAATTCACATATCCATCATGTATACATAGTTACCATTGTGTGTGGGGAGGCGGGGGAATGAGAAGATTTAAGATCTATCCTCCTCACAAATTTCAAGTATACAATACAGTATTGTTAACTATTGTCACCATGATGTATGTTAGATCCTTAGAACTTATCTTATGTAACTAAAATTCTATACCCTCTGGCCAACATCACCCCATTTCCCTCTGCCCATGGCCCCTGGCAACCACCATTCTATTCTCCGCTTCTATAAGTTTGATTATTTTAGATTCCACTTATAAGTGAGATCATTTGTCTTCCTATGTCTGGCTTATTTCACTTAGCATAACGTCTTCCAGCTTTATCCATGTTTTCTCAAGTGGCAAGATCTCTCTCTTTTTTAAGGTTGAATATTTAATGAGATATGTGCGTGTGTGTATAACATTTTCTTTATCAGTTCATCTATTAGAGGACATTTAAGTTGTTTCCATACCTTGACTATTGTGAATAATGCTGTCTTTGTGATCCTGATTTCAGATCCTTTGGCTACATATCCAGATTGCTGGATCACATTGATCTTGGCAACAGTTTTTTTGGCAACGACATTAAAAGTGCAGGCAACAACAGCAAAATGGACAAGTAGGATTACATCGAACTAAAATGCACAGCAAACGAAGCAATCAACAAAAAGAAAAGGCAACCTATGGAATGGAAAAAAAATATTTGCAAACCATATATCCAATAAGGGGTCAATATCCAAAATTTATAAGTTTACTTGTATTTGAAGAGGGGACTTCAAATAGTGCTTGAACCACGAGGCATACCTTTGCTTGTCACCTCTGTAAGTGAAAGCAGCTAACGCTGAGGAGGATGAGGCAGATGATTCTGAGCCTAACCTCCATATTTCATTTAATATACGGCGCGTCTTTTATGTAGAGACCAGGGCTTGGGTCCCATCTAAATGACCTCTACTCCAAGACACTTTTCGAATCAGGGATGAAGAGATTCAGACCATGTTCTGGTGGGGTCATAGTCACCTATGTTATGTCACAAGGCATAGTGTGGCCACTGTTCTCAAGAGTATTAGAAAGGACATGGGAATTCTAAGGAGGGAGATAGCAGCTTTTATTTGGAATTCCTGGGACACTTTCTGGAGGAGGTGTCATGAGCACTGGAATTTGAAGATGAGCAAGATTTCTACTCTCGGAATTAGGGGGAAGGTCGGCTTAAAGAGATGGGGTGGGATTGTTACCAATGATTAAAGAGAGGGAAGGAGAGAAGAAGGAACTGCCACATATTTTTGCTTAAGTTTCCATCTAGGAATTAAACTCAGGCTCCGTTTTTGAACTTTCATAGAGCTCACAGTGACAAGAGGTAGGATGATTTAAGATTCAGGAATGGAAGGCTTGAAGAAGCTGTGAGGAAATCGTACCAAGTATTCTATCCCTCTTTCTGTCTGTATTGAGCATTCTTAATATATCAGTGCCTTCTCTTTCTACAAACATCCCTGGGGAAGAAGTCCACATATGGTGTCAGGAAGCATTATGTGGTGGGAGAACTCTGGGCTTGAGGAATCAGAGGTCAATGAAATCAACTCCAAATCTAACATCTGGTTCGCTATAGGCCATGGGCCATGGGTGAGTCTCAGTCTTCTCTCTCATCAAGTTGAAATAAGCCTTCCTACTTTATAACATGGTGTAATGATTGTGTTTCAAAGGCTATAGCCCCGTGCCTGGCACCTAGTGAACACTTAGTCCTGACAAAGGTTCTCCTTGACCTACCTCTAGCCAGGCTCCTCTGAGCCTACATCTCAACAAGGCCTCCCTTTGCCTCCATCCTGTCCTTGGCCTGCCTAGCTCAGCCTTAGCAAGAATCCCTCTACCTTCGATGTCTCCTCTTAGTAATTTGCCATCCATTGACCCCCTCACCCTGATCCTTGCCTATGAATCCTCACATGTCCTTCTTGTATTCAGAGTTGAGCCTGATCTCTCTCTCCTATTGCAATCGTCTTGAGTAAAGTCTTCCTTACTGTTTGAACAAGTGTCAGGAAAATTCTTCTTGAATAGTACATGCCAATGATTTTTGCCATTATCTTTCTTCTCTTTCAGGGATCAAGAGATTGTGAAATTTGTATACCTAGTTCCTGGTCGAAAAGGCAGCACTTCCATAGGCGTGCGATAACTCTTCCTTCCTGGCATCACAGGGCCAGGGAGACCTGTCCCTATATGGTGACTACAGGTAGGAGCTTTCGGGTCAAATGGAAGAGGGGGCACAGAGTCTGCTCCAGCACATCCATCATCCCCCTTCCTCACAGTCAATATGGTGACCTGTGGAGGAGGGGCTGGGCTAGTGCTTCAAAAGCTGCTCCCAGTCTCTGACCCATATTTAGCCCAGTTCAGAGCAATCAAACCAGCTTTTACTCAGAGAGAGGCCTCATCTTAGGAAGCCAGTGTTTCTGACCAAAGGTCAACCTTACAATCCAATCCAGAAGCAATTACAATAGCGGTTCCAGAACCACAGTTGAAGTTCAAAGTCCAACCTTTTTTCTGAAACAACTTCCCTCTGCCCTTTGACACACAAGGTTGAGTCTCAGGGAACTAAAATACAATTTTAATTTTAAATTTAAAGCTCAGTGCTCCTAAATTTAAAGCTCAGTGCTTCAAGTTGTCATCAGTTTGTCATACTGCTTTGTTGGAAAAATGAAGGTCAGTGGGAATGAACTCTGTCATCTCCTGTCACCTCAATTTCAATGGTGCTCTGTCTCTGAACCTACCTGCCCTCATTTTAGGGGAACCCAGTACCTTCTCCACTCCATAGCTCACCCCGCCGCTGTGTTTCCAGCCTGTCCACGCCTCCTCCTCTATGACTTGAAGGCTCTGCCCTGCCCCTCGTTCTCCTCTCCCTGCCACCTGCTGTCTCCCGGTGCAGAGTTGTCCAAACTACGGAACAGGTACGTGGTTGCCACCGATCATGTGCAAGATGATTAAAAAATAAGACACTTTAAAGCTGGTATGCATGTATTTGAATATGTATTAAGAAAAAAATGACATGACTACCACATCACACCCATAATTTTGTGGCTATTATTGCTTTAGATGCGGTTACATATATTTAAGTGTTTTTCAAAAAGCTATTATTAATAATTGACTTATAATAATACCAAGTAAATGACAGCGGAGAGCTACGAGCCTTTGGAAACAACAGATTGAAGTTTGGACAATCTTTGCACAATAGAGAGACTTGGGAGTCCCCTTTCTGCCACACACTTACCATGTGGCCTTGGCAAATGCCTTAACCTCTCTGGGCTCCTCTGGGCTCATTTGTGATTTCATGGGGCTGGCTCCTTTCCTAATTTTCAAATGTGCTTGGGTATTCCAGGGTAGTAAGAAACACACTCCCTAAGCTACTCTTTGGGTGTGCTGAACTTTCCAGTTGTAGCTCTCCTTGTTCTCTCTCCTTATGAGCGTGTGGATTCCCAGGGTAATGGATTTTTCGCCCCTTCTCTCTCTTAAAATTCTCACAGTCTGCCTGCCTGCCTGATGACCCCACTAAAAGAGCCCTTTTCCACATCACTGTGACTTCCTAAACAGAAAGAGGGGCTGCTAGTATGCAGCTTCTAGAACAGTCTGACGTGCATGGGCTATGTGAACAGGCCTAGGAACCCTCCTGCTGTATCGTGTGCTTTATCCCAGAAGAAGGGCTTGTCATGTCCAGGTGACTCATTAACAAGAAGCCTTTCAGAACCTAGCTCCATTCATTCAGAGCTAAGACCCCCTGGATCTTCAAACAATGTGCAGCAGGGGTCCCAGTACTTCTGCAGTCACTCAGCTCTCCTGTAGCCTTCCAATGACAGGAAGGACATCAGAGGACCCTCAAGCAGCAGCCCCCCTGGGGCACTGGCATATCATTATGGGCTGTAGCAGGCATGACACCCACAGTGAAGGCCTTCAAGGGATATCACGCTAGGGCTGCCCAACAGCAGCAGTCCCTAGAGAAGCCCTGGGGACAGTGAACACAAGGGGCTTGGCTTTCCAGCCTTGGACCAAATGACTCCCTTTCTTCCTATCTCAATCTCTGAATGTGCTAAATGGCAATAATTAGTATTAAAAGTCGGAAAGACTTTGTGTTTCTTTGTTAGGGCTGCTATAAAGAAGTAATGAAAACTGGGTGGATTCAAGTTCAGAAATGTATTGTTTCATAATTCTGGAGGCCAGAAGTCCAAAATCAAGATATTGGCAAGGTTGGTTCCTTCTGAAGGCTGTAATGTAAGGATCCCTTCCAGCCTCTCTCCCTGGTTTATAGACGGACGCCTTCATTGCCCCATGGTATTCTCCTGCGTGTGCCTGTGTCCAAATCTCCCCCTTTTATAAGGATGCAAAGTCATATTGGATTGGGGGCCTGCACTTGTCCAGAATGGCCACATCTTAATTAATGACATCTACAACACCTTGTTTCCAAATCAGATCACATTCTGAGGTACTGGGGGGTTAAAACTTTAATGTATGAATTTCTGGAGGGGCACAATTCAATCCATACCAAACTTGGAGAACTGCACAAGAAGTCAAGTCACCTGGATTCTCAAACCAATTCTACCTGGTGCAGCTGTCTGGTACTGGGTATCTGGAGTCCGTTTTCTAGGCCTTGGGCTTTTCTTCACCTTCTCAGTCTGAAAGTAGGACTAAATCGTCTCAAAGGTCCCCTTCAGCTTTAAGTGTCAATAGTTTCATCATCTAATTGAAATGGATCCAGATGTTTGCAAAGCATTTTAAACTTCTTACACAGAAGTACAGTATAAACACTAAGAAATAATAACCCCAGAGCCTCTGTAGAAAGAGTGCATACAAATTCAAAGTAGTTTTCAGACATTATTTCATTAATCCTTACAAATCCCCTGTGAAGTAGCATTATTAAAGAGCAAACTGACAATTGTTCTATAATCCGGTCAAGTAAAAGAACAATATCTCAGACAAGATAATAGCAGACTTATCTGCCACAAGGGAGGGCTGAATATGCAAAGGCCAGGCAAGTCGAAAACAAATAGGAAATTTTCTCTCAGGTGGCTTCCGAAATAGGGGTTCGAAATGAGGCTTTGGCTGCCATCCTGGGGCTTTCCAAAGGAGGGAGGGGAGATTCATGAGCAGACCTTCCAGAACACATGCATCATTCATGGCCTCTAATTTTTCATGCATAAATGTTTGAGATCATATTTAAGATCCAGGAAACCTTCTGAGAGGGAATTACAATGTTTTCCTGAGGTAAGAAAAAAGTACTGTCCTAGATGATTCTTTTTTCTACCTAGAAGGTGGACAAAGGATACTAATTTCTAAAAATGTAGGTGAAGTGGAGATGTTGGAGATGTGGCCATTTCACAGAAGCCCTTGCTCTCACCACTGGCTATTGTCCTGGTTTTGACCAGCTTTCGGAAAGAGCGATCTCAAGGCACACTCCATCCCTGCTTCCACACTCCATCTACTATAGAAGGCACAGTAGAGGCTGGCAACCCGAGGATGAAGCCAACCCTGAGCAGTGGCACAAAGGGCCTGGTCCAGTACCAAGTCTCTCCAGTCTGCTGGATGATGGAAGGGGCCAAGAAAGCACTGCCTGCCCATCCCCCAAATAGCTCCTTCACTGGCCCGCTCCTGGCCTAAAATTCCACCACTGGAGATTTTTTGGGTTGCCAGAATTTCTTTCTCCAAGTGACCTCCTTTATTATCCAATAGTTTCTGGAGAGGTCAGAGCTGGACCTCTTAACTAATCACTAGCATCTCAGGGTGAAAGAGTTTGTCCAAACAGTCCTCCTCCATGTATTGAGAGATTACTGCGAGAGAACTGGGCAGAGGATGTTCCCAAACCTGTGGTGGGAACTAGAGAGGAGGAGAAGAACAAAACGGGGGAGGTGGGGTGGTGGGAAGACCTTGAAGATCATTTCTGCCAGCCTCACGACCCTGCCACGCGGGCTATAATACAGGTTAAGCTCATCTAGAAAAGCAGCAATACTGGGAGTTTACAGGTTAACTTTATTTAGTGAAGCATCAAGAAAGCTAAATTACTTCATCATTTAATACTGTGACCTAGTTGGTAAATCTGATCAGAAGCAGTCAGAAACTCTCTTGCACGGTTCTACTAAGGCTGCTTTTACTATCAAAAGAAACAAACAAGCTTTAAAGATGGTGGCTTTAACCGAACCCACCTTCTCTGCATGACCTGGCCCCAGCCTCATCTCTCAACACTCCTTCAAACATAACTATACCCAATTTCTTGTAGTCCCCCAAACGTGCCATCCCTCTCACACCTCCCCCATGTGGGAACACGCTTTCCCTTGATATGGAATGACCCTTCCTGGCCCCTTCTTCCTGGCTAACCACTATTGTTCTTCTAGACTAACCTCCAGCCCGCCCCTTCAGGAGGCGTTCCCTGACTTTCCAGGCTAGCTGGGTCCGTCCCCTGCACCTTGCAGCACTTGCCATTCTGGTTGTAACTGTCTAGTGTTCAGTCTCTTCCTCTAGGGCATAAGCAGAAACAACAGTCTCCACCCAGGCACCCTCAGTGTAGTAAGTCACAATACCTGGCACTTAGGAAACGATAAAATATATTTATTGTGAATGAACCCTTTTTTTTTTAATCTGTTAAATTTGCTGATCAAAAAATAATAAGACTCAGTTCTGGTGAGCTGAAGCACTCATGTGCTACTTTGTCGTGGAAACATACATTGAGTCAAGGCCCTGGGAAAGCCATCTGGCGCTATGTGGCATGAGCAATTGCAACTTTATCGCCTCTGACCCCGGCACTGCTCTTCTGGGAATCTCTTCTTGGGAAACAGCACAAATGGGGAAAAAGTGATCACCATGATGATACTCAGGGCGACATTATTTAAGATAGAAAATACCTGGCATGAACTTGAATGTCCACTAATAGAAGAACGGTTACATTGTCATCTGATGTAATGAGTTGCAACATTACAAAATATGGTTATGAAAACCTATGTCAAATATGGAAATGAATTATGATAAAACATCAAATGACAAAATATAAAATGTATGTAAATGTACAGAATGATTATGACTATGGAAAGTAAAAATAGTAGCTAACACATATATGATGGCTCACTTTAATACTTTACATGTATTATCTCTTAATTCTTACAAAACCCTATGTGGCAGGTGCTGACAAAGATTCTCTGTGTAAGCAAACTCTAGGCAGGCTTTCCTGAGCTCTCTTTTCGACCAGGCCCAAACGTGGGCTCTTGTGCCCTTCTTTGTAGAGTCCTGTTCTAGTAAGAATACTGCTAAATCAGTTTAGCCAGAAGCCCTCCAAATCTCAGTACTCTCACTATTTGATCAGGGTCCTCACCCCCCACCCACGCCCAGGGGATGTCTGAGTGCCCTGACCTGCCTAATCAAGAATCCGTTTAGGTCAGTTCAGCCAGAATCCTCCCTAACCCCTGATATTTCTTCTTAGTCATTTTCCATCCACTGACCTCCACCCTGCTACTTGGCTAAAAATTTTCCCTTTTCCTTGCTGTATGCAGAGTTGAGCCCGATCTTCTCCATTACTACCAATCCCACCGAGACCAGGCTTCCCTTGAATAAAGTCTGCCTTACTATTTGTTAACAAACGTCATGAATAACTTTTTTAACAGAGCTGTTAATATCTCCACTTCTTAGAAGATGGGGGCAGAAGCACAGAGAGGTTAAGGAACTTTCCCTAAATCACACAGCTAGTAAGCGATGGAGTCTGGATTTGAACCCAGTCTGCGTCCAGAGACGGTGCTCTTCATCCTATGATATAAAATTCATCCAGAGTTTGGAAGAAAATAAACAAAATGCTATTGCTTTTTTAAGGCTGTGAAAATATAAATGACTTTCCACTTTTCTCTATTTAAACTTTTCTATGAAGTGTTTATACTATCTTTACAACAGAACAATATTTTTAATAAAAACTTAAAAATTTAATCATTGCATAAAAATCTTCAAAAGTCTACTTGCAAAGCATGTTTACAACAGTTGTTCAGCTGTTGAGTTAAATATTCTGAAGCTGACTTGAATAAAAATGTTTAAATACTAAGTTATCTGATGTGAACACAGATACACATAAAACTAAAATTGTATTTCTGCTCATGTATTTTTTTTTCCGTTTCAATAAAGGATATTCACTGTAATGTGTAACATATGGGATTAGATGTTTATACCCTAGAAGACTCTTCATAGAAAGAAATGAACTCACTAGTTAGGAAAAACTCCTTTGTCAGACCATGTCACCTGCTTTTAGTTTGCAAAATATGCTGACTGTGTGTTGCAGGGCGGGGGTGAGGGAGACGGGTTCCCCCTGCGCTCAAACAGCAGCCCTGCTCTAGCTGCTGGGAGAAAGCCCAGAGTCCTGAGTGACCTGCTGGGGTGGGGCTGTTTGAGGAGAAACCAGAGCTGTGCCTGTTTCAGGGGCACAGGAGGGCCACCCTTATGTTTCTCCTGAGTTCATCTGATTTGAGGTCTTTTATAAAAAAGCAGAACCAACCCTCTAGACTTCTTTGAGCTCCTGCATAAAAGTGTTTCTGTATTACAAAGGGAGGTTTAGTGCCTGTAGAAGAATGAGAGAAACGCTAAGGGGTGTGAGGGATGTGAAGAGAGGGGAAATGGAAGGGTGGGGAGGGTCTCTGATCCACTTCAGTGTTCAGACCTGCAGAAAACAAGGACAGACCTTGCTTTGGAGGAATAATTCCCGTGGAGCAGCATGGCACACACACCAGTGACGCCATCACCATTGCTCAGGACCTAAGACTCACGGCTCCTGTGTCCCCACCCAGTCCCCACTCTAAAGCATCATGAACAGGGACATTCATTCAACTGATATTTAGAGAGAGGGTGTTCACCGTGGGCAAAGCCTGGTGATGGATGAAGCAGGAGCGCCTCATCTCCAGAAGCTGACACACTCACTGGGGTGATGAGGTCAACGCCAGAGAAAAGGTAACTGATAGGCCCACACGGGTGGGAGAGTTGTCAGTGTGAGAGGTATGGACATGAGGAGCCCCAGGTCAGTGGGGCATGGGGGACGTGTGGGAGGTAAGGACACGCGTCGGCAGTCTGGACTAAGCTGTTTCACTACTTGATGTCATGTCATCCTCACAAATATCCTATATTTATTTTCTTGATTTTACAAATGAGAAAATTAACCATTAATGATTACAGAGCTAGAAAGGGGCAGGAGTTCGCCTTCAAAATTAATTCTGTTTAAACTTCAAAATCCGCAGGTAGAAGGAAGGAAGTATACCCACATATGTGTATTTGTGTGCGGGGATGTATGTATATATTCCTAAAAAGCTTTCCAAAGATTTGAATCGAATAATATTTTACCATTTACAAAGCTCTTTTCCCCAGGTATCTAATTTGATTCTCTCAACAGTCCAGAAAAGTAGCAATTATAATTACCTCAGTGTTACAGATTAGAAAAATGATAACCAGAATATGAGAGAGAAATAAACTACAAGTGGCAAAGTAAAATTAAATGCATGCACCCATTTCCTCTGACTGTCAATCCCACTCACTCATTCATCCAGCAAACCTTCTCTGACTGTGCTGGCAGGTCAGGACAGGGCCAGTGCTGAAGACACATAGAGGAATCAAAGGCTGTCGTTCCCCCCCACACCCCAGTGGAGAGGAAGCCCTGTGCTTTGTGTGCCATGGGTGAGGGAAGGAGGATGCTGGGATGGGGCACATACTGGGGGCTTTATGTTCCACCTGGGAGCTGGAAGAAGGCTGGGGAGGGCTGCGATTAAAACTGCATCAATGTGGGTTTGCCACAAAAGCCAGACAGATGAAGGTATTTCTAGTGGAGGAAACAACCCACACAAAGGCAAAGCTGGGAGAAACAGCAGGGCTCTGGAGAACAGCTGATGGTGTGTATTATGGACTGAGTTTGTGTCCCTCACACATTTAAATGTTCAGCGCTAACCCGCTTTGTGATGGTATTAGGAGTTGAGGCCTTTGGGAGGCAATTAGGCTTGGCCCAGGTCATGAGAGTGGGGCCCACATGAAGAAATTAGTGTCCTTATGAGAAAGGAAGAGACCAGAGCTCTTTTTCTCTCCACCGTGTGAAGATACAGCAAGAAGGCAGCCATCTGCAAGCCAGGAAGAGAGTCTCACCAAAAAGCAGACCAGGCTGGCACCCTGGCACCCTGATCTTGGACTTCCCAGCCCCCAGATCTGTGAGAATAAATGTCTGTTGTTCAGCACCCCAGTACCCCAGTCTATGGTATTTTGCTACAGCATTCCACGAAGACTAATATAATATACCTTTTCTACTCTACTGTTCTGCCTTGAACATGGCTGCCTTCTAGCAAGACAGGCCTCCATCTCTGCCAGAGATGATGACGGAAGCCCAAAGGAATAAGAGAGCCTTGCAGTGAAAAGAAAGCTCCTCTTCTTCCCCAGCTGTCAAACATCCCTGTGCCCAGGGCTTCTCCAAACCACCTCAATCTACCCACTGCAGCTGTTACACCTGCTTCTAGGAGCCTGGCTGCAGTTTCCAAAAGAGAAAGAGACCAGTGCCAGGTAATCATGCCCATCATCCCCTAATGATCCTTGATGCCAGGCGCTGCTGTGGCTCTGAGGCCTGGCTGACGCAAGGAGGCTCAGCTACGCGATACACTCTCGGGAAGGCACACAGCAAGCAGCCTTTTCCAGACCGCCACGACTCGGTTTTATACAAGATTTCTCTCTAGCCCAATTATAACAGAAAATTCTCCTCTGTTCTCCAGCCCCAGTCGCCATCCACACAGTACCCAGAAACGACAACACATCATTTCATGCATTGTAAAAGCAGGGCTGTTTACAAGGGAGAACAGTCGCCTGCTCTCCACTCCCTCTCCCCCAAAACACCGCTTACAGTTGATGCCGCAAATTTCTGCATGAGATGGCAGGTAGCCCAGTTCCATTTCCTAATTTAGCAAATGGAGGTGATTATTGTATTTATGTTGTGTGAACTGCAGTGGGCCAGGGAATTGTGAAGCTACTGAAGTCTCATTTCTTGCACACGTGTCTTCACTGGTTTACTGCTAAGATCCTAGCAGGAGAGAGGAATGAGAAGGCATGAGTCACATCTTGTTGGTTACAACAGGAAGATGTCCCAGGACCTTTCAAAGGGGGGGGGAGGGTGGAATGATGAATACTTCACGTTCTATGAATCAAATATGAATTGAACTGTAATCAGGGCTCAAAGTAGATGGCTGCATAATAAGTGCTAAACAATTCATCTTTCTGTCAGGAGGCAGAAAGTAATTTATTCATTACCATTTAAGCAAGAAGAGATCTTGTGTGTATAAAGACAGAAAAGTTTAGTGTGTTCCATTTTGGATGGCACTGCAAAAGGCCCAAGTTGAAAGAAAGTGCTGAAAAAGGGAAAAGGAGTAAAATAATCTTTAGAGCATCAAACCTTGATTTGGCTTGGGAAATATCATTAATTCTCTTTCAGCATTATGTTGAGAAATCAACAGGATTAGTTTAAGAATTCTTTACGTGAAAAATTGGTAAATTCAGTAAAGCTTGATCTTACTTTATATATCTCAGACAGTCCCCAAACAGCTATGTGTAAAGTTAAAAAGTATGCACTGAGCTACATTCTTTTCACTTTGACTTCCATTATGATTTCAGAGATATGTTTCCTTGAGACCCCAAAATACAATAAAAGCACCATTTAGGCCTCTTATGATTCACTGCAAGCATTCAACCTTTGTCAACATGCAATCTATGAGCATTAAATCGTCCCACAAAACCGTAAGAAAAATGTACACCTTCCCATATAATCTTAGCACATTCAGCATGAATCACATGTATCCTCCATTAAAATATGTTATACAGCTAATCTTCACTTTACCGCAATTTTTCGTGACTCCATGGGAGTTAAGTGTATAAGCTGCCATAGTTACCAGGAGAATGCTTCAGGATTTCTGCCAAACTTATGAGCTGGAGGAACCATATGGCAGAGTTTTCTTGGACAGAATTCAGTTGTACCACTTCACAAGTATTATACTGTAATCATTTGTTACTGCATAGCAAATACTATGTTTGTTATAAAGAAACTGGTTTACAGTGCTGTTTTAAAACTTAGTGAAATCCTGTCTAAAATGTTTGAATCATAAAAACATATCTGGCCACCTTCGTAACTAAAACCAAATGTTTGGCACAGACCAGACTGCAAAACCTGTTTACTACAATAGTTTATGTGTCATCCCAAGAAATTCATAGCAAATAATTTAAATAAATGAAGCTTTAAAACAGAAAAATTTATTAAAAAGACCAGAATAGAAGAGTTACACGATACAGATTTAGTATCTTCAAGACTCTGTGATTTGTGTCTCCACAGAAACTGGAGAACCATCCCCCACCCAAACCCCAAACAGAGAATGGTCCCATGCACTGGGATCATTATTTCTAACTGCGAGAAGATGCGAGGAACCAAACTAGAATGGAGCCTAAGACTGCCATGGAAATGTTTGGAAGGCAAAGGTACACAGGTTCTATGATAAGCTGCAAGCTGTTGTTTAAAGAGGGCACACAGCTCTCCGTCTAGTTACATGTCCACTAAAGCTCTAGACCTGGGAACCCTGTGAGAATTCCCCCCTCACACACGTTTCTCGGTACTTAAGAAGCCCCACACTCCAAGCCAATCTATGGGACTACTGCTTGTTAACTATGATTAAACTAAGTTGTCATATCAACTATTTAAACCTTTATTGTATTTTACAAAGTAACTCTGCATACAAATGCTAGAAAGTTCAAACAAAGAGTAGGGTAAGTAGAAACTGTTTTATAACCACAGGTGTTTTTTCAAGCAGGCATCTATGATAGTGAACACATATATAATGGCCTACAACAGGAGTTTTATTTTTTTTGCATCTTTCTTGAAATGGAATATTGAATTTCCCCACATAGTAGTCAGATTTTTCTTATCGGATTTTTAAAGCTAAGGTTTATAGGAGAGTCTCAAATTGAATAATCTTAAATTGCTCCCATAATTCTTTGCTCCACCAAGCACAGATTCCAAGAAACCACAATCCAAGGCCTTGCTGTCCACTTAGTAACCACCATCTGTCTTTCAACAACAACAGCATCCCACATCATTGAGTTGCCTGGCACGATGAGAAGTCCTTTACATACACGACCTTGGTTAATCTTGTTAAGTGCCCTCTGAGGTGAGTGTGTTATTATTTCTATTTATAGATGGAGGCTTAGAGCAGTAAGTCACACTGTGGCAGGTAGTGGGTCAGCACTCGAATGCGGGTCAGCCTCACATTCCTAGACCTATAAAATGATGGGCGTACCCTAGAGGCAGTAGTATACTCCAAAACACAGGTCCCATCCTACTCCACACCATTGCCCATAAAAGCGCTTTCATACTAAATAGTAAAACGTGACCTTTTTAGGTAGTTCATATCAATTGTCTTCCTGAAGCACTACAACTACAATTTGGAGTCTAGACAGAAACTTGATTGAATGATAATGGTTACATGTAACTTAAAAGGCTGATGGCTGGCACGGAAGAGGGTGAGATGAAAAGACACTTGAGTGGAGAATACTTGGATGCACAGGGATGAACCCAAAGAGGATTGTAGGTATTTCTTCTCTCTGGCTCCTTCCAAAGCCACTAGGGAGAAATAAATTTGCTCCTCCTTGTGAAGGAGCAAAGTAAAACAATAGCTAAAAGGTGACCTTAGGGATTTTCTGGTATTCATAGAGCCATCATAGATAAGAAATTTTATTTCAGTGTATTTTTTTTTCTGCAAGCAATATTAAGCCCAGCTATAGTGTCTCTGTCGCACCAGGGAATTATATGGTCGCTTAGGGACTTTGACACCCAAACTTACTATAACTGAGAAGAAATGCTAAAGTTTTATTGAAAGCAGAAAAGAAAAATAAGAGATAGAATCAAGGCTGGCAATTATTAAGTACCAGAGTGTACTAGGTATTTACAATTTTAACATCATTTTTAGAAAGTTGTTTTTAAAGGTCTCACAAAAAACGTGATACAAATCACCAAGTATTTAGTGATCCTCCAAGATTATGCTCTCCTAGTTAACAAAGACATATTTTTACAGGAAATGTATACTAGTTATAGGTTATATTTTGGAATTTGGTTACCTATGTCTTTGAGGAACTTTGGCATTCTCACTGCAGGCTTCATAAACTAGGTGCCTACTAATATTTATTTTTTTCTTGGGGGCTAACTTTATAAGCCCAGCATCACTGACTGTCATTAATCAAGGATCCATCACTAATCCCTCTGCAGATAGATAGACACGTATTTAGGTGTGATTTGTATAGTACCTGGTACTTTATGTTCTTGATGAAAGATGAGGATTTAGAAATGTACATCTTCAAGACAGTCAAATAAAAAAGCCAATTCACAGGCTTATAGCTAAAATGACCAAAGTGAAATTCCACTAAATATACATAAACTAAATAAAAATGTAAGAGAAGAACAAGCTTATATACAGAGCTTTAAGATTTAGAAAGCAGTTATGCATTCTCTACGTTATAAATGTTATTCATTTAGATTCATTTGAGAAAAATTCTCATTAGTAGATGCCATTGAACAAGTGGTGACATTGCGCCATATCTCATGATGAGGGTGACACAGATGAAGTCTAAACTTCAACAAATCAAAGGAAACCTAGCCCTTATTGTCACTCCACGTAGGATGTATCTCCTGTTCCTAAATCCAAGAGACTTCTGATCAATCAGGGAAATACTGCTGCTATGGAAAAGGAAAAGAGAGCTGGCGTGGCTGATCGTGTGAATCCATGACAACGAAGGTGGGCTTTACTTCTGGATCCAGTAGTCAGGACTGTTGGTGCTCACCTACAGTGCCTAGATGGGGCAATGGATGAAGGACGAGAACAAGAGTTACAAAGCCCAGCTCTGCCAGTTACCAGCTGCCTGACGTTGGCAAATTAGTTAACTACTCTGAGCTTCTTCTCCGTTTTTATTTTTAATCTCTAAAACCGAGAGAATAGTACCTTCCTGTGCAAAAGGACTGTTTGTACATCAAATAAAAAAGGATGTCAACGTTTTCTGAAAGCAGTAAAACAGATGTGCATTGAGCTTCACACTTAACCTCTTTTAAGAATAAAGATCAGATCTTACAACATAACCTGCAATGCCCTACACCATCTAGTTCCATCCCACGTAACCTGCCCTCAGTTTCCTCTCCATGGATCCGTGTACCCTCTGCTCTAACAACATGAATCAAATAATTTTCTCCCACATGGCAACTGTGCATGATACTTTATTGTGTTTCACTTGCATATTTCTTACATATCTCCCTTAATCACCTTAACCTCTTGAGGTGGACAAAATGGGGATTGCCTCTAGTTAGCAGATAAGGACAGACATAAGCAAAGTGCACAGGTCCCATGCAACAAATGGTGGAGTCCAGCGCTGTCTCAGTGTTGCCTCCTGGGTAATTTCTGAATGTCTCTCCTTGGAGTAGATGTTTAACTCCTAGAGGGCTGAGACTGCTCCGTCTCCACCTCCATAATGTCTGATGCAGAGCTTTGCACAGACTATAAATGAAGTCCATAAAAGTGAGTGTTGCCAAACTGAACCTGTGAGAGCTGAGAGAGAGCCAGGTTTTCCTCAGGGTGTGGCGTGGCGCTTGTGCAGATACTATGAATTGAATTGCATATGTTGACAAATTCATATGTTGAAGCCCTACTGCTCCCCCTCTCCCCATTGTGACTGTATTTGGAGATAGAGGTTTAAGGAGGTAATTAAGGTTAAATTTAGGTAATTGAGGAGGTAATGTTAAATAATTAAGGTTAAATTAAAGTTAAATAAATAATGTTTAAAAATGTAATTAAGTATGGGGCCCTAATCCAATAGCTTTAGTGGCCTTATAATGGGAAGATTTCTCTCTCTCTCTCTCTCTCTCTCTCTCTCTCTCTCTCTCTCTCTCTCTCTCTCTCTCTGTCTGTCTCTCTGTCTCTGTCTCTCTCATAGCCATCAGCAAGCCAGGAAGGGGGCTCTCAGCAGAAACCTACCACACTGGCACCCTGATGTTGGATTTCTGGCCACCAGAATTAGAAAATGAATTTCTGTTGTTTAAGCCCCCTTCCCCGAGTCTGTACTATTTTGTTCTGGCAGCCCTAGCAGACTAAAACAGCAGGGATACATACTGCATCTTGGGTTGAGGGTGAACTAAGTCTGTGATGTCCCGCCTTACGAATTTAATGGGCTTCATTTCTCACTTCTTCCTATGGTAGAATCTGTTTCACCATCATCATAACAATGATCATGTTAAAATTATCTTTAGAACATGAAGAAACCCTACTTGGGTTTGTGCTTAGGAGGTAGGGAATAGCTTTATCTATGTCAAATACGGCCTGTGGGTCAAAGAAGAAGTTGCAAAGGAAATTTAAAAATACATTGAACTGAATGAAAGTGAAAAAACAACATATCACAATTTCTGAGACACAGCTACAACAGTGTAGAAATGGAATTTATAGCACCAAATGCTTACATTAGAAGAGGATAAAATTCTCAAATCAATAATCTATGCTCCCAACTCAAGAAACAAGAAAAAGAAGTGAAAAATAAACCCATAGCAAACAGAAGTGTATAATAAATATAAGAGCAGAACTCAATGAAATTGAACAGACAAAACAATAGAATAATCAATAAATCAAAGAGCTGGTTCTTTGAAAATATCAATAAAATTGTCAAACTTCCAAGCAAGAATAACAAAGAAAAAAAACCCCAAAAAACTAGAAGATACAAATTACCAATACGAGGACCAAAACAAAGGATACTACAGGTCCCACATCCATCAAAAGGATAATAAAAAATACTATACACAATCCTACACATACCAGTTTAACATTGTAGATAAAATCGACCAATTCTTCAAAACACAAACTACCACCCAATATGAAATAGATCATTTAAACAGTCCTATAAGTATTAAGGAAATTGAACTCACCATTTAAAAATTTCCCAAACAGAAATCTCCAAGCCCAGATAGTTTCCTTGGAGAATTCTACCAAACATTTAAAGAATGAAGACCAATTTTACACAATCTCTTTCAGAAAATAGAAGAAGAGGTATACCGTATTTGCCGGCGTATAAGACGACTGGGCGTATAAGACGACCCCCTAACATTTCCACTCAAAATACAGAATTTGTTATATACTCGCCGTATAAGACTACCCCCTCTTCCGCACACCTTCCACACACCAAATAACTTTCAGTTTAAAATTTGCATCATACTTCTTTCTTTTGGCTGGTGCCATGATAGGGATGATAGGGGTTTGACTGGTCGACATTTTCTATGCTGTACTGTACAATGGTGCAGTATTGTGGTTGGCTGTTGGCTGTATACAAAGCCTGATTTGATTGGTCCCTGCTCCCTGTTTGCCCGCCCTGTCACTATAGCAGTCTGGTGCACCCTTGCATCAGCATCTCCCTGGGACCTCACTAGTGCGCAAGTGCGAGCTCTTCAACATTCTAACAGGCACCATGATAGCGCAAAATCGCGAATCTTCAATGCATATGTAAAGAAATATACGGTAACCCGAATTTACCACACTTGCAAAATCGCACACAGCCGACCATACACCCAGTATGGTATCGCGATTCGCGATTTTGCGCTATCATACTGGGTGTATGCTCGGCTGTGTGCGATTTTGCGAGTGTGGTAAAATCGCATAACAGCAAAATCGCATAACAGCCGAGCATACACCCAGCAGCGCTGCTGATGCCTGAACGGTATGTGGAATGAAGTGGGCAGGCATCGGGAGGCCACTATGGCACGGGGCAAGCACTATGGGCAGTCTATGTGAAGTGTACCTGGCGTATAAGACGACCCCCCCACTTGGAGGCATATTTTTCGGGGCCAAAAAATAGTCTTATACGCCGGCAAATACGGTACTTCCCAATTCATTTTATAAAGCTAGAATCATCCTGATATTTAAACTAGACAGAGATAGTATACAAAAAATACAGACCAATAATCCCTCCTGCATATAGGTGCAAAAATCCTTAACAAAACATTGGTAAATAAAATTCAGTAATATATAAAAATAATTATGTACCATGACCAAGTGGGATTTATTCCAGGGATGGAAGGCTGATTGAATACTCGAAAATCAATCAATATAACCCATCATGTTGACAGGCTAATGAAGAAAATCACATGATCATATCAATTAAGCAGACAAAACAATAGACAAATTCAGTACCCATTCATGATAAAAAATCCTTAGAAAACTAAGAATAGAAAGAAACTCCTTCAACCTGATTAAAAAAAGAAAGTCTACAAAAATCCTATAGCTAACATCATATTTATTGCTTTCCCCCAAAGAGTGAGAGCAAGATGTCCACTCTAACCATTGTTACTCAGTACAGTGCTAGATGTTATAGCCAGGCCAATGAGGCAGGGCCGTGGGGGTGGGGGTGGGTGTGGGGGTGGGGTTGAGAAGGGGGAGCTGGAAATAAGAGGCATATGTTTTAGAAAAGAACTAAAACTGTCCCTATTTTCAAAGGACATGATTATCTACATAGGAAATTCCATGAAACTAACAACAAAAATTGTATAACTAATAGTAAGTGAATTCAGCAAGGTTGCACAATACAAGATCAACATATAAAAATCAATTATATTTCTATATACCAGCAATGAATGTATAGGCATCAAAATTAAAAATAAAATACCATTGCTCAAACAATTAAATACTTAGACATAAATTTATCAAAACCTGTACAGAACTTGTCTACTAAAAACTACAAAATGCGGATGAAAAAAACTAAAGATCAAAATAAATAGAGACATAGCAAGTTCATGGATTAGAAGACTCAATATAATAAAGATGTCAATTTTCCCAAATTGGCAAAGAGTCCATAGGTTTATAGTAGGAATGAATAATGACCACCCAATGATATCCAGTCCTAATACCTGGAACCTATAGATTAAATATTGCCTTACAAGGAAAAAGGGTCTTTGCAGATAACGGTTGAATTAAGGATCCTGATAAGGGGATATTCTGGATTATCCAAGTGATTGGATAAATCCCATCACAAGTGTCCTTTATAAGAGAGTGGCAGAGGACAATTATATTAGGTTGGTGCAAAAGTAATTGCAGTTTTTGCAATTATTTTTAACCTTGTAAACCGCAATTACTTTTGCACCAACCTAATACACACACACACACACACACACACACACACACACACAGAGGAGAAGGTGATATAACAACAAAGACAGAGATTGGAGTAATATAGTGAAGGAATGCCAGCAACTGGAAGAGGCAAGGAAAGGATCCTCCTCTTAGAGCCTCCTGAGGAAGGCTGGTTCTACTGGCACCCTGATTTTAGATGTCTGGACTCCCGAACTCAGAAAATACATTTCTGTTGTTTTAAGCCATTAAAGTTTGTTATCATTTGTTACAGTGGCCACAGAAAACTAATAGGAGGGTTAACACAATTCCTATCGAAATCCCAGGAAGATTTTTGTAGCTACAGATACTATTAGTCTAAGATGTATCTAGAAAGAAAAAGAAATTAGAATTGCTAAAACTCTTTTGAAAAAGAAAAATAAAGTGGGAAGAAGCACTCTACCTGCTTGGAAGAGGATACGCAGCTGTCGTGGTCCAGACTGTGGTATTGGAACAGGGACAGAGGGACAAACAGATCAGGGGAACAGAATGAGAACAGGAAGACACCCCCACAAAGTATGCCCATATTCTTGACAAAGGTGCAAAGGCAATTCGGTGGAGGAAGGAGAGCCTTTGCACATTGTCCTGGAGAAACTGGATATCTATGAATCCAAACTGAAATAGAAGATGTGAAACTCTAACACTTTTAGAAAAAAAAAAAACATAGAAGAAAATTTGGGGGACGTAGGGCATGGCAAAGAGTCCATAGATTTGACATCAAAAGCACTATCTATATAAATGGGACAATTGACAAATTGGACTTGGCCAACATTAAAAACTTTCACTCTGTAGAGAACCCTGTTCTCTGTTAAGAGGGTGAAGAGATAAGCTATCGATTGGGAGAAAAATATTGGCAAACCACATATCTGAGAAAAGACTAAACAGTGCCTAGAACATATAAAGAACCCCCAAAACTCAACAATAAAAGACAAACAGTCCAATCAGAAAATGAGAAGACATGAAGAGACATTTCACTAAAGAGGATATATAGATAGCAAATAAGCACATAAAAGATGTGAAACATCACTAACTATTAAGGACATGCAAAGTAAAACTACAATGACATGTCACTACACAATTATAAGAGTGGCTAAATTTTAAACAGTGACAATACCAAATACTAGAAAGGATGCAGAGAAACTATATCACTCCTACATGGTGGGAATATAAGATGGTACAACCATTCTGGAAAACAGTTTGATAGTTTCTTATAAAACTAAACATGCAGATATGCAGTTATCACAGGACTTAGCAATTGCACTTCTGGAAATTTATCCCTGAGAGATAAAGACATATTCACACAAAAACCTTCACGCAAATGTTTAGAGCAGCTTTATTCATAATAGCCCCAAACTGGAAACCCAGATGTTCTTTAAAAGATATATGGTTCAACATATAGTGATATGTCTACACCATGAAATACTACTCAGCAATAAAAAGGAACAGATTATTGAAACATGCGACAATTTAGATAAATCTCCAGAGAATTCATGGTGAGTGACAAAAGCCAATCTCAAAAGTTTACATGCTATATGATTCCATGTATATAGCATTCGGGAAATTATAGAATTATAGAAAAGGAGAACAGATGAGTGGTGGCCAGGGGTTAAGGAAGGGATGGGGATGGAAGAGAAGTGAGTGTGTCTATAAAAGGACCACGTGAGTGATCCTTGTAGTACTGGAACCGTTCTAAACCTTAACTCCATCAATGTCAATATCCTGGCTGTGATATTATACTTAAGCTTCGCAAGACATTACCATGGGCAGAAACTATGTGAAAAATGAAATCTTCTACAATATTTCTTACATCTGCATGCGAATCTATAATTATTTCAAAATAAGAAGTTTAACTAAAATACAGAGGGTGCCAAAAAAATGTATACACATTTTAAGAAAGGAAAAAATGGTATTAAAATTGTAATACTCAATATATACCAATAACAAAAGATGAATACAAGTCATGTGTATACATTTTTTTGGCACTCCCAGTATATAGTTGCTATTAAAACTTAAGCTGGGAATTACATCCATTACATAGAATTTTGAAATAAATTTGAAAAAAAATCAACGTGCATATCAATAAAGTGGAGAAAACCAGTGTTCAAATTAGACATTTATGGAGCTCTGTGAAATCTGCTCCTCATTATTGTCTATTCTCCCTAAAGGGGCACCTCAAACTTAAACCACAGAGAACCCTCCTGACCATGGCTGGCATCTCAGCAATGAAGGGAAATGGACGCAAGGAAATAGGATACCAGTACTTTGCTAACAGCATGACCATGGGCAACCTCTAAAAGCCTCAGCTTTTTCACCTGCAATGCAGAGATAATGATGTCTGATATGTTAGGCTTCTGTGAAGCTTAAATAAGATAATGTCCTTAAAGGATCCAGAACATGACAGTATTTCAATACATAGCAACTTTTACTAATACCAACGGACAGTGATTGTATCCACCTTCGAGACGCACATCCCACCCAGAAAGATGCTATGGCTGTATCTCTGTCTCCACGTCCACCTCCATCTCCGTCTCTACTTCCGCTTCCAACTCCACCTTCATCTCATTTCCAAGAAGCAAAGATGCTGAGAGCCAGGATTGCCTAAAGTGTCAGGGAACTTGTCTGTGGCAACAACAACACCAAAGACAATGGGATGGAGGAAGAAAGTGGATGTGGGTTGGGGTGGGGCATCTTCACTGACAGGGGCTGGGTCCTTACAACAGTCGCTTCCTTTCTCTTCCGCTTGCTTCCGAGCCCTCTCCCAGCACCATGTATGACTGCTTTTTATCTCACCCACTGAGCAGCCCGTTTCTTGCCCTATCAGTTTTTCCTGCTCCCACATGATCGTCCCAGGGGACTGCAGACGATCAGCCACGTTGGCGTCAGATGATCTGGATGTCACCCTGGCACCACCTCTCATTAGCCAGGTGACCTTGGGCAAGTATCTTTTTCAGAGCCTTGTTTTATCCATGTATAAAATGCAGATAATGAGTCTACCGCACAGGGTGGGTACAGGAATGAAATCAGCCCTGTGAGGTAGGTAGATAATATGGATAATACTTGTGGAACACATGCTCATCCCGCTTCTCTTAGAGACAGAAATGAATGCCAGCTTCTTCAAGTAAACAGGGTTTCCATTGCAATGCTGGACACTTAAGGAGAATTGGGAAGTAACTGAAATTACAGTCTTGTTAATAAAAGTACTCTAATTCTGACCTTATCATAGAAGATCAGTTGCCAGTGGAAGGAAATCCAGCTTTCACACAGAATTTCAGGAGAGATTACGAGGCTCATTCTAGTTAGCCACTCCCCAGAGAAGGGTTCAGACCTCAACCAGGACAGAGTCACTCACTCAGAGTCATTTCTGGATCACCTAAGGGTAGCTTTGGCGAGAGATCAGAAACAAAATTACCGCAACAAGCTGTTCCAAGAGGCTCCCCTCTCCTAGAAGCCCTGCCGTGTCCTTGCATGGCTAAGGGACACCCTGCCAGCAGGACTCTGTATTCACTGCTCCCGCCAATACCACCTGCAGAAAGAAACTCTCTTCACTTTGAAGGGAATCAATCTCAGAGCCTCATGAATTTCTTTCTTTTCTATATCTCCCCGCCTCATTCCACTAAGGATTTGGGGAAGCTTACAAGGCTTCATCCTCTAAAATAGAAAGCTATAGATAATTTAATAAATCAAGACCAGAGAAAACATATTTAGAATGGAAAATCGAGCAAAGTTATATTGCAAGTATATGGGCCATAGACATCCACAGTTACAAATGTTGAACTGAGAATATGGCTCTGAGCTTCCAGGCAGCAAAAGCCAAGAGAAAAAAGTGTGGTACACAAATTCAGTGGATGTAAAAAAAAACACTAAGCAGTTTCTGAAGGAAGCAAAGGTCTTCCTGACACTTAAATAGAAAAGAGCCATTTCTTGGGTGGGCCTTCCCGGAGGGGTCTCAGAGTGCTGTCGCAGAGGTCATCCTCAACAGCCTGTCCAAAAAGTACAACTCTGGGCCCCACACAGCTCCACCCCTGTGTCTTTCTAGCGTAACCCTACAGCAGTAGGTCTAGGAAACGTAGACCCAATATGCTGGGTTGTGATGTTCAATTTAAGGATATAATATTTCAATCACTTAAAGATTTTTAAACCATATTTGGTGGGCGAGGGAGGGGAAGATGTGTATACTGGGAAAAGAAAGACAGTACCTAACTCTGGGAAACAGAGAAGGGAAACCCAGTGCTTCTGTGTCCCCATAGATCCCCGTGATTCTGTCTGATCAGTTTGGGTGCCTAGTGTATTCTTACACTCATTCCTCCAACAAATAACTATTAAGACTGAAATGTGTTGGGCAATGAGGACTTAGCTTTGAAAAGGACATTAGCCATGTCCTTTTGGGGCTTATCATGAGGGAAAAAGGATAATGAGCAAGTAATTACTGGTGTAGTCACTATTACCAACAGAGGATCACCAGGTCTTATGGAAGGGATCCACCGGGGGTGTTATCATAATTTAGTCTGGTGGTCAGAGAAGGCTCGCTGAGAAACAGAAATTTAAGCTGAGAGCTGAAGGATAAACAGAACATAGCTGGGAGAGGAATCCTAGAAAAAAGGAGAAGAACATGTACAAATCCTTAAGTGAGAGATGTTAGAACATCCCAGAAACTGGAGATGTTACAACATTCCAGCAGCCCAAAATAGTATGGAAGAAGGGAGAGGAAGAGTGGCAGTTAATAAGGGTGCTTATAGGAAGTCGCGTAGTTTATTAAGGGCCTGGGAATTCTTGCCAAAGATTTTTATTTTATCCTGAAAGAAACAGGCAGCCATTGGCACGTTTTAAGCAAGGGAATTGTAAGTGCAGTTCACGATTCTGATGCTCACTAGCTGCTGTGTGAAAAAAGAATGGAGGACACTCTCGTTGTCCTCCCTGGCAGGGAGACCAAAGTCTTCCTAGGATTAGGTTATTTGGTGGGGGGGGGTTGGGAGGGATGAGTCTTGAACGAGAGGAGTCCTGAATGAACAAAAGGTCAGCACCAGGAAAGAAAAGATGACTACATTGGCTTCCGAAAACCAATCCCATAGTTTGCAAGTTTATCACTGCAAGTACGGTACATCGTGAATCATGTCTGCCGAACACAAGAGCCCCTGGGAAAGGCAGGGGCCTGAGACAGACACTAATAACAATGCAAAGTCATTCATGCTTCTATTGTTCAATTAAAATGAGCCTACTCATCACGGTAATAATAATAATGATGTGTTTGAACAACATAATTGCTTAATAGCCATTCCTTACCACCACCACCATCACCACCACCACCACCACCCACTACACATTCCAATGAATCTGAAATATTCTAGAGTATTTCTCGTTCTGAAAGAGTCAGAAAAAAAATGGGTTTTTTGAGTTACGGATTTCAAGAAATAAAATATACACGTATACAGGAACCAGTTACTTCTGTGACTTTAAAGGGGAAATTTCCCTTAGGGTAGCAAAATGCATAGGGGTTATTTTTTTTAAAGGAAAACCCCTTCCATATTAACAGATGTTTTCTTCATGGAATTCAAGTAGTCTCTAGGCCTCAGTTTTGCCATCCCTAGTCGGGGGTCAGGGGGTCCAGGCAATTTTTGTGGTTCTCAAACTCAGCTGAACACCAGAATGAACTAGGGAGCTTATTAGAAACTCATCTGTTTGGGCCCCATTCAAGACTCCGGGTATGGAGCCTGGATATCTGTATTCTAAGATGTTCCTGGTGATCAGTTGGGGCTTGAACCTCGCTTGGCTAAGCTCTAAGATTCTGTCTTCAACAGTCTGGGTCCCAACTATTCAGTGTGGTACATCTGGGAGCTTGTTAGACACGCAGAAGGTCAGGCCTCACGCCAGATCTGCCAAAACCAAATCTCCTTTAAAAAAACAAACAAACAAACAAAAAACACAAAACAAAAGACCCAGGAGATTGAATACAAATTAAAATTTGAGATGCTCTAACCTAGGACTCCACCTTTCACATGTGGTCCTCATTTCCTATAGCTCAGGGAAAATTGGCAGCTGGGGAAGAAACCAGCTTTCTAGGGGCCGTACAGCAGCTCAGCGGCTGAGCCTAGACTACAGTTCGCCGTCCTTTATCAGCAAGGACACAATGCCACTCGCACAGCCATAAATTAGCTCAGAGAAAAGAAGCCGAATCAGCAAAGGTAAATCAAGTCCTGGATTGTGCTGGCTCATGCATACATTGGGAGACAAACAAAAAAGGAAGCACTAAAATCTGTGCATATTTCTTTAAAATATATAAATAGTAGATAATCAGAGGTTGACTTTAAATCAGGGTCTGCATAAATTTCTCCTCAGGGGTACTGTATATCCTCTTCCCTTTCAACTTCCTTTCCACTGGGTCTTTCTCATCCTGGGCTATGTTCTGCAGTTGCCCTCATCTCAGACCTGAATCTCACCTTTTTATCTGTTATTTAAAAACAGGAGACGAAATAAGCAACAACGGCCACAAAAACGTGTCGTAATTCTTTCCATCGTAATATTCTTTCCAGTCTCACCTCTCTCCTCGCATTCAATTTGCCTACTGTCTTCAGGAATTTATCCATTAACATTCATTTAGTCATTCATCCAACTAGCATTTGGTGAGCATCTTCTTAGTATGATACCCCAAGTATCATACTAGGTGAAATGACAGTAAACCTGTCTCTGCCCTCTGGGAGTTCATAGTTTATTAGGGATTTAAACTTCAGGAATGATCGCCCCTAATAGAAAGTGAAAAGTGTAGATTTCAAAAGAGAAAGAGACAAAATAGTTTGGAAGAAAGCCAAAAGAAGGAACATATTTGGCTGGGGGAAAAAATAATAAAGATTTCTTGGGGGTCATAGACAAGTGAAAATACTATCGGTCGGTGTTCCAGGCCTGGCACTGGAAAGAAAGACATCACCAGCACAGAGAACAGCATATATGAAGGTCTGGTGGTTGCTACATTAGGGTTAGTAGACAAGGGAATCTAGCAAAGATGACTTGAGTGGCCCCTGCATGAAGACAAAGTAATGGAAAAATATGTTGGAATGATTGTGATTGTTTTAGATTTTAGGCTAAGAAATTTAAAGATTGTATTATTAATAGAAGCCTCTGAAGGCTTTACCAATAGAGAAGTGACTCAGCCAAATGAGAGATTTTGGAGCAAACTCCTGATAAAAGGGTATGAACATTGAAAACCCAGAGGGAGGGTAAATAAAAGTCTTGGCATAGGGCTATGAGGCATGAGCTAAGAGCAGGCAGAGAAGAGGGGGCAGGGGCAAGAGCTGTAATGGTCATAAAAGAAACTACAATTGGCATCGAATGAGATTGCAGTTCATTAGGGGTTTACAAGGAAGGGAAAAGATCAAAGGAACACTAAAAGTTTGGATCTGGATGTATGGGAAAATGATGGCACAAATTAGGGAAACAAGATGTTAATTTTGAGGTACAGGCAATAAATAAATTGAGTAAATTCAGATGCTGGTGGGAATCCAGGAAGAAATGTCCAGCAGGCAATTAGAAATATATAATTGGAGACTGGAAGAGATTGAAGACAGTGATTTGAGACTACCTTTCTAGAGATGAGAGTTAAGGCCATGGGACTGAATGAGACAAGGGAAAGACAGGGAAGAGAATGGCACCAAGGCTGTTTAGTTGCATGTTCTAAAATCAATATGGCCGAGCTGAAAATTCTTTCTAATCTACCACCACCCCCGCATCTGTCCACCCTTCACAGCAGCTTTCCCTGCCCATCTCTATAAAAGCTCCTCATTTAGACATGCCCTTTAAGTCTTACATTCAAAGGGTTTAAATATGCCATGGAAGCATTGGGAAGAACACTAGTCTGGGAATCACAGACTCTAGTGTTAGTTCTGCACTAATTTTCCTGAGATTTGGGGTTGATAATCCTACTTCGCTGGCCTTGAGTTTGCATCTAAAGTGGAGAGGAGTAGACCAGAAGATCAACAGTCTAAATCTATGAGCCTTTCCTCTGTGACACGGCAATAATGAAGACCAGCTGTTTCACTGACTATGACATCGCTCAAATATGCTACATTTTCTCCTTTCCATGCCAAATCACTGATCATTTGACACCTCTACTATTAAGTTTAGTTGGCTTCCCTGCGGCTTCAACTAAGATCATGTCAAGCTTCCAATGACTTCTGATTTCTTTCCATATCAAATTATAAAATTGGATTGTAGTATGTTTAGGTCTCCATCATTAGATGGAGTTTGCTTATTTCCTCTCATTTTTTTTGGCCATGATTAGTAAAATTGCCACCCAAAGATTATCCAGTACAATTTAAAACTTTTATACATTTACACAGAACTATTATACATTTACACAGAACTATTTCAAGAAATAAACATGCAGGTAAAGTGATCCTCTAAAGTGATCTTAAATTCATGTGATATTGAATTGCTTCCTTTATTAAGAGAAACTCAAATATCGTTATCTGGTGTTGAATCCTAGGGTTGTTCAAGAAAATACAGACTTCTTTAGGAAAAATATCTCCCTTCTCTTCAGTGTCATTCATAACTCTGACTCTCTCTGTCTTCTAACTCAGACCCTCTTCTCCGAGCTGGCTCAGGAAAATCTGGAGAAGAGAGGAGGTGGGGTGCTGTAGTGCTAGAAACCTGGCCGTTTCCTGCTGTCTTTTATTATTCCTTGCTTAGAACCGCTTGCAGTTTTCCCTGTGGTTTCAGACACACAGAGATTATAATCATGATGGTGCATCTTTGCACCAGCAGAATAAAACCCAGTAACTTCTTTTTCCAAATTAATTATTTTTTTTTGGTTTTGCTTTGTTTTTTCTCTCTAGGAATATTAAAGTCTTTTCCATTCATGTAGGAAACCAGTTGTTAGCTATTATTTTTGCTGATAATTTAAAGAGGTCTTATAGCCCTTAGCAACCAGCTTTGCTCACAGTTTATCTCTGACACAAATGGAAGACCTTAAAAATACAAAAACTCAACCTCTACTAAAAACAGTTTTCTAAAAGTACTTCTTCAGAAAGGTAATTATGAAAACAATGCTTACATAGACAATTTCATGAATAGAGAGTTAAAGTGGTTTCTGAAAACCAGGATTAATTTTTAAAGGCCCTCAATAACTTGGTTCATTCCCCAGGAATATCCAGGCATGTCCGGATTTCATTGGCTTTGGATTAGAAGACCTGATGCCAAGCCCAGGTGTCAGCCCCATGGGGTCTTGCAGATCCCATACTCTCAGAGATGTTACAAAGTCAATATGCTTGGAAAGACCTAGGAACCATCCTTGAGAGCAATGGACTTTGCTTTTCCTCTTCCGCTCTATTTTGTAATGTTTTTGCTACCACCAGGTGGTAGTAGGTGGGTGAGTCCATGGGAAAGGTGGAGCTAGCAAAGTGTAGAGGCTCACTTGAAGGAAATTACCAAAACAAACTGTGTGATGAGATTCTGGAAATTTTAATTAAATAGGATAAATATTATACATGGAACAGAAACAAAAATACAAATATAAATGAGATATCTTTCTTTGTGGGAAAAGTCAGAAAAGGGACTGCGTGTACGTGTGTGTGCTAAATTGTCTATAAAACCAACTAAAAACTAACTTGGACTTTTTTATGTAAAACACAATGAACGTCAGCTTACCGAGTGTACTTCATTTCCTTCATTACCGAGTGTACCCTCGTTTTCCTCACTCTGAGGAAAGAGAAGCCCCACACACAAGTTTCAGATTCCAAATTCTTTTGTGGTATCACTCACAAAAAGAATAATACCTGTTCCATTAAAATTATCATTGAATTTTATAATTTTAGAGCTAGAGGGAGCTTTAGGGATCTTCTAGTTCAAATCCCCTCACTTGACAATGAGGAAACTGACTCCAACGAAGTTGCATGATTTATCGAAAGTTACCCAGCAAGTTAGTGGTATGGACCAGAGTCCAGTAGTTATGACTCCAATCAGACTTTTGCCCCCACCCTCTACAAGCTGCTCCCATCAAGATCACTAGTCACCCCCAGGTTAAACCCAGTGGTCAGTCCTCAGCCCTCATATGCTGTTCCTGGACCATCAACAGCGTTTATCCACAACTGATAGCCCAGTCCCATTCTTTCTTCACTTGACCTCCAGGACTCAGGACCCTCTTGGTTGTCCTCCTACCTCACTGTCCTCTCTGCAATCCCTTTAGCTGTTCCTCCTCAGCTCCCCAACTTTTCAAAGTTGGAGTTCCCCGGGGCCCAATCTTTGGACCTCTGCTCTTCTTCAGCTACTCTCATTCTCTTGGGGAATTTCATCCCCCTCGTGAAGACCTCAAAGTTGTACCTTTAGTCCAGACCACTCTCCTGAGTTCCAGGACCATTTATCTCTTTGTTTTCCTATGATCTCTCCTGGGACATTTAATAGATGTTTAAATTTTCTATGTCAAAAACTGCCGTCATGATCCAGCCACACACACTTGATCTACTCATAGTCACTCGTAACCCTAATTAGTTGTAACACCATCCTTCCATGCCAAAAGCATTGGAGTCACTGATGTGACTCCAATCTGATCACTTCTTAACCCTGATCCTGCTAGTGTCCGATTCAAGTTATCTTTTTTTCTTGCCTGCATTTTGCGAATGCCTTCCATACATCTATCAGCCTCAGCTTTGGTTGCACTATATAGTCTTATCTCAACACCCCAGCTAGAGATCCTTTTAAAACGTGAGTTAGAGTATGTCACCCCCTTGCTCCAAACCCTCCAAAGGCTTTCCTTTTCTCTAAGAGTAAAAACCGAAGTACTTACAGTGGTCTACAAGACCCCATACAGCCTACTCCCCCAGAACTTCCCTGAGCTCAGCCACAGCCACTCTCCCCCTGGCTTACACTGCCCTAGTCACACAGGCCTCCTCACTACTTGTGGACTTTCCTGGCATCCTTCTGCCTCAGGGCCTTTGTGCTTGCTATTCTCTCTGCCCAGATGCTCCTCCCCAAAATGTCTGAGTGGCTCATTAACTTTCCTCCTAAAAGTCTTTACTCAAATGGTAACCCCCACGCAAGGCTTTCACTGACAACCCTTTAAAAATTATACCCACAAGTCGTGTCTTCCTGGCTCTCATAATTCTTTATAGCACTTATTGTCTTTCAACACATTGTATGTTTTACTTATTGTTTCCTGCTTATTTCTTCATAAGTGCTGTACTTCCAGTTCAGAGCAGCTGCCACCAGGTAAACACTAGGCTTCAGTCAGGACCTCCATGTCTCCAATCAGTTTCCTCTTACCCACCCAGACTCCCTCTAGTCTCCTTCTGGGTCACTTGCAGTAGCTTTTCTGTGGGTCTTCCCACTCTCAGCCTTTCTCCCCAATCTCCCCACTCTCATCAACCAGAATGATCTTTTTGTAAAAATTTTGTTTAACATTTCTGCTGTATAAACTATTGTAAAGGATCTAATAAGCAGTTTTTAAACAATATCACAATATCTCCATGGTCTGCGATTTTTTATTTCTTAGTGGTCACTTCTTTTTACTCGAAGGCAGACTCATAGAACAGAGAATCTCTCTTTGAAGCCCACCACCTGCCCCCACCTCAGGACAGCCTCTGAAGATGTCTCCAGGCTCCAAGGAGCTGCAGAAGACAGTCCGTATTCCCCCGGTCTATGTGAGACTCAGACTTGGCGTGGACATCCCGCCTCACACAAACCATCAAGGGCTCCCTACATCCTAGAAAACCGCTTCCTCTCTCTCGGTCATCACATGCTGCCTTCACAAGTTTTTGCCACAGTTGTGTGCCTTTTCTATTGTTATTCACTTAATGTTTTTCTTAAAACCAACTCACATTTATAAACGTAAATTTAGTTTAAGGACTCTATGTCACTGTCATCACCACCATAAACTAGAAATCAGTGCCACTTAACCTTAAAATTGAATATGTAATTATGCAAATGACAAATGACTGGGTACCTCTGTGAGTACCCACCACAGTGTGGGAAGCACTGGCTCAGAGAGCAAAGCCCCAGCTCCTGCCTATGGCCTATTCAACACTCCCTGGAACATGGAACTTCTTCTGGTGCAGCCCATGCCGTTCCAGGGCTCCGTAGTGTGGTTCATGCAGTTCCCTTTGCCTAGAATGCCTACTGTAATTAAAATGTAGTTTTAGCACTCTTTTTTTTTTTTTTTTTTTTTTTTTTTTTTTTTACTTCTGTTTAACATTTTTGCTGTATAAACTATTGTAAAGGATCTAATATGCAGTTTTTAAACAATATCACAACCATGATTATTTTTTTTGTACCTGCTTTAATTAGAAAAGTGTGAAGCCCTATGAATTAAAATATTATGCCATCATTCTTAGAATGGCACTTCTCAAAATTGGATTTTGCACTTCTGGAGAATTTTAAATAAATATTTTGGGGGAACTGTAAAAAAAAATTAGTTTTAGCATTTTCTTAAATTAAAGCATTACACATACACAGTTTAAAAAGTCAATGAGTACTCTAGGCTTATAACAGCGAGCAGTTTCCCTCCCTCCTAATTCCCACTCCCCAGAGCAAATATTTTCAATTCTTTTTTTTTTTTTTAGAATTGTCATGAAATATACACAATGTAAAATTTACCATTTTGACCATTTTTAAGTGTAGAGTTCAGTGTAAGTACAACCATATATTGTGAAACCATCACCACCATTTATCTCCAGAACTTTTTTCTTCTTTCCAAACTCAAATTTTATACCCATTAAACAATAACTCCTCATTTCCCCATCCTCTGCCCTTGGCAGGCACCCTTCTACTTTCTGTCTTTATGAATTTTTGACTACCCTAAGTCCCTCATATGAGTGGAATTATACAGTATTTGTCAGTTTGTGATTGGGTTATTTCACTTAGCATCATGATTTTGAGGTTCATCCATGTTGTGGCATGTAAGCTTTTCAATTCACCCTAGGACTTCTTTTCACCCTTATGCTGGTAAAAAGCATAATGTCTCTCTTCTGGGATGGATCTTCTGTTTCCCGGTTCCCATGTTTTCCTATTCTTGTTTTATTCCCTTATTTCCATGTGGCATATCCTCCAGTATCTTCTTAATAAAGGGTGCATAAAAGGTAAATTTCTAGAGACTTTGCCTTTATGAAAGTATCTTTATTTTAACTTCACATTTAATGATATTTATTTTTGGCTGGGTATAGAATTCTAGGCTAGAAATCATTTTCTTTGGGATTTTGAAGGCATTTGTTAATTGACTCCTAGAACCCCAAATTGCAGATGTTAAGGCAGAAATTATTCTGATTCCCTATTATGTCCCTATATTTTTTCCTCTGAAAAATGTACAATCTTTCCTTATTCTCTAGTGTTTTAAAATTTCACAATTATATGCTATTGTGTATGACTCTTATATTTTGGAATTAATCATAGGTTATCGTGTGTGTGTGTGTGTGTGTGTGTGTGTGTGTGTGTCTGTGTTTAAAGTTTATTAAAACTTTAAACCTCTTATTCCTCTTCCCCACATTGACTCTGAGAACCCGCTCCCCCACCCCTTTATTTTAATTTGCTACTTGGTTTTGATTTTGATATCTGTTTTGTTTGTTTCTGTTAGAACTCTATCGTTCAATGTCTGGTGGTCTTTGGTTGCCCTTTCTTATTTAATATTGGGAGAAATTAAAAGTCAATTAGAATCTCTGTCTGCATGGATGAGAGCTATTATTGCTTTGTGAATTTTATGGGAGGGTCATCAGGCCAGACCTAATCACTGCAATGAAGGGTCCTCCGTGTCAATATCACAGGCTTCTCAAGGAGAAACCTTTTGCTTTCCTTCCTGGGTAGGAGGGCATGAGTCTGACTGCCACTCTTCTGAAGCCTGGAGGTCTGGGGAAGGAACAGGCTAGGGAATCTCACCATTCAGACAGACACTCTCCCTTAATTCTCCAGGAGGTATTATGGTACAACCCGAGCTCTCACCTCTGCCTGTTTCCTGGACTCTGTCCCTCAGATGCCATTTTGGGTTCCTCTATTCTTTTCTTCAGTTGACCCACTGTACCCTTCAGCCTTTACCTATGTCTCCCCCATGGGACATAATATTCCTGATATTTTCTTAATGAACTCATAATTTTTATCCTTTACATAAGAAATAGAGCCTATGTGTAAGCCCCTAATTTTAAGGGGAGGACTGAGACCCTTTAGGAATCAAACTCCACATCCTTGGAATCACAAGGAAGGGATGAAAGAAAGGGAAGTGCCCCTCAATGTCTTGCAGAGTTTCAGATCTCTGACTTTAAGAAAGCAAATAACAATAGCCGAGATTTGGAAACAACTAAAATGCCCATCGATAGACAACTGGATAAAGAAACTGTGGTACATTTATACAATGGAGTATTACTCAGCCATAAAAAAAAAAGAATGAAATCTTTCCATTTGCAACAACATGGACGGACTTAGAGAACATTATACTAAGTGAAATAAGTCAGACAGAGAAAGACAGATACCATATGATCTCACTTACATTTAGAATCTAAAGAACAGAATAAACGAGCAAACAAAATAGAAATAGACTCAGAGATACAGAGAAAAAACTGATGGTTGCTAGATGGGAGGGGGTGGGGATGAGGGAGAAGGTGAGGGGATTAGAAAGTACAAATTGGTAGTCACAATACAGTCACAGGGAAATGAAATTCAGTTTGGGGAATATGATCAATAATGTTGTAAAGATTATGTAGGGTGCCAGGTGGGCCCTGGACTTATCAGGGGGATCACTTCATAGACTGTGTAGATGCCTGACCACTGCGCTGTACACCTGAAGCTGCAGTAGAATAATACTGAGTGTCGACTATAATTATATATATGTATAGTCATGGGATGTGGAGTACAGCATGGGGAAGACAGTCAATGGTATTGGAACAGCTCTATACCACATCAAAGGGATGGTAAATTGGGGGCAGGGGGTTGTCACTTTGTGAGGGTTATGAACATCTAACTAGTATGTTGCTTTATACATCTGAAACTAATAAAAAAAGATATACAAATTGCCAATAAACACACGTAAAAGTAACAAAAAAACAATAGATTGAAAATGAACATTAGGAAATAGTTCAGCTATTTCATTAAATACGTCACATGAGTAATGCACATAATACATGCTCTACAGAAACACATTCAGGTGAATTTAACATTTGGGTTGGGTGGCAAGTAGATGGTTGCTTCTTACTGGAACTAAGATTTCGGCGTTTTTAGAGGTCTTGGTGTCTCATCAATAATTGGCTTCCTAATACTTTTGGATGACGTACTTCCTCCCCTTTAACAAGGCCTTTAGTGTCTAACCTAATCTTATTTGTCACAATTCTCTGAGACATGCCAAATAAAGCTTTCAGGTCTCTGTGCATTTTGGTATCTAGATATGTCTAACTCACTTAAGGGCTTTCATTCAGTGACAGTAACCATACACAATGAGGTCTCCACGTTAACAGGGCTTAAATGTTTTGTACCCCCCTCAGGCTCTCTGGGTGATGATTCAACCAAAGAGAAAATGGGAAGTCAAAGTTTGTACCCCTTGCCTTCTGACTCCAATGCACTGCAATAGGGCTACTTTTAATGTGCTTAGCAACAATTAGCTCTTGAAGCTGCAACAGCTGCTCAATGCTGATGCTCTCCAGATGCAGTGAACGAATTAAATCATGCGATAATTCAATTGGAAAATTGGGTGTAATTATGGAGAATGCAGAGTCTGCTAGTCGCCTCACAGTGACTTGGAGCTCTTGGAACAACAGTGGGGAGGGCTGTTCCGGGAGTGTGTGGCCTGCACAGGAACTGCTGTGGTGTTTGCAGGAATCTCACGCCCTCTGACAGTGACAGCATTCCCTAGCCCTGCACACAGTTAAGAACTAGCTGAGTGCTACTGAAACAAATTTCCTTTGTAACTTCAAATCTTTTCACAGATCACCCTTCATGATGTGACAGTGGCTGTACTTTGAGTATCTGCTGGTTGAAAACATGTACAAGCAAAGTCTCGAGTCGCCGAGGACTAGCAGTTGATGTGTTAATCCAAAAAAAGCCAGCTAAGTCAGAGCATCATAAAATAGGATACCGTAAACATTCTCTTTCAACTAAAAACCACATACATATACTCATATACATATATGCATACATCAGTCTTTTCATATAGGACCAAGGCCAAGGTCTGGGCACTTTCTTTCTGAGTCATCTATCTCACATTCACCGTACCCTTAATGTATTGTCTATGATTTCTCATTTGGGCTTATGTAAAGGGGAATATGAACTCAGAAAAAAAATTGTGGAGCATTTTGAATAGAGACATCTTAAAGATACTCATACTTTTCTTTCCAAACTTTTACAGTCATCTTAGCCCCAAAGTCAAGGCTCTGTGCACTTCTTGGCAGTTGTGCCCTAGGCAGCTTAAAGGGGCATCATCCAAGGCGCTCCTTAGAGCTGTGCAGTGACAACCTGCAGAGCCTTTCTCAGTGGCCCTCCCTCATTCAGCAACAGCTTCTTTTTTCAGTGGCCTGCCTTTATTGACTCTTTCTAAAGCATTCAACTGAACTTTCGTAGAAACAATAGCTCTCTTCTTGCATTGCAATTGTATTTTTTAATTACCATAAATATCTTAGAGAACAAATACAATGGACTCTTGGGAAGCTAACATCTTAACTGATGGCAGCAGACATGTGCAGGTATCGTTGAAAAACACCCGTTGACCTCGAGTGTTTGGGCTGCCATGGGCATCAATCAGGATGCTTTAGAGCAGGAGCCGTTTAATACAGTGAGCTGAGTTGGTAAAATAGAGGTTAATTAAGAGAGCTTCTACTATACTGTGAATTTAGTGATGCTCTTAAATTAATCTGTATTTTGTTCTTCATTATTGCTTCTATATATTTTTGAAAAATAGCACCAAGAGGTGTGAGGCTTTTTATATTTTTAGTCCACAGACAGATTTTGGGATTCCTTATCATTGCTCCCCAGGTATAATAGCCCTTAGGTTGGGAACCCTTGGCTAAGGGTTTCCTGCCCACAGTTGAGTGAAAAATGATTAAGGTTGGTTAATATAGTGTAAAGAAATTCTCTTTGTATAACAGTAATTCAAAATCAAAGGGAAGAACGGTGAAGGTGTTCCATAATGGAAGCTTCCTGGACAGCTTGAAGGCTACAAGAAACATTGATGCTAAAAAGAAAAAAGTCACCAATTCACCCATTTGGGGCTTTCTCCAACTTTTGTTCTGTTGGGGCAGGCGTTGAGCGAATCACACCTTGTCTGTTACTTAGACCAGGCCAGGAAGTAGCAATGTCTTTTAGGCTTGAGAAGCACCTCACTGAGCAACGTGCCCCAGAATTAGATAGTCTTCAGTTCAAATCATGACTCTTCCATTTGCTTACCTAAGTTCATGTAATTGGAACATCAGTCTCTTGTCTATAAAAGGCCATGACAATAAGCAAGCCACAGTTACTATGAGAATTAAATGCTTCAGTGTATCCCAAAGGACCAGATACGTACAGATGTTCAATAAATACTAGGCAGGAACAAAAGGTAACCGAAGTTTAATTGGAAGGTAAAGGAACTGGGAAAGATGTAAGGTGCCAGGAACAAAGGATGCAAATTAGGGAAAGAACTTGAGAAGGAGTAGTAAAAATAATATACAGAATTTTATAGTTACAATGCAAATTTATGTACATTGTATGCTTGGCATGGCTCAACAACCCTGTGAGACAGGACAGACATTAGTTTTCCATTTTTCAGATAAGGAAGCTGAAATTCCGAAGATGAAAAGAGTTGGCCTAAATGATGGAACAGAGTTGGGACTAGACACAATGTCTCCTTATTCTCGGCCCAGTATTTTGCCCTTGAGGCCCAAGGTCTTCAAATTTCTGTATTACCACCCTACCTCGGGGACTCTGTGATGAATTCCTTCCTCTGGAAGACCTACTGTGGTCTAGAGAGAACTTATTGAAGCAGAGTCAGGACTCTACGAAGCTGCTGTGGGTCTTCCACGTCTAGCATGGCTTCTAACAATTATTTCAAGACAAACAAGGATGAAGAAGATCTATAAAAAAGAAAGCTTGGTTCATGAGGCTGTGTATTGGGCAACACTGAGTATAACAATTGTAACTGGAGATCACCCATTGACGTGAAGAGCCAGAGAAAAGTGATGTTATGAGTCCTGAGTTGTTTTATTGGTGGAGAGTAAATTACAGGAAGGGATGTGTTTTGAGGATAAAAATTTCAAAGGTCTAATGTAACTCTGCAGGCATATTAAAAGACACTATTTCCATATTCTTCTTGAATAATCAATCATGCCACAGCAAATTAAGAGTTCTTATTTTTAGCCCGATTAGCTACACAATGATAATGAAAATTGATTATAGTCACATTCTACTCCTTAAGACATTGTCAGTAAATGAACTGAAATGCCCCAGAATCAATCCATTTAAAAAATATACCAGAGGTGGGAAAAAAAAAAAAAAAGCCCTCATCAATTACTCTGACATCTGTTAATAAAGAAAAGATGACAAATTGGCTGCTTCTGTCATTGCCAGCTTACTGTATAGACCAATAAAACAAGGTCTTTTGTTCCACCAACTAGAGACATCTTCAAGAAGCTTAATGGATCTGAGCTTTTGAAGACCAGATATTGGTTTCCAGAAATAGAATTCAGAGAAAGATTCAAAAATACTAACAGAAATGTGCAAAACCGGAAGAGAACAAGCCATGTTTGTCTCTGATTTACCCACCGTCAGCATCTAAGAAGGTGGTATGCACCTGGATTAGACAACAGTGATCTCAGAATGCTCTTGAATGTGGAAATGGCAACTCTGAAATACTGCAGAAATGTTGGTGGGCACCGAACATGGTGGCATTAATAAACTAGACGTTTGGAGAACTGGAAACTGTGCATTCTGGGGACCTAATAGAATGGTTTTGAGCTACATGATATTTGGAAGATATCAAGATGGCCAAAGGAATAGAAAATGATAATATACCAGCTCGCTATGGTGTTTCTCCAAGCCGGTGTCCTGGGTGCTTGAAAAGATACTGAACAAATTACCTTAGGAGATCCACACTAAGGTAACAACAGATTCCACGAGGAACTCCTCAAGTCCTCCTTCTGGTTATTCTGAGCTTGTCCAGGGAGACATGAAAGGCTCAGTAATGGCCATGTAGGGCAACAAGACAGCCCTCTGGCTGACAGGCCCATAGTCCTTGCCCTCTGCCCGCTTCACGCTGTGCTGTAGACGCTCAACTAGTTCCAGAGACCAGGTTCACGACATAACAAGCTCACACACGTATTGCTTTTGAACAATTATAAATTAGTCTAAATACTCTTTGTAGGAAAAAAAGAAAATATAAGAGATTCTCTTTTCTGAGGGATCAAGTTTAAACAACTTAGAGAAATGCTGGATTAAATCTCACGTTTCTTACTACTTCTCTCATTTCTCTACTGATTGACCTATGATCGTGTAGCTGGAGGTTGGGTCAGAGTTGAATACGTACCACTGATGCCTATATTTCCTCCTCTATATCCATAGACTTCTTCCCCTAAGAATATGTAATTCTGTCTCAGGGTCAAAAGCATATACGTGCATACAAATTCAGATACACAGAGGAGGGATGACAGAAATTTTTAAGGTGAGAAAATTTTTTTTTCTTGATTGTGGTGGTGGTTTCATAGCTGTGTGTATTATCAAAACTCAAGAGAATGTACACTACAGAATTTTACAAATGCAAATTTTTACATTAAATACACCCAACCTAATATATATACATATATAAATAAAGTTCATATACATGTAATATATATAAAGTTCTTAAAGACAAAGGTCTCTGATGAAGTCCAGCTTTCATGTTTTCATTGAATACTACAGAGAGATTGAAGAGAGAGAACTATATTAGTGTCCCTTCCAACTGTAATATTATATGCATATATTTAAACCATCCTAAATCGAGTACTTTAAATTTCTATGCTGCAGAACACTAACAGGAGAACTAATGACCATTAAACATGTTTTAAAACCTGGCTGACATATGTATACACATTTCTTCTCATACGTAGGGGAACGTATTAAAAAAAAAAGTTAATATCTCAATTCTTAGCTAACGTAATAGTACTATCTACGAGGTCTGACAATTGAGTTCGAGAACTTGTTGTAAGGATGTTGCTAACCTTTTTTGACATCAGAGGGATGTCAAATTCATTATTCGTTATGAATTTGTACCAACTAGACTGTTAAACAAGTTTACTATTTGGAATTGCTGAAAAGGCTGTGTGAGAAAGTTAGACGACCTGAACTTTTCGCCAGCAATTCATGGCTCTCGCATCACGACAATGCACCAGCTCACACAGCACTGTCTGTGAGGGAGCTTTTAACCAGTTAGCAAATAATTGTATTGGAACACCCTTCCTACTCACCTGATCTGGCCCCCCGTGACTTCTTTCTTTACCCAAAAGTAAAGAAAATATTGAAAGGAAGACATTTGGATGACATTCAGGACATCAAGAGTAATATAATGACAGCTCTGATGGCCATTCCAGAAAAAGAGTTCCAAAATTGCTTTGAAGGGTGGAGTAGGCGCTGGCATTGGTACATAGCTTCCCAAGGGGAGTACTTTGAAGGTGACCATAGTGATATTCAGCAATGAGGTATGGAGCACTTGTTCTAGGATGAGTTCTAGAACTTCATTGTCAGACCTCATAATATTTATTAAATATTTATTATACGCCAAGCATTTCTATGCAACATACATATTAATTTATTTAACACAACCCTATGAAGTTAAGATTATTTTTGTCTCGACTTTACACACAGGAATCTGAAACCGAGAGGTTAGGTAACCTGTTCAAAGTCAAAGAGCAAGCACATAGTGAAGCCTGGATTTAAAGCTGGGCAGGGTGCCCCTGAGTCTGCTGTCTTTATGGTGAGACTTAGCATCCAGTGAAGGAGGAGGAACTGAACTCCATGTAGAGTCAGGTCTGGAATTGTGGAGCCCAAGAATCTCCATCACAGACATCATTTTCCTTGGTCCTCATCTCCATCCCTTTTTGCCTGGAATAAATTGTTCAGGGAAAAATATCGTTTCCTGGTTAGATAAAGAGCAATGTCTCCCTGATCGGACTCCTCATTCTCTCCTCCTCACGAAGCACTCACACAAATTATCCATCAAGGGCTAGGGCATCCGTTTGGGTACTGTGCCAGTTTGAAGTCACCGGAAGTTGAGCCAACGGGGCGGGTCCTTTGTATCCAGTGCCCCTGCCCCGCTGCCTACTCATGGTGGCTTCGACCATCAGTTGGGACCAAAAGTCTTGAAGACAAAAGTAACAGGGATAAGGTGAAAGAGAGTAGGGGAGGGGAATGGAAAATCTGGACTGCAGAGATAACAGGGGAAAACAAAGGACCGAGAGGCAGCTGGGGTGGGAAAGAGCACTTGACTTGGAGCCAGAAGTCACGTGCTCTTCAGACCAGTTGCATCTTTCAAAAGAAGCGTGACTGTATTACCTGTGCGACCCTCAATGACCTCATCGGGAAAGTGGGGACAGCACAGCAAGGCTGTGAAGGCTAAAGATGTCTCTGAGACTGATGTGCACAGTGTGAGACACCCGGCCAACCTGCATTAAAACGGCAGAGCACCACCCGGAGGTGGCTGCGCACAGAAGCCAGGGAGGCTGGGAAGATGAATACAGAACAAATGCCCCTGTCAGCAAACCCAAGACAGCTCTGCTGTCAAGGAAACACCTGTAAGTAGGTATGTTGGAAAGTCACTTCCGAAAGAGACCTTGAAGAAGGGATGGAGAACGCTGGGGGTGGGGAGAAACTGCCCCCTAGCAAGACAATGAACGATGGCAAGTTAGGTCATGGTGGCTGAAGAAGAGACAATGATTTGTTGTCTAACTCTCCAGCCACGATGGGACTGTAACTAACGAGGTTATTCTTGTTACAAAGGAAGCATTCAGGCCCCTAATGAAAAACTCTGCGGCGACTGGTGTTAGGAGAAGAAAAAACAAACCGGCAGCTTATTATTAATTTCGCAGCAAGTTAATTAATTTTTTCCAGTCCCTTCAGGTCACTTGCGGGCTGGCTCATCTGTCTCACTCAACTGAACAGCTGGAGGGATGACGAGTGTGTCTCCAGTCCATGCATATGTCCTGGTTCTGAGAGTAGGAGGTGGGACCAACTACAAGGCCAAAAAAACAAAAAGCTTTCGACACTCTTCCTGATCCTTTCCTCCCATGATCCATCGAGCCAGGCCAAAAGATTATAATTCTATGAGATACAAAGGAACCAGAACTACTCAGAATGAGGTGATTTCTGCCTCTGTACACCCACCATTCAAATGAAAAGCAGAGTGCTATGCATGGTGCAGGGAACACCACAGAGCCGGCAGGCCCACACCGCTCCTGTTGTAGGCCTCTGGAGCCTTGAGAAGGGGACTTAATTTCTCCAGGCTTCTCGTAGCTCTCCTGAACTGTCCACCTGCATGGAAAGAAGCTCATTTGGCATCCCTTCTAGGGTTAAGAAATTAGAGTTCATAAATATATTCTTTCTCAGAGAAATGTCAAGCATTTCCCAGATACTACCGAACACCCTTTCCGATAGACATCAGTGGCCTGATATAGCCCCTCTCTCGAGGTGGAGAGCCAGGGCTAAGAAAGTGCTGGAATAAACACCCACATGTTTGTGCAGAGGTTGACCTGGCCTCAAAATATATTAGCATTTTTTTACAAAAGATATGGAATATGCAAGTACAATGAATGCCACCTTGTGTAGCATGAATATTCATGCTAGTATATTTATTTTCTAGGGTGGATTAAGTGATACAAATTTTCTTAATTATGTATGCTGCATAATATATAACGCACGTATATATTTATTACATACTCACCCCCAGAATAGAACAAGACAAAGAGGCTCATAAACTACACTGAAGCAGAGACCATAAGTTTAATCCCTTCTTTGGGCCAGTTTAAGCTACTGTTGAGCTCTTGTGGTGTTTAAATCTCTTATATTTTATTCAAAATTATAGAGTTTTCAGCAAAACCAAAAAAAAAAAAAAATCAAATTGGGGAGGGGCTCATTCTCTCCAGTTACCACATACATTTCACGGGGCTCCCAGAACTGCCTTCCTTCCACCTTTTCTTCAATAGGAGAACATGAAGTTAAAGGCCAAGTTTTAATGTCTGTCCAGGCGCTCATGAACTACAGATTTCCTTTCCTTCCACCTCCCCCCACCACACACAATCACTGTTAAGCCTGCTGCAGGTAGTTAACAGGAATGATTGGGACCCTCCAAACCCATTCAAACAAAAGAATTAGTGGCTGATGGGCAGATTTGCAGTCTCAGCGGAACAATGTTACTTAATGAAATAAGCATTGCACTTATAGAGAGCACTTCATGTCCCATGACAAATCAGCTGGTGATGACGGTCCCTAGGCCAGGCAAGTATGTATGACTAACAACACTGCATCTGGGGGTGGGCTCCTCTGCTTTGGGAAAGTGAGCTGAGGAGAGTCCCATTAATTTGGTGGATTCCGGGTCTCTTCTGAGGAGTCTCTTCTGCTACTGCTGTGTACTGTGCCTTAGCCCTGCATGGGACCCGGACTACTCATAAAAGCTGGCCACACACTTTATATGAGCAGCCCCTTAAGGAAGGGGAGACATTCGAACTGCTGTGTTATCCATTAGGAGGCTGAAAGTTCAGACAGAGAGATGAAGTGAATTACTTAGTTTCTCGGAGCCGAGACTAGACCCAAGATATTAAAGCAAGCAAACAAATAAAAAAACAAACTCCAGCAGCCTACCAGGTAAAGAGACAGCAAAATAAAAACCAACCCATCTTTACATTTACAATTATCTGTCCTCAGGGATAATTCACAGTGACTTAATATTCACTTGAAAAGTGAGTGTGGATGTTAGTTTTCAAAAATGTAATTTATGTATTTACGCATGCATGTATGAATATATGTATCTATATTTAGTTTGGGGTCTTGTTCTTCATCAAAATTAACATAAGCAATTTAATCAATATCTTACCTTTCCTCCCTCCTTCTTTCTCATCCTATCTGTGCTTTTTATATTCTTTCGCACCTTTTCCCTTTGTCTTTTCTCTTCTATTCCAAACTGTCTTCCTTTTTCCTTACTCTAATATGGCTCTTTTTTTTACATATCCTTATTTTCTGTAATATTAGCTAGAATCTGTCTTTTGAAATGATCAACACTCCCATCCCAGGACATCAGAAAATAAACAGCCCTTTAATATATACAGTTTTGGAAGGAAGCCTTGAATTTAGTAAGCGTGTTCCTGATGTGCCGTAGAAAATGGGGGCACCAAGACTTTTCCCAGGATGGTCCCCTTGGGGCCCAGGGCCCAGTCAGGGCCCTGTACCTACATAACCCCAGACATGCTTGCTGACTGGTTACGTGATTGAACTCTGGTCCAGGAGACACTGTACCAACGGAATAAGGAAAGTATGTGGACTGACTGTGAACACAGACCAAAGAACATTTTCAAATCTGAGTCATCTGTGCCCGATTTGCTCAGAGTCTGGAACAAGTAGCTCAAGAAGAGTGGCCAACGCAGGTCTACCTGCTCCCTCCAGAGGCTGCTCATATCTGAAAGTCACCCAAGGGAGTGAGACCTCTCCCTGTATGCAACCCACCCAGCTCTGTCAACCCTCAGACCAGCGCTTAATGCTTTCCCCTCTTTCCTTTCCAAGAGATGGGGTGGTGATGAGAAAGGAAAGAAAGACACACAGGAAGAAGTGAGAGTGAAAGGGGATGAAGGAAACCAGGAGAAGACCAGAAAGGGAAAAAAAAAGAGCAGAAATAGAGAGGTAGAGCCAAGGGGAGAAGGAGAGCAAAAGGGGTGGTAAGAAGGGAGAGTAGAGGCAGCAGGCAGGAGGCCAGGGAAGATTGGAACTTTCCTTCTAGTCAAGAGTGTGCATGAAGTGGTCTCCCTACTATGACAAGTGTCCACCGGCTACCCTACAAAATCTTTACTATTACATTGTTTTGTATACCCGAAAATAATAATAATAATAATAATAATAATAATAAATAATAATAATAATAATAATAAGAAGAAGAAGAAGAAGAAGAAGAATGTGCACAGCTGCACCAAACTACACTGATTTCCTCCCTTGGGAATTTCTCCATCTCCATTGTTTTCTGTATTTCTTGTCTCTTCCTGACTATGATTACACAGCCGTCCTCCACCCCTTGAAGCACTGCTTTAGCCATAAAGACACAGAGGAATCACACTACACGTGGCTCTGGTAGAAACCGTGGTGCTGCCTGCTTCTAATGGGGTTGACTTCTTCCACAAAGTGCTAATGTTGAGCATCTTCCTGTGTAGTAAAACCACTCACTGCCCCTCTGCTCCTCGCTGATTCCTTGCAACATAATTATGGAAAGAGAGGGAAGACACCAATCTTTATTGAGTATCAAGCACTGGACTAGGGATTCTATATACTTTGACTCATTGAAATCATATCATAGCTCTATGAGGATGTATTATTATTTCTACCTTATAGATGATAAAGTAATTTGGCATTTGGGGCATGTCCCCAAGACCCACCACACTGTCTGGGTCATTACATTTTTAGTGAAAAATAAATAAATGTTTCTGCTTCTATGATCGACATAAGAATAGTTTACAAAAATGGTGTGAGGACACATGAGTGTGAAATCCCTTTGAACTCAAATAAAAGAAAGAATAGTGATTGTTTAGGTTTGTATAACTACTCTGTACTCCCCTTAAGCACTTACTAAAATTGGTGGCCTGCATCATTTAGAATCTGCATAGCAGGAAACTTTGGTCCAACAGAAGCTAATGTGAGAAATTATCCTATCTACTGAACTCTCACTTATTTAGCAGGTTTCCTCCTGTGTGTTTTATTAATATCTTTTCAATACACATGCCACACCAAAGTCGACTAGGGCCTGCCTCCCTGACCTTTGAGGGGTAAAGAAGATGAGCCTAAACCTCCAATTCCATACCTGGTGGAAGTCTAAGATTCTCAAATTCTCATTAAGATTTCCAAAATTCCCAAGTGCTCACGGCCATGGCTGGCTTCAAACTCCTGGATTGCCTCATTTGTGTCAATGTCTCATAATCTGTTTCATAACAAGTTGGCCCCAAACTGAAACTTGACCATTTCCTTGAGTTCCATCCGAAAGCCAACTTATAGAAAGAAATTTCTGTGTTTACTACAAGATTTGGTGATGGCAGGGACAACAGTAAATATAAAGAATCTACATCAGGGAAATGCATGCAATATCAAAATGAACACTGGACATGCCAGCTCCTACAGTTCTTCAAGAACCACTCCAGTAAGGAACGATCAAAAACAGCTTCCCTGGAGCTCTCTCCTCTCTCTCTGCTTTCAGGAATTGTCCTCTCGTTATTTTCACCAGAACATTTGGATATCCATGACTTCAGATCTGTATCTACCTTTTGAGCAATTCACATGAGGACATTTTTCCAACTAAAGATAATTTCTTCCTCAGAGGAATTCATGTGTCAGCTTTCACAATACAGTTTTTGACCCTTGCCTCATGTTTGTGACTTATCACTCTGATGAAAGTAGAAGTTCCTTGGAACAAGTACCATGTCTCACACTGCCATGTATTCCCCACCAGGCCTAGAAGAGCGCTAGTACGTACTTGGTGCTTAAAGCTGTTTGATGACCGACAAGAAACCAGAGAATTGTACATTCATGCATGGACTCACAGGAAGTTTGGCTATTAGATTAATACTCCTTGCACTGAACACATTCTCTGAACAACACTGACTTCACATAAATCCATGTACAGCTAACACTATATTTTCGTAAAGGGCAATTCATAAATCAGAGCAGACTACACTGTGGGCCTAATTTCCCCCATTGAAACTCATAATATTCATCTTCCCAAGCAACCATAAAACATGATTCCAAAATGACCTAGTGATTATGTCTTGGGGACACTGAAAAAAGTTTAAGTAAAAATGTCTTGATTACACTGACAATATTCTTTCATGCGGCTACGCTCTTATTAATCACTTCAGGAGAGTCAAAGTAAACATAATCAGTCAAAGCTTTAAAGGAAAAGATTGAAAAAAAATTCTTCGTCCAAAAATGATTGCTTTCCCTCCCTTTCTCCTTCCCTTTGTCTCCCTCCACTCCCTCCCCCATGCTCTCAGCAACTTTTACCCAAGAAAGAGCAGAAGCAGTGGTGACAACTGTGAGATCCTGCCACAATTTCCCTCTATTGAGTTTAAGCTCATGAGGGTCATTTCAAGAGGGATTGTCTTTTGGGTAACTCATGGTTGTGTCACGTGTCTAAGACACTGAATATATTTTCACAACAGGTTTCAATGAATCAGGCAATATCTTCAACTAGTTCCATTCTCTTTTGTTTAACGTTTAAAGGAAAGCATAGGACAACATCTACCTTTGGACATCAGCAGTTGGGAAATTGTAAACTTTGGTCCATGTAACAATGCAGGAAAATCATAGCAAGTCGGTCTAGTTTAAAACCTAATATGTTTCAGATCAGGACATTTACAATGCTTCTCTCTAGAGTGTGCCTATAGGTCAAGCAGAGATAATGGAATATTTGGCTCCATGTGACTTTTGAAACATTTCTTTGTTACACTGAAACAACAAAAGATTAGAAGAAAGAGGAGGGTAATATCTCTGGGAACTCCCTTGTTTTCTTGATTTCTCATTTACTTCTTCCTGCATAGTACAGCTTTTCCAATTCTTCCCCAGGTAAAACGCCCAGAGATGTTTGTCCTACCAATTTTGCTCTAATTGCCAATGTCTCTGAGAGCCAGGAGGGACAGCTCAGTGTCAGCCTATTAAGACTTCACTTCTACGAGCAAAGGTAGTAATGATGAGAATGGCATTCCCACCATAGTCCAGAGCCTTGATTTGCATAAGCCCAGAATAACTTTCTGTGGGATGATGAAAGACCAAACTCAGGGTCTGCTGTTTCCGAGTTCCTTTTCTTAGATAGTGGTATTACTAAATATCCAGTTGTCTGAACTATACAATTAAATTCATATTGATTTTCTTTTCTTCAGCTAGCCAGGCAGATCTCAGATTCATTGCCTTCTTTCTCCTTCCAATGTGAGTGCCCTGGTTTGGGTCTTCATCTGTCACTTGAGTACTTGAGCAGCCTCTTACCTGGTTCTGTTTTGGCCACTCTCTCCTCATATCCATCACTGTCAGAGTGATCTCAGTAAAACAAGATCTGACCAAGTTACCCGTCTGTTTACAAACCCATTAATGTCTTCCTGCTGTCTGTCCTACAAAGTCTAGATTCCTTAATGTGACTTTTAAGGTCCTCTTCACAAGATGGCTCTAAACCAAGCTGTCTTTCCATCCTCATGTGTCACAATAACACCACCCTACATTGCTCCTTGTCCCCACCCATAATGGCTTCCAACGATTGAATTCATAGTCTGCTTTGCACGGTGCTATGATCTATATTAGACAACTTTCACTTCACCCTCACAAAGGACTTAGGACTGATATGATTACTATTAGAGTTTTACAGATCATGACAGAGGTTCAATAACTTGTCCAAGTGCACTCATGAGTCTCTATCCTCTGGCTGAATTACCCTTTTCCTTTCCGGCCCTACATAAAAATTCTACCCTTCCTTTAAGCCCCTGGTCAAACATCAACTCCTATTTGAAGCTGGCCTCAGCCACCTCTGGCTTTCCCAAACTCCCCTTCTCCCCCACCTAATGTTACTCTCAGCCTCTTCTGTTTTTCCACAGAATGTTGTTAAACTTGATCACAACAATGATCATTACCAGATTAATGTGTCTGTCACCTACTCTAACCCATGAACTTTCTTTTATGTCTTACACATGTATGACATCATTTATCCTTTATGTCTACCATGAGCTTGACAAATAGTAGGTACTAGGTAGTTGATTAGAGGGCTGAGTGCTGGGGTCCAAGGTGTTTTAAGGCTGTCAGGTATTATGGGTTGAGAGGGAGCCTATGCAAGATAAAGACATGGTGACAAAGCTCTTGGCTAAGACCGTTATACTTACCTCATCATTCAGAATTAGAGTTAAAGTTCATTATGGGACAACACGATATTGTTTGCATCCATAGGGCTTCGCCTGGGACCCAGAACAACGCTACATCTGGGACTGGAAACCAGGTAGACTTGCTAGCTTTCAAAGGATTTTTTCATTAAAGCACACAGATAAGATATACTATAAATTTCACTCACGTAAGAACTGCCTCCTCTTCTTCCTGAGAAGTAATGAAATAATTAAATAGAACTGACCCCTGACCTGAACCTCCCCACCCCACATCTCCCCACTATGATGCATAGCCATTTCTCATTGCTTTCTGCTGTCCTGCCACCATGCTTAAGTTCACGCAACAGTGCTCATCTGTAGGCCATTTTCAATTAATTTCCTGAGTAAAATTTCACGAGACACTATCAAACCTTTTGCTAAAATCAAGATATATTACATCTTCTCTATTCCCTTAGTCTACTAATCAAAAAAGCAATCAACTTTGTCTGGCATGATTTGTTCTTTTAAAACCCATAATGCTTATTGCTCATAATTCCATTATCCTAGATAGAATTTTTTCCTCTTAATATTTGTTCCACTGTCATAACAGGGATTGAATTACTAGATGGTCATTTCTAGGATCCCTTTTTCCCTCGCTGCTTTGAAAGTCTGCTAGCTAATTTGATACTATCAACACAATGGTATCTCCTTATTCTGCCGAATCAGAGAATAATAAGAAAGGGGGCTTCCAGGAGTCATTTGGTCAATGCCCCATTTCTTCACAAAGCTCTCATCACCTTTGTGAGTCATTCCAGAACCACTACCCATTATTCAATGTCTCCCAAACAGGAGAGTCTGAGACCTCTTTTGATAACTGAATCAATGATTCACAACCTTATGCTCAGGAAGTACTTCCTAATTTCTCATCCAGGTCCCTTCAAAAGGAGGAGGGGATGGTGGAGAGGACCCAGGTTGGAGTTCTATGCCATTTACTACCTTTGTGACTTTAAGTAAGTCACTTTATTTCTCTTTTTATGGGAAATAAATAAGAATTTTGAAATAAAAACATTTTAAATCATATATATACATATATATGTATATATACATATATACATATATACATATATACGTGTATATATACATATATACACACACATATATATACATATATACACACACACATATATATATATATATATATATACACACATACAGTTTTCAATTACAAAAGAAATATGTGAAAAACTTCAAATGATACAAAAGTGTCTTCTCCCCTTGGCTCTCCAAGCAAAATGCCACTCTAGACATAACTGGTGACAATGGTTTGATGTAGATGCTTCTGGGATATTTTCTATATGTAAATAAATATATGAAAACCAAAATGATGTCATGATAGGCATACTGTTTTACAATTCACATTTTTCATTTAACTATATATCAATATCTTCCATGTCGGTACATATATCTATCACAATTTTTTTTCACAATAAGTATGTATGAATCTTGTAATTAAATTTGTATGGATAAATCCTAGTTAATTTGACCAGTCTCTGTTAATGGATATTTAAAGTAGTTTCCAGTTTTTCTCTATTCCAAATAATACTGATAATGCCTATACTAATGTTTGAACAATGAACGAAAATCAGTGAGAGAAAGGGTGAACACTGCGAGATGACGAGCAATGCCTACTAAAAGCAGGCTGCTTCTCCCTCTTCCTCTCCCCCCTCTACCTACCCTAATAGCAGAACTTGAGGGGACAGACACCAGATGAGGCCCCATCCTTGGTCACATTGAATGATGGAATGGCTCAGAGGAGCACCTTTCATTCACCCAGTGTGAACTTTACTGTGGAATTTTCTAAATCTTCCTTGGACACTGGTTCAAACTGGAGCCTGCTTCATGCTGCTGCTTATACCTTGACTGCCTCTGGGCGAATTCTTTACCTTCTCTGGAGCTCAGCTTATTTATGAAATAGTTAGAATCTTTCCGATCATAACTATTGCTGCCATTGATTGAGTACTTGCTATATGCCAAATGTATGTCAAAAGGAGCTTTAGTGCCTTATCCTGTTTAATTCTCACTAAATCTCTTTGAAATGGATGATATGATTCTCATCTTTAATAGGTTTCAGTCTTATTGAATTATAAGAATTATTTATATATTCTGGATACAAGTCCTTTATATGATGTATGATTTGCAAATATTGTCTTAATGATGTCTTTTAAGCCCAAAAGTTTTGAATTTCGATTAAGATACAATTTTTCATTTATTGATTGTGATTTTAGTGTCATATCTAACAAGTATTTTCCCAAGGCAAGATCACAAAGAATTTTTTCCTACTTTTTTTTCTAGAAACTATATAGTTTAGCTCTCACATTGAAATCCATGATTCATATTGAGCTACTTTTTGGTATATAATATGAGGTAAGGGTCTAAGTTTACTTATTTATTTTTTTGTATGTGGATATCCAATTATCCCAGCACTATTTGTTGAAAAGAAGATTCCCGTTGAATTGGCTGAGCTGTATCTGTAAAATCTGTTTTCCCTGCAGTGTGTGATTGCCGATATCTCTGTTTGGCTTCTTTTTTTCAATGCTCTTGTTTTGATTTTTCAGTCTGGCTTTCTCTGGGACATCTGTATATAGCTTAGCAGACAAGTAAAAGTTCTGTCTTTTACGAATAGATCTGTATGTGGGTAAGGGAGTGCGTTCAGTGCTCAAGCTGCTGATCTCTTTCATGTCTCCCCATGCAGTCTTAGGATTGGCTAGAAGGTTGTGGCTAGCTTGGACCCTTCCCCATCTCCACTGGGAACATACATAGTCTCAATCGTGACTATGCCCGCCCCAACCATGACAGAGCCTCACGCTGATTGAGTTGATCATCACTCTAACTTATAACACTGCTGGGCATATACTTTGCCTCCTCCCTGAAATCAAGTGAACCTCCATTCAACTGCACCATAGAAGCTTTTGGTCTTCGTGGTATGCCCGACTTTGGCAGGACCTTTGTGCAGATGGAGAGAGGTAGACAGGAGAAGCTCCAGATCAGAATGTCACAGGCTCCCATGGTTCTGACCTGGGTCTTATCTACAACCACACACTGCAGGGATGATAGAAGTTCAGCATTTGCTTAAGCACAAATGCTTCTCAGATTGTTATATTCATTTCATCAATTTTCAGAGCACTCAAAAGGTTGCTTTATCAGTTTTGTCCAGCTTTATGTTGCTTTTTGGGGAGAGAATTGGCCAGACTCTGTAGTTGGCCATCACTGGAAGTCCTGCCTCACCTTACTTCTTTTCAGTAGTCTGAAACATGGACATCCATGTTTCTGAAACTATCTTACGAGGTTATTATGAGAATCATATAAGGCAATGATAAGTCCTTGGTATAAAGTAAGCCCTTGATAAATGTTGACAGAGTCATTGTACACAGTTGGGTGATTTGTGCCCCACACCAATGTATTGAGTGAGAGGGTGAGTGGGGCTGAGATCCAGCTCATGCTCTGCTTTTCACGCTATGAGTTCTCCAACTGGCGGCATGTAGCCAGAGGAAGCGTCTTTTCCTGATGCCTTCACCCAGAGGAGGCAAGTTTCTTTTCTAATTCACACAGACGTGCCGTACAGCTTAGCTGCTCCCTGGACAGTGGCTCCCGTTGCCTTTCCTCCCCTCAGTCCTAGCCCTTCCTGGTGCAGATAAAGTCCTTTATCTTGAGCTGGCGCAACGTACTCACACGAAAGTTCCTTATCAATCTCATGCTCTTTGGTTGTTTCGCCTGTATTTTTACTTTCCCTTTTCCAGGGTATATGGACTCAATGACTTCACTCATGCATTTATGTAAGGATGAATTTTTTAAAAAGTTATGAGGTGCTGCTGCTGGTGGTGAGGGTGTTGGGAAGAATATTGTTAATTAGATTTCCTGCAGAAACTCAATTTCTAAATCCTTCTGAAAGACATAGGACCCTTCAGGATCCTTCTTTCCCTCTGTCAAGACACCTGGTTTCCTTCTGAAGGACAATGATTTTCCATCTTGCCTTTGACCTCCTGGGTAAAGGAGCCAATTAACTCAGCTTATTTTTCTATGACATGAGGCTTTTATTTGAATTATTTCCTCATGGAGCAGAGACTTCCAGAATTTGCCTAACTCTCTTGTTTCTCTAGCAAGTAGTGTTTCTCAAATTTATCCCTACACACGTGTTGCGCAAAAGGCCAACGGGTCTGAATTTGTCTGATAGGGGAAGCCCACTTTCAGTCCATGTGCTAGCCAATCCTGCTAATCTCTCTGCTTCCAGAGTTATAGATGGGAAAGATGCATTTGGATTTGGAGGAGAAAGAGAGGTAGAGGAGGGAAGAGGAACAGAGGACACAGGCTAGAAAGAGAGGGAAAAGCAAGACAAAAAAAGAAAATAAGAGAAAGGAATGAAGCACTCGTGTGAGGGCTGGGTAATTGCATGTGATCTCTGGAAGATTGTCACGCCAAAGAACTGAGATACTTACCTTCTCCCAAATCCTCATTTTGAAAGCATTCATTATTCTGATTGTTTTACTTTTTATAGTCTCAATGTTCTTGATCTAACTTATAGTTAAAGACTCGAAGTAGGGTATATCTGTGTTAGAGCTTGGACAAGGGATGGATGGCAGCAACTGCAGACTGCCCCACACCTGGCCCCCTGAGGACACACCAGTATGGAATGGATATCTTTTGGGTATAAACACAAAACACATTGTGTTCATAAGTGAAGAAGAAGAACTCTTAGGAGAGGGGAAGTATATAATCAAAGGAACAATACTTCAATGTGTAGCCTAAGCAACACAAGAGATGAGGGTGGTGAACACCCTATGCTGTTGCTGCCAAGCTGAATTTAATGTTTCTCTACTTCACAAGGAAGAGACTGTTCCCATTTAATGTATAAGGACTAAATAATTCCCTGTTGCAAGCATAATATTTCAAATATCTCTTCCATTGCTTCCAGGTGCAGAAACGCCGATTATATCAGAGAGAAGACAGTTGCAGGTCATGGAACTCAGTAACTGAGACACAGGGAGCTGTCACTCCATGCATGCAACCCATTCCATTAACAAGTAAGACTGCATCCAGCATGTCTCCAAATAATAATAGCTTCCATATAAATCAACTAGGAAAGACCTAAAACCCAAGAAATATGCATTGATTAAGCATGACTAGCAAACAGTACTAAGCATTCTGAAGTAGTGGAAAGAATAAAAATAGATCATAATCCTTCAGATAAGAATAACCTGGAGCCCCACCATAGCCACCAAGGTTAAAGGTACTTATCAACAGTTTAGTAGGGAGAACTGGATACTGAGATCTGAACACTGGTGCAATCTTTAGAGCCTGCAACTCCATTTGTAAATGTGCACGGTTACCATCGTGGGTGAGGGCTCAGTCATTCTCAGCAGATTCTTTTGTCATGTCCAAAAAGTGCTAAGTTGAAAAATACCCCTGGAAATGTTAAACATGGATACCTGGGCTGAATAAGCCTTTTGCCTTTTAGGGTCACGATTCTTAAATCAAGACAGAACAGAATCCCTTGCTTCAGGCTGCTGTGGCTGGGGTGACTGCTGCCAGGCTGGGCTACATGTTACCTTACTGTGCTATTTTCCTCTTTACATAGTGGTCTCTGGTGCCTCATTTGCATTGATTTTTATAACAAGTCAGGAAAGAGAGCCACTGAGGTAAAATGACCCCCAGATCTCTCTTCAGCTTACATTGAACCAGTCTTTCTCCATCTTGAATGCATAAAGATTATCTGTCCACTCTAGGTAGGCTTACACTGTAGTTATTCCCACTCGAGAGACTTTTATTTCTCTTTGCCAGGTCCTGGCGTTCCTTCAATTCTCTTCAAGCATAATTTCAGAGGAGTTCATGGCTTTTCTCAGACAGAGCCCATATTTCTTTAAGATGTGCCTTATCTGAATCATTTGACATATAGAAATCAGTGAGGTCAAAAACTCCAGATAACACTAATAAACGGTTCTTAATAGGAGGAAGTAAGGACATTAGAAAGACAACTTCACACGCTAGGAGAGATTATCCAGTCCTACCCACTCAATTTACCAATTCAAAAACTGAGGCCTAAAGTCACGTGTCAGCCAGTGGCAGACCTACTACATACTTTTGGCTCTCAGCACAACACTCTTTTCCTTTCTAAAAGGGCAGTGCTTTTACATTACATTAACCTGATTCCACCTTCTTTCACTGACTGCATCACTGTGTAGCCTGGAGGGCACCTTAATGCTGTAGTTGGTGCCGCAGGCAGCAGCCCTGGCCATCAACAAGAAGATACAGGTGAGAGTGGGCTTCCCAAGCCCCTTCTGAAGACACTGCCCTCACCAGACACTGCAGTGGACATAATCTGGTTGTGTCACAGAACAGAGAGAGTCTCCCCAGGTCACCGGAAGGTGAAGAAAGCCGTAAGCTTCTGGACATACTGCCAGACAATTCATGAGCGTGAGTCTTATGCAGTAGTAGGCCTGGGAAACACTGTTTTAGGAAGAGCATGATGTAACATAAAGCCCATGTGCTTTGGGGTCCAAAACGAATTCAAGCTCCAGCTCCGCTACATGCTGGCTTTGTAGACTTGAACAATTTACTTCATCTCTCTAAGCTTCCCTCTGTGGGTCAAGAAATATTTAATGAATATCTACTTTACACGGGACTTCGGCCGGGTTCTTGGGACACCAAAGTAAAAGAGAAAGACCGAGTTTCCTGTCTGAAGCTTACTACGTATTTAGCCTCATTTTAACAACCTGTAAGTTAGGGCCACTAATTACACCCATCTCACTGTGTTGTGAAAATCAAACGTGATTGTGGATGGAAAAGCACTTTATAGTCCGGAGCTCTTGCCAGTTTCATCTGGGACAAAGCCCGGGTCCGTCTCTGAGCCCAGCAGGCCCTGTGCATGTGGTTTCACGGCTTCCTCCAGCCACCCTCACACGAGAGCTTCACAGAAACGGCCCTGAGCAGTGACATAGTTTCCTTCCATGGGCAAGGAAGGCTCACCCTCTTTCAGGCAATGAACCTCTCCAGGCCCCCACCACAGCTGCCTTCAGTCCTTCATACCCACAGGAGCCAAACTCCCAAACACAACTGCTTATTTCTAGCCTCAGCTCCTGCTGCTACGATTTCTGTTCCATTTCTTATCCACAAAAGTGTTTGCTCTGTTCCAGTGGAGGGGTAGTCTATAGACTGCCCTCCCAGCAATAACTCATTGGACATCTTCTACAATAACTACAAGGACGTTTTCTCTAAAGCTCAGTCAGTCCTGTGAGTCTTACTTGGTCTAGAATGGTGCCCCAAGAACATATCACTGTTCCTCCATACTAGTCAAGACCAGCTGTATAGTTTCCAATTGCTCCTGGGACAAATTACCAGAAATTTAGTGGCTTAAAAGAGCACAACCTTATTACCTTACAGTTGTGGAGATCAGAAGTCTAAACTGAGTTGGTGGGGCTGCATGCCTTCTGAACTAGATTCTAGGCAGAATCCATTTTCTTTCTTTTCAAGCTTCTAGAAGCTGCCTGCATTCCTTTCCCTCAGGGCCTTGTCCTCCACCTTCAATGCCAACAGCTGCTGCCGCTTTACATGCAACTGTGCCCCCTTGATTTTAGATGTCCCCTTGACTTAGATCTTAACCTGCAGGGCCCTGCATTCAGTAGGGGCTTACGATTGTTGGTTTAATAAAGAAATATATGATCCAAAGAATAAATAAAATTTTAAAATTGATACTAACTAGCACATAATTTAAATGATCTTCCAATCTCTGTCTCTCTCTGACCTCTGCTTCTGTCATCATATTTTCTCTGACTGGCTCTTCTGCTTTCCTCTTTCACTTATTTGGACCCTTGTGATTTTTATTGCGCCCACCTGGAAAATCCAGAATAATCTCATCTGAAAAGTCCCTTGTGCCGTGTAAAGTGACATATTTGCAGGTTCTGGGGGTTTCGACTTCTTTGGGGGGCCACCATTTTATCTGCCACACTAGCCCACAGCATTACACGGTGAAGTCCTCAAGCTCCCTAGCCTCAAGGGGCTAACCTGACAAATTTGTTTTTGCTAATGGGTGCAGGAGCTCCTCTTCTGTCCTCCAGCGTGCACAGAGGCTTCTAGAGGCAATGCTCCCATCCTGATGCTGTGGTCCAAAGAGTGACCTGAATCTGGGGATATCAGGCTTCCAGAAGCCATGGCCAAACCTTGGGTGTTGGGTATCTCTCCCAAGGCTGGTGGGAATTTCTGTGGTTCACGGATTTTGTGCCAGATACATGGCTATTCTTTGCAATGGATATGCTTAATCCCAGTCTTATGGCAGAGCAGGAAATAGCCTTAGGGGCAATCTAATCTAAGACATTTACCTTACAGATGAGGCATGCAAGGCCCAGAGAAGTAAAGTGACATCATTCTGGCAGACCTGGGATGAGAGCCCAAGTCCCTTCTACTTCTAACATGGGTGCTGTGTTCCTCACTCGACATGCCTCTGTCCCCACTGCCCTGTGAGCACGGTTGTTAGGTTCAGCTTTTACCAAATAACTGTCATCCATTCCTTCCCCTCCCGTTGAAGGTTAACCTTAGAAGACAGAGGTCACACCCTGGGAGAGGCCCGCCCTGGTGGGGAGGATCAGACACCCCACTCCTGAGGCAAGCATGCTGGCTCATTAAGTCGAGTCCCTCTCTGGAGCTCAAGTTCCAACTGCCAGTTTGGCACCAGAATCTCATTAAGATGACAGAATCACCAGTCACAGCTTGTTGAAGGGATTGCTCAAGGGTCAAGATGTAAGGCCCAGTGACCTCATTGCTTGGGAGACAAGGGACAGAACCAGAGAACTAAGGTGACCTCTTATGGTAAGTTCCAGAAGAGGGGCAGGGATAAGAGGCTACAAATCCCCCCAGTAACCTTAGTATGATGAGACGTCATGCTCAAATGAAGGGCATGACCAGCCAGAGCCCTTCTGATGCAGGGCAAAAATTGAATTGAATCGGACGCATTTATGTCACTCGGACTTACATTCCGCACTTGGTCCCGGGTACATTCCTGGGCCTGCTGCATGTGTGGTTTCTGCAGTTACCCTTCCATCCCTTCAAAGATAAAGCTGGTCAGGGAAAGGCTGGGTGGGGTTACTCTGGATTTGTGACATGCAGTGCCCTGTACACTAACTATCCAGGCAGGCAGGAAAGCGACCTGCTTATGTGTCTCACCCTAGCCAGTGGTGCTGGCTTTTTTGGTTGTTGCTATGGCAGAAAGCAGTTAACATGTTTTTTATCCCCAAAAACGTCTAAAATAATTGAATAGAATATTAAATGAGAATTTTGGATCCCCTGGTATTAAAAAATGTTTTATCTTATTATAAAACTAATGTATATTCATGGACTCATATTTAGAAAATACCAAAAGCACATAGAAGAAAATAAAAATCACTGATAATTCAGTCTTCTAGAAATAACTTCTGCCACTATGTTGGTGTATTTCCTTTGAGTTTTTTTTCTTTATGTACATATATGTAGTTTTCTCTTTCATAAATAAGTTATATTATACACATAATTCAACTTGTTTTTAATCTTGTTTTTAATAGGCCTTGACTACTTTCCCATATTATTAAATATTTTTACATAGCATAAATGTAATGGTACATAATATTTTAGGTATACTATATTTTAGTTAATTCCTTATTGTTTGAGCATTTAAATTATTCCTAGTTTTACCAATATAAACACCACAGCCAAGATAGTTTTTTAGATAAGCCAGTGGGAAATATCTGGTTGAAACCTTGTACCTTAGGTCTGTCAATTGAAATGGAAACAAGAATTTGTATAGAGAAAGGTGCCTTTTGATTCTTGAGAGTAAGGTAGTGCTGTAAGCCCAGATGTGATAGTCTTTCCTGTCCAAACCATGTAGATTCTGAGAAGAGACCACGAGGGCTAGGCCTGTGAGGCCACATTAGCACAGCCCAGGTGATGGGAGGTGAGCCTAGAAGGTTCCTAAAGGACTTGAAAAAGACAGAGACATCAGTGACCCAGGTGCCACAGTGAGATGCCTTAGTGAACCTAGAAGTCTGAGCCCATTTATAAAGGACAGATGTTCTACGATAGTCTTGAAAGTATGTCCATGGTTACATTTATTTTTATCTAAAAAAGTAAGAAAGAAATGAAGCTTTACTGATAATATTACACAGTTAGGAACAAATACATGCATATAACTGAGGAATATATACACAGGAGAGGTGCATGCTCAGAGATATTTTACTGATGGTGCATACAAGAAAATAAAGTTTAGAGACCATCTTCTTAAAACAGAAACTCCATGGTAGATATAGTGAGCAACACAGGAACGGGGTTTTGGGGGGCTGGAGCCCGTGAACACTTGGCACGGACAGTTTGGATCATTGGCTCATCTCGTTGGAAACAAATGAAAAGAAAGGAACATTGTTCTGTCTCAGTGTGTGTGTGTGTGTGTGTGTGTGTGTGTTTAAACCCACTCACAGGTAAATGTATCAGTAACTGAAAAGGCTAATTTATGAGGTCTCAGCCAATGAGCCCATGAAGTCTGAGGGCAAAAACGGGTGGTTAATGATACACTTCTGGAGGAAGGAGGATGTGCTGGGCAGACCTTCATCACTCCAGTTGCCTATCAATACCCCAAAGGGTCAAGGGTCAAGGGTCAGAGCATGAGACTGAGAGCCAATCAATCAGCTCGCTGCAGCCTCCAGTGATGACTGATGAAAAGGGGGCTGTGCCCTGAGAGAAACTTCCCATCAGGGCTGCACCTGCAACTGCAAAGGTGGCCCAGGTTCCAGCTACCCTTGGGATGGAGTCTACTTGAGAGGTGTTTAGGGACTCTTTTAAGAATATTGCAAACCCTTGAGGTGAGCGGAGGAACTGAAGAAAGGGTGCGAAATACTGGTATTAATCTGGACTCCTCTGAACCTGCCTAACCTAACTTCCTGAAGGGTTTGAGAATCCACAGCCAACATGTACTGGGAGAGACACACTGGATCCTCATGTCAACCTATACACAAAGAGAGGAAAATCAACGTGTAGCTGGTCAAATAGTGGTCCCCAAAACATATGCCCAAATCCTCAACTGCGGTACCTGCGGAGATGGCCTTATTTGGAAACAGATCTTTGCAGATGTAATTAAGGATCCTGAGATGAGATCATGCTACATTTAAGGTGGGCCATTAATCCAATGACATGTATCTCTATAACAGATTTGAGACACACAGGAGAAGGCCACAGGAAGATGAGGCAGAGGTTGGAGAGATGCAGCTACAACCCAAGGAACATCACAGATCACCAGCAATCACCAGAAACCAGGAAAAGGCACAGACTAGATTCTTCTGCAGAGTTTCCAGAAGGTACCAAACCTTCCAACATCTTAATTTTGGACTGTTCACTTCTAGAACTGAGAGAGAATACATTTCTGGTGCTTTAAGCCACCCAGTTCATATTAATGTACTATAGCAGCTATAAGAAACTAACACACAAAGGTATAACAGAAGTGGACCGAAAGGCTGGATGACCTCATTCTGGCATTGCAGGACCATGGTCACCTGTGGCAGCACTGTGAGCTATTCCAGAGCTCCAGAACAGTGTTTTTTCAACCTTTTGTAAACTAAGTCATCTTGGTAAACAGAAGAATCTCAGTAGTGTATTTCCACCCAGGCCCTCCATCAAAAACAAAACAAAACAAAAACCTGAGAATCAGTGCCCTGGAAGAGAGTTGAACTGATGGAGGAAGAATGTCATGCCCTCCCAGCTGAGTCTACTCCTTTCTTCCTATGTATGTATGCATATGAGTGAGGGACTGGAGCGGGGCTTTAGGGAAGAGTTACTAATCTGTTTTGTATTTTAAAGCTAGGGTTCATGCTAGAGATCAAACTTGCTGGATAAGAAAAATATGTTCCTTTGACTACATTCCCAAACACCGGAAGTAGTAGACATCACACATGCCCCTGGGACTTCTTAAAAGTCATAGAATGCCTCAACCTGATGATTCAAGATTTTATTAATTTATAATATTGTGTTCCATCAAGATCATCACTTTTTATTATCTTGCTGCTCTGAATTGTATCTCCCTTATTATTCTCATCTACAGGGGCCATAAATTAAAATCAGTCAGAATTTATACTCTTACAGTTCATTATCTATGATTGGTATTATCTCACTGATTTTTTCCTGGCCCTTCTATATCCTCTGACAAGAAATATTGCAATAGAGTCTAAATACCATCCAACCAGTAAATGTTGAGTTAAAAAAAAAAATTCTAGTAGACTACACTAGCCTAAAGGATACCCTTCACTCCTTATCTCCACTACCAGCATCCTTTCTGCCAAAATGACAGAGAAGGTGAGATTCTAAAGAGTTGGGAATCAGAACTGGAATGTAGGTCCTTGCTTTGCCATTGTGCAAACAGGGCATGTCATTTTTTTCTCCCTTCATCTTCACCTATTTCTCTGAAGGTCAAAGGACATTAAGATACATTGGCCTGCTTTATGAGGAACAACCTGACTTCAGGAAACAGGTAGTGATATAATTTGTTGACTCAAAAAGCAATGAGCAGCCCATTACTGGAAGTTCTGAACACCTTTCAGTGCCATTCCAGAAGTGTCCCTGTGAAGGCTGGGAGGCTGGTCCCTTGTTTCTAAGATTGATCAAGGCTATGTGAGTATAGATTCCCCCATTAGATCCCAGGAAAAATAAACACAAGTTTCTGAGTGGCCAGATTCCCGCAATTTATGTTTGGATGTGTTTGTTCACTAAAGAACTTGATAAAGTAGATGGGTAGATCTACAGTGGCTTTTGTCAGCATTCTTCACATCATTATCCTTAGTATGTGACAGCTATCATGTTGGGGAGAACAATGATTTTTCAGAGGGATGTAAGTTGGCAACAATTACTAACACATGGATATTCCAATCTTGACGTTCATCTACTGGGGAAAGGTTCACATTCAGTACATACCCTGATCCTTGAGACCCAGCTTTACAAAAACCTAAAGGCATCAATATATTTCAACACCCAGGGGCACTGAAAAGTGAGTGTTCATCCCTCCACTCCTTCTTCCTTTTCTTTTTGTCACAGTACTCAATGTGACCTAACCTCAGCATCATCTGAAACACTTATCAAAACAAAATAAAACAGAGTCCCATGGAAATCGAAGCTACAGTGACATACTGTATTTCACCCACCACACGAACAAAAATGACAAAGTCTGACAATATCAGGCACTGGTGAAGATGTACAATCCTGGAGACGAAGACTAGTACATCACTAGTGGGGGTATAACGTGGTGCGACCACTTTGGGAAACAGATTGGCATTACCTGTTGAAATGGAAGCTGCACCCCATGACTCAGCATCCCAAGTTCTATTGTCTAGGAAAACTCTTAGACACACGCATGCACCAAGAGACATATATAAAAATGCTTACATTGCTGTTGTTGGTAATAGCAAAAACCTGGCAACAACTCAAATGTCTAATGACAGTAGATGAGATAAATTGTAGTATTTTCACGCACTGGATTTAGAACCAAATGAACCATAGCTACATGCATCAAAATGGACAAATCACAAAACAGTATTATTCCATTTATGTAGCACTTTGCAAACCTAGTCAATATGTTGTTTGGGGCTACATACATAAGTGGTAAGGTCATAAACGAAAGCAAATGAAAGATTAACGCAAAATGCAGGACAGTGGTTACCTCTGAGGGGAGGAAGAGATTCCTGATCTACGTGGAAAACAGAAGAGGTTGAAAAGGGATGGACAGTGTTCCAATTCTTACACTTAGTGGTGAGAACACGGCGATGATTTTATCATAATCTTTAATCTATGCATATATGTTATATCTACTTTTTTTAACACATGCTACATTTTATAATAAATTTAAAAACACACAGATTTCTAGGCTCCATCTCAGAGCTATCGAATCAAAATCTCAGGCTGTGGGGCTTATGCAGTATTTTTAATAAATTCTCCAGAAAATCTGGATGCACTGTCTTATTAAGAGCCGCACCCTGACGCACAAACACACACACTCCGCAATATACATCAGTATCCAGCCTAAAATATAAATCAAGGTCAAGCAATTTCAAAAGAATCATAAAAAAAGAAAAGGTCAGTCTGGGAGAGTGTGTAGAAACGAAAGGTCTCTCATAATTCTGGGTTCAAGCCTGATGTAAAAGCCTGAGAGCATAAATTATTTTTGTGCCACGTCCCTCCACCCCCATGAGTTTACCTGAGCCCTGTCCCTGTTACATTCCCAGTCATATGAGCTTGAGATAATCATCCCCAAGAAATGGGCACAGGGCAGGCTGTAGACATAGCTTTTGCTACAAATAATGAAACATGTGGTAGAAAGTGTCCTCGTCCAGGACTCACCATAGCAGACTTCTAAACCTGAACCCACACGTACAAGCTGTGTGACCTTTAGCAAGTCACCTTTCCTCTCTGAGCCCTAGCTTTCTTATCTTCCCTGCCTCCCTCATGAAAGTGGAATCCCGTGAGACAGCGTAGGCAGAAGGGCTTTGCAAACTGAAAGCACTACTCAGAATGTCCAGTCAGTCCATTACCATGTCAGTTATTATTTTTTCCTCAAAGCCAGAAACATAGGCTGTCAGTTCTCGGTCAGCAGTTTTCTGGGTCCAAAGAATTAGGAGCTTTAAGATTTGCCTTAGAGAGACCTGAAGGCAGGAGTAGACCTTAGTGCCTCCACATCTCTCTCTGAAAACTCAGCAAATATTTAACAAGCACCTACTACTCATCCAGGGCTTACCTTTTCCAGTTCATGATAATTCAGAAAGAGATGTTCATAAATGGATCAGACTCCTAGAAGAACCTTGCAAAACACCCTGCAGCCTGAATATTCATTAAGGGCTTCGAAACTAACATTTAACCCAGCTGCACAATACCTTCCAAATGAGGACTGTCAGATTTAGCAAATAAAAATGCAGAACACTCCATTACGTTCTTCAGGATAATTGCAATAATTTTTTAAAATTATAACTATGCCCCAACTATTGCATGAGACATACTTATACTAAAAAAATCATTTGTTGTTCACCTGAAGCTGAAGTTTAGCCGAGTGTCCTGTATTTTATCTGGCAGCCCAATTCCAAATGGACACACAGATCAGCACTTTCTACTACATCACACACTGGGAAATCTGCATGAAGGAGCGTTGTGAAATCCTATTTCCTTTACTTGGTAAGAGAGTAAAGGGTTCGACTGATCTTGAAATTGGACTTACATGGCCCGAGAAGACACAGAGAGACACAGACATTCAAAGCAGTTTTCAAAGGAAACAGGAGAGAACAGGAGTGAACATTTCAAACAGGAATCAGCATCCCAGCCCCATCCTGGCCCATCCAGGACACGTGGAAGTGGCCTCTGCCCTTACCTCTGGGCATCTCCTTGGATGGCTCTGCCTCAGGCCCATCCAACAGGTCCATCTGGGAGGCCTCCTCAGAGGGCACACGGCGCCAGGACCAGCTCTGGTTCGCCAGGTCGTGTAGTGGAGGGGAATACTCCAGCTCACAGGGGAAGTCAAAGCTACACTCCAGACCTGCAATGACAGCCAACAGTCAGTGGAGCAAACTGTCCCCAAATGTGACCTTCTAGCCCCACTGCTCCCCTCCAGGAAGGCGGTCTTCACCCCATCCACACCTTCACCCTATCCAGGCACAGCAAGTTCTCGACTCCACAGGTGGTGAGCACAATATTGGTGGAAAGGGGACTAAGAGACAAAGCTGTTCTTCGTATTACTCAGATTATGGGAGGTGTCCTCAGAGAAGGCTGGTAACAAAAGAGCTGACAGGTTGGACCATGAGAGGTTCTGCATCCTGTGAGTTACCTGGTGACATGGAGAGGGCCTGAGGTCAAGGGCAGAGCCTGGCTTTGAAACCAGATCGGTCTGAATCTAAGTCTGGCTCAGCCAGACATTTGTGGAACCCGGTGCCCTCATCTGCAAAACAAGGGGTTTAGACTAGATGCTTCTAGAAATAAGTACCTAATGAAACCTGGGTTCCAGCTCTGCCACTGGTTTGCTGGTTACATTGTATAAGCCACTTCACCTCCCTGGGCCTCAGGTTCCTCCAAATGAGACCTAGACTGGCTGTTTTCTAAAGCTCCATATTGATTCGACTTTTTTAAGGTTCCAAAGTCCTTGCTCTCAGAAGGGTTATGCAGCGATTTTGATAAATCAATCAGTGTGGTGGTCTAATGGGTGCCAACTCCCAATTATAACTGTGCATTTTGATAGCTGCTTCTGGGGCCACTTCTACCTTGATCTCCAAGATGAGTCTAGTGTTGAGAATTTCAGAACCTAGAGGAGAAGTGGGGCCAATTCTAGTGCAGGGAGCCAGTCACTGGACTGCCCATCAGTCACCCCTGGGGGTAGCTGACCCTGCCCTGGAGAGGGAGTAAAATAATTCCCATGGACACTAGCCAAACTGTCTAAGTTTGGTGGGGGGTGGGGAGGAAAACACCTTCAATGAACACTTGTATTAAGTATCCTTCTGCTTCTCGGCCAGCAGAGATTTATGTACCAGCTGCTGTCCAGGAGCTGCCATTCTTCTGGTCCTAAGGTTAATACCACTTGCCCTTTCACAATTCAGACAATTCACCTTTATAACAGCGAGCTGAAACAGGCAGGGCTAGCCTTGTCTGAGTTGACATGACACTTGCTGCCTCCATATTTTATCAGCCTTGAAGACTTCCTACCTGTCTCTGGGACTGAGCTGCTGCTACGAATTGGTATCCATGAATTATAGGCTGCCTTAGTCTTCAAGACTTTCTTGCCAGGCACCTGGTTTTGAGAACAGATTGCAAGGAGAAAACTGCTCCAATATTTTGTACTCTGTAGTACAAAACTTATCCGTATAATGAAAGGTGTAGCCACTAAACCTGGCTCTTCTGGGAAGAGTCAAAAAAAAAAAAAAAAAACATCCACGTTAGGGAATGATCAAGTCAGGAGGTGGGAGAGAAAACTACAGTCCACCCCCAACCCACATCGGTACCTTTCCCAAAGCTTCAACTTCTGGGGCCCATCCTCTATCTTGATTTTTCTCCTCCAACTAAAGTCACCCTATTTCCACTTGGGACATGAGTGTGGCGTGCACGCTCAGGTACTGCCTGGCAAATGTGCCATGTGTGCGTATTAGATAAATAGACAACAGAATGTACAATCACAGCATGAGTCATCATCAATCCTGGGACCTTTGAACTCTGGAAAGTCTGATAATCAGCTGTGTTTGGATCAGACCCTGCCTAGTGAAATAAGCTAGGCAGATACTCCAATTATCAAATAGATTCATTTTAAAATTCTTCCTCCAAGGAAGCTTCCCTGTAGCTGTCAAAGCTGTACTCCTTGGCTTTAAATAGGAATGGGGTTAATATTACTGCTCATTTTGAGTTAAATTGAATTAGGGTTAAATTGAATTAGACTTTTCTACATTCTGATTTAACTTCTCATAAAACAGGTTTCTCTCTTCTGAGGTAACCTCGGTGCCTTTTGAGTAATAATACGTAGGACAAGTCTTTTCAAAAACACCAGGTGAAGTCTCACTTTCCTCAGGTCTTTTCTAAGGTTCTAGACTTAGGTGCTTCTTGACGCTCTCTTCTTAACGCTCCTCTGGCTCAGTCCCTGTGAGAAAGGGACTGTACAGTTTATTTTACAGACAGGACTCAGAGGGGTCAAGGACTTCAGTGAAGTGTTCAGCATTAAGTAATCCAATGGCAGACGCAGGTCCACACCCAGTGGAGGGGATGGGAAATCACATTCGCTAAGTCCCAGGCACCCATCAGAGACTATGCTAGGCATTTCCTTATGTAAATATAGTTAATCTGCATAAAAACACTGAGAAGTAGATGGCCTCTCTCTACAGATAAGGAAAGGGAGGCTTAGAACGTTTATTCTACTTGATCAAAGGACTACCCTGAGGCAGAACCAGAATGTGACCCATGGTTGGATAATGACAAAGATCCAGCCATTTTTCATCCCATTTCCAAGGCTTCAACAATCTCAATCCAATATTATATTTTGATTATTAGACCCAAAGACTGCGACCTCTTCAGAACTGCAAAGGCTTCTCCACTACCCTAAGGGGACAAATCGATATTTCCTCTGTGTCAGACCCATTTTGCAAAGTGACTATGACCTTCAGAAGAATCCAGAGATCTCAACCTTACTTTAGGTACCTGTTAGTACCCAAGAGAATTTAACTATTGAAAAACGCAATGAGAAAAAGACACACTTTCCAAAACCTGCTGATCACATAGTTGAAATCACTACTGCCGACTTTCTAGTTACTCCCATCATGGAAGAAAGATAAGGTAATGGAATCTCCTGGAAATCGTTTGCCTGCTGAGACGAATGTCAAGAGCTGTGAAGAGAAAGGTCGTGGCAGAGCAGTGAGGATGGTTCCAGTGTCGGTCCTGCAAATACCGTAGCAGATGAGAGACTTCAGAAGGTCTATTCTCCTCTTAGGTTTGGCTTTCTGCATTTTCATGAAGGAAATGGAGCATACACCTCTATCTATGAAGGTCATTGATTCTGCAGGGCTCATTCTGGGTCAGCACCGCCAACTTTACGGGCTGTCAGTCACCTTCACTCCACCCCCTGTAAATGAGGGCTTGTTGCCATCCCAAGAGGCAGAGTCCCTGTGGAAGGAGGCTGAGTGTGCATACCACTCAGTGGGGACTCCGTTTACCTGAAGATTCTCAAAAAATTAAGAAGGAAAGTTTAGGTCAGTTTTATAGACGACTGTTCTAGGGTGAATGTGAGTGTGAATATGTGTTTTCATGCATTCTCATCAGTTTGTACCTATATTCTAGAACCTTCCAGGGTATGGGACACGTGTCAAAAATTGAATCCATTAAAAATTAGCTTCAGGGCATTATCCTAATACAAAAGGCAGCCATTCTAAAGAATGATATGGCAACTGGTCAGAAAAAGCCTGTATGATGCCTAGAATGATGCTCGGTTCCCTTATCAAACCCCCTTGTCTGTAGGGGAGCTGACAGCGAGTACCCACCCTGACACAGAGTCTGAGCATGGAACTCTAGCCCCTAGGAATGGGTGAGACTACCAGAGCAGTCATGTGCAGGACCTGTGCGGGGAAGCCAGCATCAGCTACTCACGCAGAGATAGGCGCCTGTCCAGGCAGTGTCCACACCACCCCAAAGGGGTAGTAGGGAGCGGTGGTATACTTTGAACACTCAGGTCTCCCTGTGGGTGGGCTTAGAAAACCCAATAGTTCTCCTTTGTTTCCAGACTGACCTCAGTTTCCAAAAAAAAATTCCCTGGGTCAGGGCCTTTTATGCCTTTTTGATCTTGACCCTGGAAAGCCAGAGACCTCCCACTTGTTTCCTCAGTCACCTCAGTCAATTTCAAGTTAGGAGACAAGCAACTCTTTTCGTTTTCAGGACACTTTTTCATAGGCTGGCCAATGTCCAGATGACCACGGGGCGGGGGGCTTAAGAGCAGCTGCTCTGGGGCAGGTCCACAGGAACCACTGGTTAATGTCACTCAGTCTCAGCCCATCACAATGCTTGGAAGCAAATATTGCAGAGTGAACAGTAGAGTTATAGAAAAAGAAAAGGACGCCATATTTAATCCCATGATACTTCACACTTCCTCATTTTGTCTCTTATCATAAGTGTTTCCAAAGTCAAGCCTGAGGTTAGACTTAAGTTCTTGACTCTGGTAGTACTGGGTGTGTATTTATGGAAGAGCCCCAAGTCTCAAGGGAAGGACCTCCAGGAAAGCTTTGGGAAGTCTTTTCATAACTGATAACATTTACCGAGGGCTTTCTGTGGTCAGATGCGAGGCCAGGCACCCTACATTATTGTCTTATTTAATCCCTATGAAGTAGGCAGGAATCCTACCCCGATCCAACAAAGATATTGGGGCTTAGAGAAGGGAAATCCCATCTGAGGTTACCAACAGGAAGTGACTGAGGGGACCATCATTGACCTGCTTCCTCCCTAGGACCCCTGAGGTGCTGATGTCAGTACCTCACCAACAGTGAATTGAGAACTGAAAAGGCAGCAGAAATAGCTCCCATCATTCACAGCCACAGACACCAATAAGGGAGGAGATGTGCAGTGAGTGAGACAGGACAGGAACTGGGCCGATGGAGGAATAGGCAGGCCCAAGCTGGAGGCAGGACAGAAGCCAGAGTACCCGAGCTGTCCTTGAAGGACCTGCTACCACCTTTATAAAGGTGGGCCTGGGATGCCCTAGGTGAGGACTGAGTCAGAGTACACATTTCCAGAATGCAAGTCTTACCCCCAGTTTGTGTGTGACTCAGGAAACCAAGGCTCCACGTGTAATATGTAAGGACCAGGGCTCAAAGTTCCCATCTAGGTTTCCTGATGTATTCCAGGATAGCTGCTGTGTTCAGGTGGGGCTAAGGGTCCCAATGAAGGGAGCTGAGGGTGGGGTGGACAAGATTTCTATGGCCATCAGGGGCCCATGAAAGAGTTGATCCAACTGGATAACTGGCCACGGGATCGGCATCGAAAAACAGAATTATCAAGCTTGCTGCTAGTTTAAAATATGGCAATATGATTGTGAATTTATTTTGGGATTATTTTCCTGTCTCTGGTTATCCTGACCTGATATTTAACCGCCAGGATGCAGATGGCCTTGACATTGGGCCTGACATTCCTCAGTTATTGAATGGTGTCTCCTTGGTCCCACCCAGCCCTACCATCTTTTCCTGTGTGTCTATGCCCATATGTGTTATTCATTAAGTGACCCTAACATCATCATGATTCTTTCTCAGGAACACCGCACAAGACCTAAGATTTGACTCCCATTCCGCCCCGTGTCATCTGTGAGCTGCGGTCATCTCAGTGAGTCAGCTCTCTCTGAGCTGCGGTCATCTCAGTGATAAGACTAACTTCCCAGGACCGCTGGGAGGACTCAATGAGACAATGCACGTGCTTGGAATGGAGAAATTCCCAGCACATAATAGCTGATTCAGAATTCACACAGTCATGCCCCTTTTTGAACAGTTTCACGTTTACTGAGAAACAGTATTTATATGGGGTATTCTAACTGATGGCCCATGGCCGTTCGCTTAGTATTTCCTTATAGCATGAGAAGGCTGGCATGTCTGCCTTTAGGTGATATTCACAGAGGCAGAGGCAGTTAAACTTGAAATCACATTTCAGGTTAACCGCTTCTTCCACTGGACAGATGAAAAATACCAAGACCCAGGCAAGGGAAAAGACTTGCCCAGGGCCACGTGGCTGGGCAGAGAGTCCCGCACACAGAGTGGAGGGCATGTCCCCTGGCTGTGGAGGCCTTTCCGATTGCCATCCTCTCCAGGCAGCATCAGGCCTGGGCCAGGTTGTAGGGCAGAGTTACTAAATCACCAGCTTTCACTCGCTCAGGCTCAGCTTACTGGCGCATTGAAGCTGAGACCGGATTGCTTTGTGGATGGCATGTGAAGATGCCAGCATATTCCTGACAAGCCTGATTTGTGTGTTCAGCAAAGAAGCATATGGAGTGTCATGCATATGTGGCAATTCTCTTACAGATGGCCTTTACAGGTCATATAAAACAGCATCATATTTGAAGCTACAGCTCATTATATAGAGCCCCAGAAATCAGCATTCTCGAAACACTGTCAGTCCTTAAAGATTGTATCCAGCTGAAAGGAACTCCCTCAGCTGCCACCAATCCGAAAGCACAAGGCAGGGTCTCCTTCTCTCAAGTGATTCCCAAACATTGACTGGACCATGGGGATCATATGGCATGGAGAAACTGAGGTCCAGAGACGTGGTGGAGCTCGTCAGAGGATACACAGTGGGTGGGTTGCTAAATAGGTACTAAAATCCGGTTCCTAACCCTGAGATTTTTTTTTTTGTTACTACTATTACTTAAAGCTGTGGGTAACAAATAAAGAAAACAGTACCTTAAACAATTAGGAAAACTCTCAAAAATCTAGACTATGTTTTTCTAGAATAAGCTAGCAAAAACATACATGGCTAGGTTTCAAGTATCTCCTAACGAGTCAATGGCTCAAATAATCTCCAGCAAAGCCTTCTGGATCCTCACATTCCATACGTACTCTTCTGCCAACAAGCTGCTTTTCGATGGTTGCAAAGCTCCCTGCTGGTAAGCAGGTCCATGAACAGGCCAGAAGCTACGGTGAGAACAGAGGGAGGGAAAGCAGCAGTGGCCTAGGAGCACAGGGGAAAGGTCACTAGAGAACTCTCGGAAACTTCCAGCTCTGGGCCCATCTGCCTTGTGGTTTTGGGCAATTCATTTAACCACTTGAGCCTTGGTTTTCTTGTGTGTAAACCTGAGAGATTTATCACAATAATGAGGCAGATAAAAATCATATCTGCTGTGGTAACCAAGTAAGGAAATGAATGTGGAAGTGCTTTCTTAACTAAGAGGTCCTGGATGTAGGTGCTCCTGCCACCTTGGTCTCCTTGCGTCGCAGATTTACCACCAGGAATGGAGGAAGGAGCTGAACTGACTGGACCTCGGAGCATCCAGGAGATGCTGACTGGAGCTGGTACCCTCCTCCCTTTGCTCTGCGTTGTATCCAAACTTCAGGGAACACCCAGGGGTTGGGGCAATAATTAGGAACATAGGTGCTGCATGGGGTCAGGCTGCTCAAGGTGAGACTCGGCCGTCACTTTAGTATATGCGCATCTCAGGACAAATTACTTAATTTCCGTCTCTCATTTTTTCATCGGCAAAATGGGGATTAAATCAGGGATCACCTCCGGGAATTGTGAGGAGGATTAAATGCAACAGTACTTGCATCAGGCACCTATTTAGTGACTGGCACCTAGTTTACTCTTAAATGATGGCAGCCATCACCCTGGCTCTTCAGGTGTCTCCAGGGGTCAGCCACGGCAGAGGTGAGTTCAAGGACTGCATGCCCAGCACTGAAGGCAGGAAGCTTTGACTGTGTCAAACCTTGTTGAAACCCCTTATCAATCTTTGCTTTTTCACATACTGATCAAGCTTCCTTTTGGAAGTGAAGTCACACTAGATCTTGAGTAAGAAGACCTGGGTTCTAGCCCTGGCTCTGTGGTGTGACTTTAAGCCAATCATTTAGCACCTCTAGGACTCAGTTTCCTCATCTGAAAAATGATGCGGTGACTAAAATGATTCTCAGTTCTCTTCTTCCTCTTCCATTTTAAAACCAATTTCAACTTTTGGACAGATGGCTGAAACGAGCTCTCCAACTTGGCTCTAGCTAGCTGGTCAGCAGAATCCCAATGGTCCTTACTTCCAGCCCATGCTCAGATGATTACGGGCTTCTTCTTCCCCCCTTCTAGGTTATCTCCTAAAGGGGCACTTAGCCCCCCAGTCACCTTTGATATCAATCCACCAGCTGCCATCAACATCTGGTCACTCATTTCATAAAACTAAGTACCAAATCTGGCCTCTGCCTGCCCCCTCCCACAACCACTATTCATTTGTCATGGGGCCCCAGAACTGAAATCATTCACTTCCTTCCCATCAGCTTGCTCCCTAGAATGCATCTGGGAACCAATCACCCAATTCAAGACATCTGTTTAGCTCACTTATAATCAAGCTGCAGTGAAGAAAGGCCATGTCTCCTTCAATCAATCAATTATATAAACACAGCCTTGAAAGGCAGTGGAAGAGGGTGTGTAGCACGCATGCCCACAATGGTGGGAGATAAGCACCAAAAGTTTAATTCTTGTTTCTCTTATATGTGGCCATAACAATGTTATAGAATGAAGAGATGGGATTTTGCTTTTCATCCCAGAATGGAAAATTGAAAATAATTACAATCCCAGGTATTTTGAAGTTAACTAGGCCAGCCTCTTCATTTCACAGATGGGGAAACTGGAGCTTAAGAGGGTAAAGTGACTTGACCAAAGCGGAATCGCCCAGGGTCTGGAGAAGTAAGAATGAAGACCAGAACGCAGATTGGACTCTCAGTCTAGTTTTCTGCCTGCAATTTCCAGGAAGTATTCTTGTAAAATATGGGATCCCTAAAAGAATAAAGCAGGCTCCAGAGAACATGGTAGAAACCCTAGGAGTATGTATACTGCTCAGCCTGACATCCATCCAGATGGGATCATTCCAGAAACTGGAAAGTTGGAGGAGAGCTCTGAGTAATGTGGCGTCCATGACGAGCAGAGAAGGCTGATGGTCATGGGAGGTCTCTACCTCAGAATACGCAAAATGGCCCTCACACTTGCTCTTCTGTCGCTGCTGGTGAGGATCGTCTGGGGGTTGGAGGCGAATATGGCTTTCCTCCCTGATGCCAGTCTCACAAAACAAGCAGATATGAGGCTGCCCGGATGTGAACTCTCTGCCCTTTGGGACTCCCAGTCCAGGGGGGCAGATAGACCCCTGGTCCTCACACCTGACTCTTATAGTAAGCAGGCACGGTGAAGACATGGGGACACAGAACAAGAGAGACTTTCTGCCTGTGTAGACCAGAGGCTCCTGGAGGAGGCAACTCTAGGGCTCCACCTTGAAGGATGAAAGGATTTTGACAAATGGCCATGGTTTAGCTAGGATGTTTATTAAGAATAGAGGAAGGAATAAGGTTATTCCAGGCAGGTGGGGGACTAGGATTGTTTATGTTTGTGTAGTTGTATACATTTTGAAGCTGGACTGCACAGGATTATATCCTAGCTTGGAGAGTATCATGATTAAAGGTAAAGTGCTTTCAGGTCCCAAAGGGAAAAACTAGGGACTTAAAGATTTAAAGGAAAAACCCTCTAGCAAATAGAGCTATGTCACCAAAATGGAGGCTGTTGACCCTTCATTCCTCTTCAGAAGGCACCGTGCTCTGAGCACATGGAAATCTGTCCTGACAGTCCTCCCAGTGATATTGTTGATTAGAAATCATGAACATTCCCATGTTTCACACAATGAACAGAATCAAAGAGAGTGGTTTACTGGCTGAAGGTAATACATAACTCACAAGAATCAGATCTGAGAAGGAATTCCACATCTCAGATCCCAACCTGAGTTTCTTCCCCACTGTTCCACACTTTGCTTTCAGGCAGAGGCTGGAAGACCACTGGCTTGGATGTTATAAAGGAGATTTAAACAGGAGATGAGGAGGTGAATGAAAACCTGTGCTTCCCAAACCTAGTCCTACAGTCCCTAGACCCCAGAATCTTGTTAAGAAGCTCTGTAGGTGAGCATGAGGCAACTACGCTGAGCCTGGCCATGGGTTCATCCACACCAGACTGGTATTGACATTAAACTGATGCAACTCTTAGGACAGTGTGAACCCACTGGGCAGACGGAGACCCAAGGAATTAAAGCGATGAGATAGGTAAAGCAATAGACAGGAGTGACATGTGAGGAAATGCTTTGTAGTCCAAGCGCTGAGAAAATATAACGAACCGTCATCTGGCCTCTGCTCTAGAGGGCTTAGATGTGGGTTCTGCCAAGTGAATGGCCTGGGTTTGAATCTCAGCTTTGCCACCAGCCCTGGACAGATCACGGACCTCTCTTTGCCTAGTTTCTTCATTTGCAAGATGAGGCTCTTTGACCGGACTGCCATGGGTCCTGACAACTCACAACTTCCATGATGTTCTCACAGACCAAATTAGTCTAGTCAAATTAGTCTACTCAAATGGGCTGGTTAACATCCTGTTAATCTGAGGTCTCTTCTGACATAGTTTTACATCGAAGGCTGCTCTTGACAAAATGTTTCATTTTAAGAGGATTTCCTCTCATTTTTCTCACTCTTGATCAATCATTTTCCTGCATTTGTGTTCGACACATGTCTTTCTAAGCTGGTTAGAAATGCTCTGTATATAATATCTCAGATGTCCCAAAGCTGTCAAAACAAAAATTCCTCAGCTCACTCATGTATGCTGAATATGCTTTTTTAGAATAAGAAAAAAAAAATAAGCCTTTCCAGAGTAGTTAAATCAGCTTTGAATTCTAAATCAAAGTATGTCCAGCCAAGGTGCTATTTTCCCTTCAGACACATGTCTTTTCTGAAACCAATTAATATGACTTTCAGGAAAAAAGGGGTGGCGGGAACATTCCTATACTTTACTCAAACAGAGACCCTCAGGGGCTGGAAAGCTCCAGGGTGGGAATTGAGAGACTTGAGTATACTCTATTTTGCCCCTGGATTGTTCAGCAAATGTTGCAATTTCATCTAATTTCTATTTATTAAGAACCCAACTGAGGACAAAGCACTAGATTAAATACTGGGAATGTAAAAGGGATCAAGATGTGGATTCCTTAACAGCTAGTAGCCTGTAGTTTAGGAATCATGATGATTCAGGGCCACAAATAACTAAGATATGAGGAAAAGCATGACATCGGACCTAGCGAGTACTGTGAAAAGGCATGACATAACCTTTTCTGGTGAGAAAGTGGGGAAAGAGTTGAGGTCTACAACCTTGCAGGCTGTTCTGATTTAGGGTTACTGTGGTCCCCAGGTGCTGGCTGTGGCTACTCATGACCTGGTTTCCAAAATGAAGCTCTATTACAGCAAGTACACTATATCATTGCTAAAACAGAAGCCTTATTTCCCAAGCAAACCTTCCCATTAGGTTTGATGGCTCCTCAGACCCAGCGCTACTGCACACACATATAAAACAATCATACAACAAGAATTTAAGAGGCACCTTCCAGATGGATGTTTGGAACCATCTTAGACCTGTGATAAAAGGCTGAAATCTCTATGAGGGTCAGGGGCAAGTAGCTTGGCAAATTGTAGACACTCATTTGATGAGTGGATGAATGATAGATAGATAGATAGATAGATAGATAGATAGATAGATAGATAGATAGATAGATGCAATATTTAACATCTTCTCTGCCGTCAGGTTGTATAAATTAGATTCATCCACGTTTGCTTTATCAGGTGACCTAGTTTACATTTTGGCCATAAAAGGGATGAAATACAAACTAGAAAAGTGATTTGGTTGAGAAGAAACATCAGGGAAGCCCCCAGTTTTGTGAGGATGGTCATCGTTCAATGGGATTATTGGAGAATTTGGGACGTTCGGGAATAACAGTCCCTGTATGAGTCAGCATCCTCTCAGATTTCAGGAGGGGGACAACCCTAGTGTTGTCAAAAAATTCCATCGATTTTTTTCCACCAAAAACTCCAAGTAGAAAGAGATATCTGGGTAGCCTGGGGACTCCGGAAAAGCTCTGGAGTGGAGGCAGGGTTGAGCTGGGCCTTGCAAGCAGAGCAGGCAGGCTCTAGGGACACAGGTTCGAGGGAAGGAAAAACAAACAAATTGGGGACAAACTGGAATGAGAACGTAGGAAACAGGGGGGAGGAAGGAAGAATGTAAAATGTATTTGCCGGGGTGAGGAAAAGGCTTCTTAGAGTCCTTATTCTACTTCATCTCTGGGCAACATCAACAGACGGTTCCTTCATCTAAAATTCTTCGTGCCCTGGGCCTCTGTGGCTACACCACCTTCCTAGAGTTCCTATTTCCCCATCTCTGCTTGCCACTCTCCTCTTCCTCTACTTACTTCCTAAATGCAACACCCTGGATCTCCTCTGGGTCTTCATCCTCCAACCACCAGCCTCAACCAAAGTCTCTATGCTAATGACTCCATGTCATCTTTCTTCTCAAATCCCAGACCTGGATTTACAACTCTCTCCTGGCCATCTTCACCTGTATGTCCTGAAGGCACTTCAAATATAACCTGTTCAACAGAGATCTCATCGCCTTCTCTTCTCCCCCCAGATGTCTTGGTCACCATCTCTTCTTGCCAAATGTTTCTTCTCCTTCCTATTTCAGTTAACAGAATCTCCATCTGTTCATTTGTTCAAGCTGGACTCTCCTGAGTGGGCAACCAAGACATGCTTAGCCCATGGCCAGAATTTCTCCCAGATTCCTCTCCTACCCTTTTTCCCCGACCGATGCTCCAAATGTACAATCATGTCTAAACCCCAAGTACACAGAAATAATTTTCTCCAGGCTCACCCCTTCTGCTTCCTCCCAGGTCCTCTACATCCTGTCACTGAGCTCACCCTGTTCCTGAACATACATTTGTACACTCACTCTCTCTGCCTGGAATGTCCTTCCCACTGGTCTCAGTGGTCCCTGCAGCCCAAGGCCCAGCTCAGCTGTCTCCATGTCCAGATGTCTACCTTCTTAAGTCCTCTACACAACTGGTCCCCTCCCTGTTTCAGGGAGCTTTGAACATGCCTCTGTTACTGCACCCATCATAGAGCAGGAAAGTCTGCCTCTTCCTCGAGAGCTCCTTGAGGGAAGGGAGTGTGTCCTATCTGTCTTTATTGCTGCCATACATAGAGCATAACCAGGCATACCATTGGTGCTCAAAGAATGTTTATACCCATCTTCTCATTCTGTGTGGTGTCAGAGACACGCTAAGGGGAAAATAATGCAGGCAGGTAGCGATGCAGAAATGACCCTCAGGAGGGAGGTCAAAATTGGACTAAGCATTAGGGAGCCAGCCACCTGCCCAGGTGTGAGAGCTGAGGTCATGTTTGTAGGAGAAAGAACACATGGACAGAAGCCCAGACAGCCCTGACTGATGTTTTCCACGTTTGTCCGTCTGTCTGTATCTCTCACTCTCGGTGTCTCTACCTCTGTCCCTCACCTGTCTCTCTGTTTCTTTCCCTTTTGTCAATGCTTCTCCCTCTCTGTGACAACTGTTTTAAATGGATCTCTTGACTTGCTTTTCTTGCCTTTGTGTCAGTTGGTCAATCATTCTTTTATTATCTTTTAAACTAAATTGTTTCCTTTCTGCTCCTTTTTTTTACTCAATCTGCCACTAACGTAGACGTAAACTATTGGTATTTATTGAGTGGATGTATGACTCTTCATTTTAAAGGTAAGAGATATGATCAAGTGGGTGTTTTAAACAAGGCTCTCCTTGAAGCACCCACACCAACTGCTTTCTGTTCCAGGGCCATGGATGGAGTTCATTGGCTCCCAGCAGGCCAGTGGTCCTCAGGGTGACACATGTTCCCTGCTCTTGGTCTTGTATGACTGCCAGCATTATTGTCCCCTTTGGGACTCAGCCTCTATGGTGAATGCTTCCAGAGGCCTCCTGCTTACCATGTTGTAGATAAAAATACAGAGGCATGGACTGGGAAAGAACTTGGCTTCCTAATTCAATGGAGCAGGATTGGGAAAAGAACACAAAAAGTCCTGGCCCATCAGGGCAAAAGAATTGCTTAAAAACAAAACAAACCAAAAAAACCTTTCAGCCCTGACAATGGTCCACAAGGGAGCTGGGAGCTGCTTTTCACTGATGCCAGGCTCTTGAGGGCAGAATGGCGGACCACGGCCAGGCACATTAAATATGTAATTTCAGAAATGTGATCACACTGACTTCCTGCCAGAGCTGTAAAGCATATCCCACAGGGGGCTGGAGGGCCTTTTCATTTTCCATTTTTGATTCTGCGGTAGGTTCACTTTGTGTGTGTGTGGAGGGGGGGGGGAGAAGTATATTTAATTTACCCAGTCTTTTCAATCAAAAAAATTGATACATTAACAGGACTGGTGATGGTGGTAGCGGCAGCAGGGACAGTAATTAAAAAGTCTAATTTTTCTTTCTTTCCAAAAGCACCAGTTCCTAAATTGGGTGGGTCCCATGGGCTTGAAAGCAGACAAGGTTTTAACAGAACTTTTATTTAAAGCCCAACAATGGTTTTGTTGTGCCCTGATGTTGGGATGTGGAGAGGAATCTTTCTTTTCCAAGAGTCAATGTTTTGGACATTGGAGGACTAGAGGGATGAAGAATTGTATTAGTTTATTAGAGCTGTCATAACAAAGTATACAAACTGGGTGGCTTACAACAACAGAAATGTGTCCATTCACAGTTCCGGAGGCCGGAACTCCAAAATCAAGGTGTCGTGAGGGCCATGCTCTCTCTGACAGCTCTAGGGGAGACTCTCTCCCCTGACTCTCTCATAGAGGTAGGTGGCTGCCAGCCATCTGTGGCATTCCTTGGCTTGTCGATGTATCACTCTAAACTCTGCCTCCATCTTTACATGGCATTCATCCTGTGCCTGGGTGTGTCTTTGTCTGTTTCCTCTTATGAGGACACCAGTTATATTGGATTAGGGCCCCCACTAATCCAGTACAGATGCAACTCGATTGCATCTGCAAAGACCCAAATAAGGCAACATTCACAGGAACTAGGGGTCAGGAGATCAATATATCTTTTGGGTAGACACAGTTCAACCCACCACAGGGACCGTAGTCTATGGGGGTGAAGGCAAAACAGACAGCCCATGGTGCTTGAGGACCTGCGCCATGTTCAGGAAGAGGTGAATTCCTTGCTCTCCTGAGATAGTCTCAATTTGGTGACATAAAGTCTTGGTCCTACAGCTCCCCAGATCCTGGATATCAGACTGGTCATTCAGTCCAAACAGCAGGTTGTCGAGGAAATGACAGTCCTGTCATGAAGGGGAAGACTTCATCTTTGAATTCATTTTGTGATGTCTCAAGTTGGAGTCAAAAAAATGTGGGTTCAGTCTCTCCTAACTGCTCACTTGCTCCATAACTTGGGAGCACATTAATAAACTTCTTTGGCCCTCAATTTACATTTCTATAAAAATGTGATGTAAAATAATTTCCACCCACCACAATTTTATAACAAGCTTAAGAGAGAAAAAGGGATCTGAAAGCGTTTTGTAAAGTACCAAACTTATTTTTTAAAATAAATGAAAATTTCTTCTCCTCTTCATCTGGGCCAGAACCTTTGGTTATTCTGTTTTAAATGTTGATCTGATTCGTACCACACCCAGAGAGGGCAAACGTGAATCACAGCTGGGTAGGATTCCATCTGTTCTGTGGCTCTAGACCTCAGTAACTTCCAGTAGATTATCAACCCCCTTTCGTCCCCCCGCCCCTGGCCTTAATCTCTTAGCACCTGGCACTACTGGATGGAACAGATTTTTATCTGGGTAAGTAGTCAGAGCCCAATCTGCAGTCAAGCTGATAACTAAGTCTTAAGGCATCAGAGCTGATGATAAAAGGAAAAAAAAAAGTCTTTCTTCAGGTGACTTCCCTTCTTCAAAGCCTAGGGGGAGGAATGTACAGCTCTCAGCTTGTTGATGATGAAATTAGCAAGCTCCCATCATTCAAGACAAGAGGTGAGAAAGAAATGGAATCTGATACCAAATGCCACTGAAGAGAATATATTTTACACAACATAAAAGGCCCCAACATAAATGAGAAGAAATATAGAGAGACTTCAAAAAGGTAGGCCAAACTTTTTCCTCAAGCAGATAATTACAGGCTCAGGGTGAGTAAATCTTATTAGCCTTTCTCCACCTTGTCTCTTGTCATAAAACACTGGTGAGAAGAAAGCCACACTCAATTCAGGACTGGACAGCTTGCCTGAGGGGGCGGACCTGCCACTGTCCATCACTGATGCCTACTCCCAACGCCCCATCTGCCTCCTCCCCAGCAGCAGGCGAAGACAGACAGCCCAGCGCAAAGCTCCGTCACTCAAGTGCCCACAGCGACTTGCTGGGACTTGGTTACTTCTCACTGTCTAAAGAACTATCCCTTCAGGCAGCAATTTTCCAGTCAGATTTCTCTGCCCAAGTTTGAGGCCTTAAAATTAATGAAGTTGTTAACATTTCTTAAAATGTCTTTCATGGCAGGCAGTTGAAAGGTGTGGATTTATCACCAGTGAGCATGCTGGCCTCTTTTGTTCATAGAGAGACCTGGGCTGAGCCCCCACAAACATCCTTAAGGAGACAGGAGTCGTGGCCATAACTCTGCCTTCAGTCTGTTCTGCAGTAGGTCTCAGGGTGAGTTCTCAACCTCTGTGCTCTGGTGTAAGCCCCCAGAGCCATTCTTTGTGGCAATAAGCCTAGCTGCCTACAGAATGATTTCTCTGGATTCTGAGGCAGGAGCAAGTCTTACTCATTTTTCTATTTATGTCACCTCCAGCATCTGGCACTGGACCAGGCACACAGAGGTGGTAATGGCGGGGGTGGGGTGGAGGAGGAGGTGGGTCTTTATGAGTCTCAGTGGAATTAAATATATAAGATGAAGAGACTCTGAAATTACCACTGCATCCAGTCAAGGAGCCACCAATTAAGAATCAGCTCTTCCCATCCTGTCAATCAACAGCAATGATGGTGCTGATTTTGGCACGCTTGTCGAGCACCTGGATGATGTCTGGCCAGTGGTTTGGGTCCTCTCCTCTGTCTAGAAGGGAAATCATGAGGATTCCAGGCAAAAGGAGAGTTTAAAAGAGATCTTGGGAATCCTTCAGGCCTACTCCTTTTCTCCAAGACAGCATGCCACCCCACCCTCATTTTACAGATGAGAAAGATGAGGCCCAGGGAGAGAAAGTAGGTGTATCACAGCCATGCAGTGGTAGGGAGGAGCTTGATAGGCTCCAGTGGTTTTCTCCTCTCCCTGCAACCTCTTTCTGGATGCTCCACAAAGAACTAACGTAAGGCCCTCTGTGTCACGCTGGATGGTAGACCTGCCTTTTTGGGACATTCTACATTTTATAAAAGGTGTCGTCCCATGGAGATACTGAATGACTTTAAAAGCAAATTCAAAAATTGTATCCCAAGACCAGTTTTATCACAAATCTGGTTAAAAGGCAATAACAATAGAAGGACCAGATTTCAATTATTTATAGACACTTGCCCTTATTATAAGATGACATTCAATGTCTGGCTTAAATAAAATCAAGAAGTAATTCTTATCTGGAATCTCCTGACAACTACTGATCTTCCTCTCCCACTGGGGAGGCTTAAGAGTAGCAGGAAACATCCCAGCAGAGTATAATCCTAAATCGCCCTAGGGTTTTTGAGGCATTTATTTTTTTTAAGTTTGAAATGAAAGGTACAGTTAATATTAACCAAGATTAACTGCATTATGGATGAGGGACGGCAGTGAATGGAAAATCTCCGTTAGGTGCATTTTAAAAAGCTCAGGCCCAAGGGCAGAGACTCAGTATATGGAATAAGTAAATATGCCCAGAGGGGATCTAGAACTCAGCGCTGTACAGGGTTCATAAATACTTCATTGAATCTGGCCAGATGAGAGAGTTCCTCCCTGGAAGCCGTCTACCTTCATTCATCATGCACAACTTTTCTGGGTGTCTTCTATGTGCTGGGATAAAGTGAAGAGCAAATAGCCTAGTGCCTGTCCTCACGGGGTTCACTCTAGAGAAGTTCAAGAGAAGAAAAAATGTCCACCTGGAAACACGTCAGCTGTCCTCCAAACCTGTTCTTTCCTCTGCGGGTGCTCAGCTCCTATGAGTTGTGAGGAGGAGCATGGAGGATAAGGAATCCTACCATGTTTATATGGCCTCCTGGGGGCTCCTAGGACGTGACCTAGCAGGCTGAGTAGGCAGCCCTCTGGGAGAAAAATAAACATAGGGAAGAATCCTGGTTTTGTAGTTGGAAAATCCACTCTATGTGATCTTTTTAGGCTCAGTTTCTACATGTGAAAATGGAATGGGACCTGGCCTCCTTACTTCTTATGCTGTTGCAGAATCAAAGGAGCTGAAATAATATCTAGGAAGATGTCTAGGTACCTTTAAGGAGTTACCCAAATGTAAGAGAGTCACTTGAGAGGCCCAGAAGACCTGCAACCCTCCTCATAACAATCCTCTCTCAAGAGATCACCATCATTAGAAACACTCAAGGGTTAGAACCCTACATTTAGGAAACCATGCAAATAAGCACAACATCTAATAACTGGTAAGGCGATATTGGGAATACCACACACCATAAAGGCTGGGAAGAATGGGATATGGCAAAGTCCCTGGCTTCCTTCAGGATACAGAAGCAGCTATGAGTCTGGAGAGGACAGGCCTGAGTGGAATGGTCTGGTGGAGTTGGGTGCCAATGGAAGACTAGGGCACAGGAAAACTTCCTTTGTATATAAGTTGCTGAGGGATCCATGGAGAGACATGAATAACAAGCTGAACATCACAGCTTCCTTAATTATGAGATGGTGATTGTGCATCACAGATAACTATCAAAAATATACTTACCATATCGGCTGCGATGAGACAGGAAAGGGAAGGAATCCTTCATTATCCAGGTCAGATTCCATGCAAAAGAATCAGGAGGAAGAGAAGGCAGATTTGTCGGTGGCTCTAAGGAGCTGTGACCTGGACATAAAAACAAAGAGAATATTAATCCACGTGCTTGGGATGTGTCTTTTAGCTGTCTCTCATATCACTTATAACAGAAAGTTCATAAGAGGCTTTCGTGACATCCATTGGAAAATGAGGGGGGAAAGACTGAGCCACTGAATTGACCTCAGGACCTCAATGCACATTTTCTACCAAGGGCAGCCAGATCTAAGAAGTCTGAAGCCTATGAACAAGGCCATGCCAAAGGTCTCTGGGAGATGAACTAGAAGCCAGGCTACTTAATGGCTTGGTCCAAGTTCCACCCAAAGTCTATTCTACCTATAAGAATTCATCTGACTTTATAGAGAACTTCAGTTCATCTCATCCAAATAATGCCTCTACTTTATGTTCAGACTTGTAACTTCACCTAATATTGTTTATGTGGGTTATCGTCTTATCAACAAGAGTGTTGAAATTGCACTCAGAAGTTATGAGTTTTTGACAGTTATGTTATTGTCAAAAACAAACAAACAGAAAAGCTAGGTGATGGGTTTTCCCACATTCAAGAATCAGAAAACCACAAAGGATTAATGTTTCTGATTTGTATGAGAGAAAGAAGGATTGAGAGCAAAGGACCAAAAGCAACATTATTTCTTTGCTTAACAGTACCTCCGGTAGATTTTATGTGGTGAAAAGTAATCTCACCCAAGGCCCTATAGGTCTACTTGGGGGCAGGCTTGAGATTATTAGACTTTTAAAAAATTAAATTAATCTACAAATCAAATGAACATGAACTGCATGCTCTTACACAGTTCTTCCCAGAAATTCCCAACTCAATCACTATTTGCTAATGTTTTATGGCAGGCAAAGCTTTTTCTGTTAAAGAAGGAAGCGTTTGAAAATAAGTTCTGTGTAGTAAATACATGTGTAGCCCAGACTCATCTTTATGGTAGCATTGCTACAAAATGGCTCAGGAGCTATGCTCATAAGTTTCAGAGAGAAGCCATCTCATTTCACCCTTACATCATCTCTGCTTTATAGATGGGCAATGGGGCTGAGAGAGGAGAGGCTCAAGGCCAAATAGGTCTACTTGGGGGCAGGCTTGAGTTTATTAGACTTTTAAATAGTTAATAATATGAACAGAGCACAGATGAACCAGGTAATATGCTAACTGCTTTATATGTATGATTACTTTCACTTCTTATAACAACCTGGTGGATAAATACTATTCTTGGTCCTCATTTTGCAGCCAGTGAAATTGAGGCAGAGAGGGTTTAGATATTGACTGTGGCCACGCAGTGAGAAGGTTGGAGATCAGTGTCAACAGACCAGGTTGGTCTGATGCTATACCCCACAGTCTTTCCACCAGCTTTCATGGACCCCCACGGGCTAGTGCAGGCGGTTCCCCAGTTCTCTACAGGGCCATTAAGGGCCACCACAGGACAATGGCTAAGGTCAGAGGTTACCACTGAGCATGACTGAGCAAGACAACAGTGTGAGAGGTCTGAGAAGATGCTGGCAACCAACCCCCACAATGACCTCCATGTGAATAAAAATTGGCATTTCTATGTCTGAGTCATCAGCGTATCTCAAATTTTAAGTAATTTTGAAACAACAGGAAGATCAAGCCTATCTGTATTTCCCTATTTCCAAGTGAGGTCATTTTTCTTAACCGTACAGTTGGGGAATGGTATGAACTTCTTCCTGGACGTGAAGCCCCAAGCGGATGGGGCTAGACTTCAGGAAGCACTTATGAATATGTGAGTGGGCAGAGAGTAACGGATGACTTGTACTGTGGACAAAGGCCAGGTTCTATATTCAAGGATAAAATAAAAATCTGAAAAAGAAAGGGCTCTGAAGACTGAATCATGGCCCAGACAGGAGCTATGGGTGTCACTGTGGGTCACCCCTAAAGACAAGCTTAAAGCATTTTGTATTTAAAAAAATGCCAAAAAAATTGTTGGACATGTTCAAAGTTGAATACGGGAGAGAAAGCAGGAATTTTTATCTCACCCTTACAGGAACTCCTAGAATTTCTGCCAGCAGGCTGAGCTCACATGATCCCCAGAGGGAGGTGTGGAGTGATTTACGGGAGAGGCTGGGGTACTAATGGAGGGATCAACCAAAAGGATGGGCCTCTTCACCTGAGAAGGTTGAAGACCAAGAAAAACACGGCCCACGTGAATGAAGTTGTTTGCCAATATCAGACGCACTGAGACAGACGCGAGTTCTAGTCAAAGTTCATGGAATAGTTATAAATTTAGAACATTAAGAAGGAAGTACTTCTGCATTTAACAAGTGCAGAGAAGAGGCTGTCTGTCCTTCACTTTCCCTCCCCTCCCCATCCTGACCCGTAGTGGGAGAGGGGTTTCCAGCATAGAGAAAAGTGATGCCATGAGAAGCAACTCATTTAAGCAAGAGAAAAGCTGGTTTCTCTAGTGCTGCCTTCTGAAAATGTGAGGATCCAGAGTGAAATGCCCCTGACCAGCACGAATTCTGGGATGAAGGCGTGAGTTATTATGCTAAGCGAAGTAAGTCAGACAGAAGAAGTCGAGAACTGTAAGACTTCACTCATATGTGGGATATAAAACTGAAAGCAACAAAGGAACAAGACAAAGACACAAAAACTCACAGACGCAGACAACAGTTTAGTGGTTACCAAAGGGCACGGGGGGGAAGGGGAATGGTAAAAGAAGGTAAAGGGGATCAAATATATGGTGATGGAAAGAGAACTGACTCTGGGTGGTGAACACAAAATGTGATATAGAAATGATGTAATACAGAATTGTACACCTTAAATCTACATAACTTTCCTAATAATTGTCATCCCAATAAACTTTAATTTAAATATATATAGATATATGTATATATATGGCGATGGAAGGAGAACTGACTCTGGTTGGTGAGCACACATTGTGATCATAGACAATGTATTACAGAAATGCACCCTGTAAAACTATGTAATTTTACTAACCGTTGTTACCCCAATAAATTTAATTTTTAAAAAAAGAAAGAAAATGGTCAATACCGGGGGTACCAAAAACATGTCTACAAGTGGACACTTTGGTCCACGTTGCTCAAGCAGTCGTTGGCCGTAATCAGAAGTGTCTGGACGCTGATGGTAACCACTCTGAGCACCTCTTGTAATTGTAGAAGTCAAACGTGACTTGTATTCAGCTTTCGTTATCGGTACATATTGAGTATTACAATTTTAATACCGTTTTCCTTTCTTAACATGTGTATATGTTTTTTGGCACCTTCTGTATACAGAAAAAAAAGAGGGAAAAAAAAGACCCGCTGGCTCAAGAAAAGTGTATGTTGGACCCTGGAAAAGAGTGGTGAAAAGGCACACAGAGGAGAAAGTAGGAGCAAGAGCTTCCAGGTACTCAACTGAGGCCAACGGGTGATGGCCGAGACCACCTGAGGAAAGCAAAGCAAAGAAGTGCATCTGGACTGAGGACATTATTGATTGGCTACAGGTAAGATTGTTGTAGGGTTGTTGTTTTTTTGTTTTTTGTTCTTTTGGTGATACCCCGAATCCTTTCCAGGCAGGGTGAAACCCACTCTTTTTCCACTGTGCGTCACTTCGTGTCCTCAGTAGGTCCCAAGGTTCATCACTACAACACTTCCCTTGCAAACACGGCAACTCCTTTACCTCCTTCCTCCTTCACAATTGTCCTGAGCAGCTGAATGTGGTGGTGGGAGAGGACGGGAGCAGGAGAGGAGGAGAAATACACCACAGTAATGACAAGCCTCACTTTAAATTCATGACCACAACCCTCAAGAGAACCCTCAGGACTGACCAGGAATCCTACTGCATTCCCTGACAAGTTCAATTCACCTTCCCTCTCTCCAGCACCACCACTTCCAACTTTCTCTTACCCCCTCAAACCTCCAATTGCCCCCACTCCTCCGCATTCTCAGCTATTGACCTTGTTGCTTATTTCACGGAGAAGAAAGAAGTCAGTCTACCACCTTACAGGGGTCAGTGCTCATAAATGCTACCTTCTCTCCTATTATAATGGATACACTCTGTACACTCACAAGCAGTCACAGCCTCTCCAGTTAGGTGCTAATCTCATCCCTTCTCAAGGAATCTGCTCTTGCAATAGTCCTCCCCCTTTCTCCTACATCAGCAATTCCCTTCTCCCCCTCTACCGAGTCAATCTCATCTGCAGCAAATATATACCATCTTAAGAAAAAGAGAATAAAAATGTCTTTGACCTTCACACTCTCCTTCAGCCACTGTCCCATTACTCTGCTCTTCCCACAGCTCAGTCTCTTAAAAGATTTGTCTATGCTCCTGTCTCCACTTTTTCCCTCCCATTTTCTCTTAGACTCAATCAAATTAAGATTGTTTCCACTACTCCAGGCCAAGGTCATCGGCAATCCCAAGTTGCGGATACAATGGGTATGTGTCAGTCCTCCTCTTACTACACCTCTCCGCGGCACTGGACCGCCAACCATCCCTGCTTGGCTGCCTCACACGGTCCCCGGTTGCCACAGTCCTTGACTCCTACTTCAGTGGCAGGTCCTCTTTCCTATTTTATCTCAGATCCTCCCCATTTTCCAGGCTGTACAAAAGGAACATGGTCCACTTTCCAGCAGCAAATGCCTAGATTTCATGGCTGAATCCTGTTTTCCTCACAGTGGCTTTAACCAGCTGACAATGATCAATGACCATGAATGCCAAGTGACCTCAGGACACAAGACCCTTCCTGGACCTCAGTGAACAGGGACTCATTTTAACCAATCATATACAGACTTATGAGCTCATTTTCTTCTATCCAAAGTGCTGATTTTCAGTTCTGATATTAGCACGACCGCCATGTAACCCTCTTCCTGAGGCTTTAAAAACTGACTTTTATTCCTTAGAGAACTACTCAGTGAATTTCTCCTTGCCTGACACATAAATAAGTTTGGCTATTTTTTTTTTTTTCAATTCAAGGGAAGGTCCTGTGTTCTGTTATTTGACAGTTATTAAAAGTTGGGGAACTTGGGCTTTCTGTCTTTTCCATCTAAATTCATTTCCAAAATGAGCTCATCTAATTTCATAGATTTCAATACCATCAATATACCAGTGCTACCAAATTTATATCGCTAGTCCCAAACTTCCATGAACAGCAGAATATATAACCAACTACCAATCTGAAATCCTCATTTTATTGTCTAAGTATCTCAAACTTAACACTTGCAAAAATAAATACTTGTCTCTCACCTAAACCCTAGGTGTTCCCCAATTCAGAAAGTGATTCCTTCGGCCAAAAACCAAGGAGGAATCCTTGACTTCTCTCTTTTGCCCACACCCCACGTCAATTCATCAACAAATCTTGATGCCTTTACCTGACTTTTACCCCCTTCTCATCTCTTCCACATCACCTCCCATCCTCACTACTGCTATACGCTCCCAGTGGGTCTCTCTGACTCTACTACGGTATTGCTCACCTTTAGGGTGTTTTCCACATAGCAGTTAGATGGACACTTCGGCCCTGAAATCGCTTTCACATTTATGCCATGGCCTACCCCTTGAAGACCTCACATGACTTGGCCCAGGGGTCTGGTCTCTCTGACCTCATTCCCAACCATTTTTCCCTTGCTCATGGAGCTCCAGCCCCAATGGGCCTGTTTATTGTTCTTGCTACTCTCCAAGCACACTCCACCTCAGGGCCTTTGCACCGGTAGTGCTCGCAGCCTGGAAAGCTCCTCTGCCCCGGACACATATCATCATGCCCTCTCTCTAACCAGGTCTCTGCCCGAGTGTCACTTCCTCAGAGATTCTTGGTCATCCTGTAGAAAAATATCGCGCCCCCATAAGCTACTCTTTCTCCTCTTGCCCTGCGTTTATTATTTGTTATATTTATATTAATTTGTTTACTGTGAATCTCCTGCACTGGTCACTACCACATGCCCTAGCCTAGCACATAGTCGGCACTCCATAAACATTTGTCAGATGAATGAAACCAGAGCCCTCGCGAAAATTATTAGCTCTGGTATTTATTAGCTGCTGAACTTCAGGCTATCCACATACTGTACAGAACCTCAACGCTCGGAAACAGGTAAGAACAAGGTATACTCTACCACCTCTCAGGGTTTTGCAAGTGCCAGATGAGACGATGGGTGCAGGATATACTCTTTAAATATCAGGCATGCCATTCTTGAAGTTTTATGCTTTTTAACTCTGCTTCAGAATCCAAAATGAATGGGGCTCTTGGTTCATTTCCTATATCCGGGGATCCTGAATACAATGTCCCGAAATCAAAAGTGCTCCCAAAGAGCTGCTTCTCTATTATTCACTAGTTAATTACTAGCTCTGCCAACTGTCCATGATCTCTGCTACCCCCATTTCAGCCAGTTGGCAATTTCCCTATCTCCATGCTTTATTTTTACATGTCTCTCTCTGCCTATTTATTCCTAAGCCAATGTATAAAATATAGTGAGCAGATCATACACGCATTGGTATAAATAATAAAGAGCTATGTGTATGTGAGGGTTATTTACATGAATGCCCTGGGTTCACTTGCAAGCATGTTTTACAAACCTACATCAATAAAATGTAAAAATGCCTCTCTTCTCAACACTCCTTGGAACTGCTCCTGCCTCGCCTTGTCCATTTTTTACTTATTTATTTTCTGTCCAACAATAAAACAATCAGTGACAGCCTGCTAGTTTCCCCCCCTTATTTGAAAACACACTTAATAATGCATTCTTGTACAATGATTTTGTGTCACACAAAGCAACGCTTAATGTGGCCGAATAAATAGCAGTCTGGATGTCAAATGGTGGTGATGAGCAGTCACAGCAAGGCCGGGAACACAGGGCAGGGCCCCTGTTTGGGAGTGGCAGCCCCAGAGAACCGGATTCACCTTGCTGAGCTCATACCTGTTCAGCCAAAGAAACCTTCTCAGTGAATTTAGACAACGGGTAGAGTCAGCGGTGATGTTAGACTTGTAACAGGCAGTTCAGTTAGTCTGAAAAGCAGAGATGATTTTCAGAGTGAAGAATGGGAGAGTCAGCAGATGTGGCTTTTGTTCTAAACACACAGGCCTCTGCACCTTCTCTCGGCCTGGACAATGAGGGGGTTGGATTCGCTGTTCACTAAGGTCCTCTCTAGTTCACACATTGTCGGTTCTCCATAGTTGGCTTTCACATTTCCTCCAGCTGGCTCATTCAGAGAGGAGCTATTAGTGTCAGGGGCGGAACCTGAATGGAGCTCAACAGCTCCCACTGCACCTCACCTTTCTCTAAGCCCCACTCCCACTCCACCAGGGAAGGTTTGCGCTTTCTTGGTAGCGCGATCCTGAAGCAAAAGTTATTACCTACTATAAGATTCTCTTGTGCAGTTGAAAGTCATCATTTCAATGCATTTCTTGCCTCTCCCCAACCCCAAAAGGACCCATGTACAGCTACCGAGTTCATTCGGTGGGGAACATGTGTCAGTTATTGAAAGCAGGCGCTCCTTCCCCAGGCACAGCATTAAGGACTTTTGGCGGTGATACAAGGGAAATTGCTATCATGGCCTCTGCCTTTGGTGAGTGGATTACCTGCATGGTATACGAGACCCACACCAAAAAGGGAATCGCAAAGTGCGTACTGCAGAAACGGCTAAAATTAGCCTTCACATTTTGGCCACTACTCACCATTTCAGCCTTATTTCCCACTCATGATCCTTTCACTTTCCATGGTTTCAACTACTCATAAGTCTCCAAACTTTTGGCCATGCTGATATCTGCTTGGAATATCCTTCCTTACCCTTTGCTTTCCTAAATCCTGCCCCTTCTTAAAGGCCCAACCCAAATGCTTCCTTCTTCAAGGTTCCCCATTCTCCCTTAGCTGAAGCCCCAACTGAGCAGTTGACCTGAGATTCAGAGTGGCCAAAAAAATGTGAGCTGGGCCTTCCTGCCTCCTTAACCACCACAGCTTATTTCCACTTAGGACAGTGACATTTAGGCCATTTATCAAACATGTTGTTCAAGCTGCTTTGGTTGATCCTGACAATGGAGTACCATACTATGTTAATTTCACTTACAAATCTCAAACTCACAGTTAGAACAAATTAGGAAAATACTTTCCATATTTGGGTTGGAAATGGTATATACTTTTCTACATCCAGGGGTCCTGAACACAATGTCCCCAAATCAAAAGTGTATCCATGGGGGCTGTTGCTCAGTCTCATGTATAATACGCTTCCCAGGGTCAAGGTCAGGGTCAAATCAAAGGCCTCTCTTAACCATGTCTATGTAGGCAACCAGGGACGCATAATTCATTGCCAAAGGCAGCTAATGAAGGCAATGTGACACTTGATGCCACTCCTTCAGAATTTGCTATATTTTGACTTATCTAGGGAGGACCTCACTTTCCCAAGCAGGTGCTCCTGACTGACCTGTGAGCCCTGTAACATCTTCTCTTGCGCCGGAGTCTCTGCTCCAGGTGTTGTTGGTTACCGGTCCTACCGACCTAGCTAGTGTGGACTCTCAGGGCAGTAGCAAAGGAAGACTAACTGGCATTTGTACTAATCCAAGAGAGTAGTGGAGATGGTATCACTCTCCAGGTAGCCCAATTCTATACACACACACTCACACACACACCCCCCCAGGCCCGGGTGCTTCCATGAGCAGGGCTACATGGCTACCTATTCTGGGCCCAAGTTTGTAGCTTGCTGGTACTCTATCTACTCTTTAAGAAATCCACTCTACTGTGGTTCCGAGCCAATTTTCTCCTCCCAAAATATGTTGACTAGAATAATAATCGGAAGGAAGACTTTGAACTGCCACCAGGCCTTCCATGTCGTGATCTCAGAGAGCTTTATCGGGCATTAAATAATTAATATACCGCAAGTGACACAAAGACCCGGCAGCTAGGACGACCAAGTCTATCAAGGAAAGATCTTGCTCTCTGAGAGCCAGGGAGTGCCTGTGGGGATGACCACCCACCAGTGAAGCCCCTGTCTCTGTGTAAATTAGACAAGAAGTTAATAAACTATCCAGAAACAACTGGCTCATCTCTGGACTAGATGTTTCAAATTGGGAAGTGAGTTACCAGGGTGACCCCAGGGGAGGGCATGGCCCACTTTCATAAGAATTGGTGAGCTACGGCACAGAAGAGTTGAGACTAACTAATTATACATTCATTATGAGCTATGACTCACTGATGCCTTTCGGAGCCATTCACTATCATAACCCTCACAATAGTCCTGTTAGTTAACCACCTTTACAAATGAGAAGATGAAGCCTCAGAAAGCACCACTGCTCTACCCCAGCTCACATAGCTAGCTAGTGAGAGTCAGGATAGGACATCTCACTAGGAACCCTGATATGTGGACCAAACCAGAAAAGGCACGCTCCAACACAGACCTCTTAGAGATGATGCTGACTGCCTTGGAGAAGAGCTACACTGTGACAAAACAGCAGAAAAGCAGATCGGATTACAAATGCCTGCAACAATCTAACTGAGGACGACAGAATCCCTTCGGGTCACCCAGGAAGGTGACCTAGAATCACATACCTCTAGTCAAGGCAGCTGGCTCTCTGGGGCTCAAGCTCAGCGAGCACTGTTTCCATGGCAACCACCAGGTATGATGCTTGGCCCCAGAGATAGGGCCTTAGCTGGTCCAGGGAAGGATGTTTGGGATGGGGGGAGGCAGAGGGGAAGAAAACTTTCCACTAACTTCCAGCCCTTTCAATTCTTCTTTATCTACTCCTCTCATTTCAGGAAAAGAGTCTATCTTCCAGGAAACCGCACTTTCAAATATCACATTGCTCAGAGCAAAGACCTCTCACCCATGGCTGGGCACATTTCCAGAGACTGGAAGCAGAATGTTCTAACAGGCTGGTATGCTAGATAGAGAACTGGGTTCCTGGGAACAGTGATGGTACTGTGAGACCTTGGATAAGCTACTTAACCTTTGTGAAGCTTTGTTTCTCTGCATATAAAACAGAACTCATCATGCTTTCCCATCCAACTTTAGGGATGTTCTGAGAATTAATGAGACAGTACATTCAAAGCCCTCAGGCTCTTTTGAAGGAAGATACACTAGAAATCCTTGTGCTGTTACCAAGGGGCATTGTCATGACGATACATTTTAAAACATTCTTCACCTATATTACTAAAATAAACTCAGCTTGTATTAAAAATAGATAGGCCAGTAGCCTAATTTGCTTCTCCTTGTTCTAATGCTGCATTTCCCTTTTGCTTCCATTCATCTTGCACTGTGAACAACAGTGGTCAACGTTACCCTTGACCCCTAGGCAGAGACCCAGGGTGAGAAAGTTGGGAAGGACTGTAAAAACCATTTATCTATGTCTTCCCATCACATATATGAGGAAGCTGAAACACAGGAAGGGCCAATGCTTTAGCCAAGGTCACCTCATTAGTGAAAAATCAAGAATCTGGTCTTCTGACCCTGCAGTCTGTGCCTCACCCCAACAAGGAAGAAGATATTAAAGAAGGGAGGAGGGGAAAGAAATAGGGGGACATGTATTTTTCCTCCTTAAACCTTTAAACTGCTACTCTGTGCAATACTCAGGGATAAAAAAGAAAATAAGGGAAAAAAATCATTATTTCCTGTGTGTGCCTATTACATACGCAGGCCCCATACTGGGTGCTTTACAACCATTGTCCATGTAAACCCCACAATTTGTTGAATGGGGGATTATTATTCCCAGTTCTATTGAGGGACCTGAGGCTCAGAGAGGTTAAGGAACTTGCCCAAGGCCCAAGGTCCTAGAGCCAAAAGGTATGGAGTTAAGAGAAATTAACTCAACTGATGAATATTTATTGAGCGCCTCTGTGCCCAGCTTTGCTTTTGGCAGTTAGGATGCATTAGTGAGCAGAATTAAACATGACCCACTTAGAGCTTATAGACTGAGTAACTTAGAGTACGGTGGAGCAGCAGACAGCAGTCCAACAACCTCACAAATCCTTGCCACGTCTCAGTGTTGGTATGTTGTGCAAAGGAGACACACACGGCTCTACGAGAATGCATAAAAGAGGGACTTAACTTCATCCTTAAGGCCAGGGGAGGACTGCCTGAGAAACTGATGCTTGAGCTGGGTGATGAGTAGATGAGTAGATGAGTAGAGTTGACTAGCTAAAAGGGAGTGGGATGGGCGGGAGGCCAGAGCGAGCAGGGGTCCATTGAAGTCCAAGTCTGGCTCAGTCCAGGGCACCTGCTCCTTATTCACCACCAAGAAAGGTGAGGTGTTACTGAGGACCCCTGCTGTATGGACCAACCCGAGATGCCATCGACAGTGCTGGAGAATAGGGACACTGAGTTATACACAGCCAAGAGACCGGTCAGATCACAGAACCCTGCAGCATTCCCCTAACTGAGGACAAGACCTCCTTCAGGCCAACCAGGAAGGTGACCTCCAACTGCCCCCTAGAATGGCTCCACCGTGTTGGCAGAACTGCCCTGTCCTATTAGTCAGCCCCCTGCCTCTTCTGTGATGGCCAGCCTCTTGGCCAAGCTTCCTGGAGGGAAGGAGCCTAGAATCCAGAGACCAGGCCCCGGCCCTTCCCTTCGGTGTATAGCTGTGTGTTTGAGTTCTGAGGGTCTAATCCCCCGGGGTTTCCTCCTTAGCATGTCTCCTTTCAGACTGTCAGGCCCCTGACAAATTTTACCCTAAGCATCCCTGCCCTGGACCAGCCAAGGTCCCCTCTTATGGGGCAGGCACCAGGCCTGCTGATGGTTTCCATGGAAACAGTGCAGGCTGAGCTTGAGGCCCTGGAGAGCCAGCTGTCTGACTGAAGGTAAATGTGTCTAGGTGACCTTTCTTGTTGCCCTGAAGGAGGCCTTATCCTCAGTGAGGAGAATGCTGCAAGGATCTGTGATGTGATCAGTCTCTCTGCTGCATCGAATTCAATGTTCCTGTTCTCCAGGGAAATCAGCATCATCTCCAGGAGATTCTGAGTGGATCGGTGGCATCTCGGGTTGGTCCATACAGCAGGGGTCCTCAGTAACACCTCACCTTTCTTGGTGGTGAATAAGGAGCAGGTGCCCTGGACTGAGCCAGACTTGGACTTCAATGGACCCCTGCTCGCTCTGGCCTCCCGCCCATCCCACTCCCTTTTAGCTAGTCAACTCTACTCATCTACTTTAGGGCCCCAGCTCAAGCATCAATTTCTCAGGCAGTCCTCCCCCAGTCTTAAGGATGAAGTGAAATGAAGACGCATCAGTTGTTATAAATCTGAAAACTGAATTACCTTCTGGAAAAGTGGAGGGATAAAACTGCCCCTGGACCACTCTTGCAGCTATCTAGCTCCTAATGACAAACTCGTTTTTGCATTCCCCTCACATGGCCCCAGATAACATGATGAAATCCTTTCATTTTCACCACAAGTTTTATTTTGCTTTAAATATTAGGTGACGAGAGTTGAGAGGCGTTGAGGGGAGGAGGGGGCTGCAGGAAAAGAGCTAAATGAAGAGGGAGGAAGTTGAAAGAAGAAACAGTGATGAGACTAATAATGAGGAATGGGCAGAAACAAAGAAGAAAAGAAGTGGAGAGGGAGAAAGAGAAATCATCTGATATTTTCCACTATTTGGAAGTAACAAGAAAAAGTTATTCAAAGTACCACTGTAAAAAGGCCATAAAGCACCTTGGGGAAAGCATGAAAGTCACACTGCCGCCGTACAGACGAGCACCCTGGAATTAGCTGCCAGAGCCATGTCTGAAGAGGAAATTCAATGGCCCACAGTGCTGTCTCCCTGCCTCCCTCCTGACTTCCACTCCCTCCAAACCGCCTGGCTCGGAAGGCAGAGGCAGTAATTTTGAGCCAGCAAGTGTGAAGGAATGTCAGAACTGTTATTTGCCTTCATGAAGCACATCTTGAGTAGATCTTTTAGAAATATAATTTAATACACTTTCAGCTTCACTATAGAAAATCTGAAAAAATCAGGAAGGTCTAACGAAGAAAATTAACATGACCCATACCTCCAGCATCCAGAAAACCAGCGTTAACATTTTATGGTATATTGGTTTGTGACTTGGTTTTCATCCACTTATCAAGATAACATTTGGCTTAAGTCTTGATGAGGGAAAGGATAGGAGAGAGTTCATCTCAACTCATGAGATCTCTGTCTGCCAGCCAAAATCATTCTCTGGGACCACCGGTGGGGTCAACACCAGCCAGCTCCCGTCCTGGAGCACAGAGGCTGAAACCATGGAATCTTGAGATGCTCTTGGCCCAGCACAGGGGCCTGTAGTCAGAGGCAACAGGCTCGGGGGGGAGCAAAGGCCAGTCTTTATCGAGAAGGGAGGCCTTGGCCTGGATGGACTTGAGAGCATCTGGGGTGAATGCAGACAGAGCAGAGGAAGCAGATACACTGCTGTGTACCCTCAGCATCACTGGGCAGAGGGACAAGGAATTTCTGCTTTGTTAGATGCCTTAAAAGGAGTCACAAGAACCAAAAACGATACAAAATGTATCTATGTCAGGGCTTGAACTTCAATGATAGGTGCAGTACATTGATTTCATGACTTGAGAAAGATTTTCAAAATGTGGAATTCCCTCCCACTCTCAAAGGGACAACCAGGGAGGGTAAAGTGGAGACAGAGTCCTATCTCTATGGCCAGGGAAACAGCTGACAAATGTATGGCAGCTCTTAAAGCCCCTCGTATGCATTCAAGTCTGATCCTTACAATGCCTTGTAAGATATTTGTTTTTAAAAGTCCAACTTACAGAGGAAGAAAATGAAAACCAAAGAGGTTAAATCAGAGCTTCCCAACTGTCATGCGGTGACTCAGCTCCCGCTCCCCGCACAAGAATGCAGGATATGGCGAGGCCAAAAAGGAACAACAAAGGAGACATAGATAGGGGAGTCGTATCATGATATTCTCGATGGCGACTGGTCGAGACACAAAAGCAAACATCCACCAGTACTCCAACAGGGGGTCTCCCTGCACCCCAGTCTCGCTGGCGACCAGGCAAGACACAGGAAGTAGGATCAACATGATCCTCAATGTAATGCACTTGCTAACCACACTTGCTAGCTGCAGTCCACTCCGCTTCTCTTCCAGCCTACCAACCAACCCCTTGCTAACTGCAATCCACGCTTGCTAGCTCAGCCATGGCAGTTATATTAGTGGCTAATGGCTAACTGGTTACAGCTGAAGGCCAACTAGTCACAGCTGATGGCCATCTACTACCCAAGCCAGCACCTTTCCACGTGACGTCGAGAACCTGGAAACTGCTCTCTGGGACTCCGTCCCCACACTAACCTTTTTACATATCGTGACACGCAGTGAAAATGATAATATTTGTATGGCCCACTGGGGTAAACAGAAGAGGCTGCCTACAGTTAAGAGGTGACTGGCTGGAGAGCTTCAGCCACTCCTGGCCCACTCCAGCCTCCCAGAATACTGAGGGGCTCACTAGTTTGGTGTCTCTACACACCTGCTGGCCACTGGCAGCACATGCATGGCCGGTGCACACTGCTGGGGAAGAAAGCTCTAGACCAAGAGATGTGGCCATGGTCACACTGCAGGAAGCAAGAGAGAGTGTCACACACCTTGTATGTTGCCCTGGGAACATCTAGAAACAGCAATAGAGATGTTAGCCATAGAAGAATCCTGGGCGTACTCTATGGGCAGAGTCAGAAAAAGAGTAGATATGCCCCACGCTTTGCTATTACCCACACAAAGGAGGTGATTTGGGTGAATAAGGGTTTTGAAGTTGTATCTGATGGGCCTCTCTTGAAGCACGTATAACTGCTGGGAAGCTTCACCAACGAAACGGGGTAAAATTCTTTCTCTACTCTGGGAAATTCAGAAAATAATTTCATAGGATGGTTACTGAATGGGCAACAAGTAATGATTACAAATGACTGAGTTAACTGCTGTACACGGCCTCATCTGTCATCATACTAGAGTCTTATCAGAAGTCTCATCGGGATTAGTGGCTCATCATGACTGATGACATTGGCTGACCAAGATGGCTTTGCTCTTTCAATCACAGTGGCAGGAGGAGCCTTCTATAGTTTCAGCATAAACACTGAGAAATAGCTTTCGGCAGTGATTCCAGGAGTGGCTTCCAAGATAATGGACTCTTCCTGCAAGTGACACTCTATCTCCCCAAGACTTCCCAGGTCTTGTTGTCATGGGAGATTCTGGGCAGTACTGGGGCATAATGGCTGCTAGCACCAGGCGTATGAGAACCTAAACGTTCTAGCCCGCCGAATAAAAGGTTGTGTTTGATACGAGGAGGTTACACTCAGGCAGCATCTACGCACCAGTAAACCTTTGCATGGAAAAATGAAAATACTTCCTCAGGTCTCCAGACATCTCCAAATGCAAACCAAAGGTTTCCTTTCTCATCAGGATAGCGCGCCCCATACCAGTCCAGCCCAAGAGAAGCAGTCAGGAGTGAGCACTAAACGTATTTGGAGCAGCTGAATGAGACGTGGGCTAATTGGATAATGCCGCTTTTATTGCTGATCACTGTGCACAAAGAGCACGCCTGACTTCCCGGGAAGTTCTGCCAATGACCTGGAAAGGTGTTGTAGGAAGATGAAGTCAAGTCGCTGCTAATTGCTCACATTGGGCAACGGATCAGCAGTGGGTGGGCAGGAGTGGCATCGCCTGGCACACAGGGGAGACCCTTGGTTTTTGTGCGGATGGACGCAGAGACTTTTGGAATCCCCATCCTTCTCTAGTATGGTAGCATATCACCTCCGTAAAAGGCATTGCCACGATAGGCAGAAAACACTCTCACTCACTAATGTGACCACCCCCAGCCTCAGACTATGAGACTTTTCAATGCTTGTCTCAGCAAAATGACAATTTACTGCACATCAGGAAGTTTGGGGTCACTTGTAAATAGTAGGAACTGTGACTGGTAAATCTGCCAGTACTGAGAAGTTGCTGTAATCAGAATATGAAAGATAGAGGACTATCACCACATACAAAAGTCACTTTTCCAGGAATACTGAGGTCCATTGAGAGCATATTGGGATTCTGGACTCTGAACCAGGCAGGGGAGACAGTGACTGTTAGCACACACCCCAGAAGTTCTACCCACGGTCTCCTCACTGCCCACATTGGCAGATCTATGCAGTTTTCCTGGCCAAGGTTAGTAGTCATCATATCCATAGTAGGTTTTACTTACCCCTGACGTGAAAAGATTTGAGGAAGGCATTTTTGTGCATTGCTAATTGTTAGGGAGACTCCAAAGTTAAAGACACTGAGCTCCTGACCCACAAGGGAGATGTTAGTGGAAGGGACCTAAGAGAAATAGAGAGAAGCTCTAGGATGTGGAGCAGCCTTCCAAGGAGCGAAGCACACAGCTAGGGAGTAGAAGGAACTCCACTCACAGAGCAAATAGGAGAGTGTGACACTAAAGAGGAAGACACACGATTGGCTATGGGGCCCTTACCCTGCGAGGGGTACACTGATGACGAGGAACCCAGCCAGGCTCCCTGGAAGTCACACAAGAATTGTAAGCAGGGCCAGCAAGGAGAAAACCTAATGTTAGCCAAGTAGAATGAAATGGCAGCTAAGGCCATTTTGAATTGTCACTGTTTGTAGAGATATATGATAGGAATGCACGTTTATGAAAGGGGCTGTAAACTAGATTTGGAAGAGGAGGCCAGATGGGGAATCCCAGATGGTGCCATACCATCTTGGAGTTTGGGTCATGGGCTTAGACATCAGGTGACCTGAAATCAACTGTTGCTCCAGCACTTACTGCCACCAGTGTGATCTCAGATAAGCTATAACTTCCCTAAGCTTTGCTTTCCTCATCTGTGATGTGGGAACAATAATAGGACCAACCTCATATGCTTGTCTTGAAGATACAATGAGAGAATGCTTACGAAACTCTTAGCACAATGCCGAGCTAGAGTAAGTGTTCGGTAAATGTTATTTATATCACCATAAATAATAATGTATTGTTATTATATTATAGTAAATAAAGCAAATTCTGGATACAATTTAGGCCAGCCATTAAGAGGTCTGAGTTCTGAAATTTCAGAGAAGAGTCTGTACTATCCCTAACGGGGGTGGTGGTAGAGGAGGTGGTGACGAGGGTGGTGGGACTGTCTCAGGAAAAGGTGGCAATGGGAGCTTGGGTCTGCAGATCCTCAAAGACCATTGGCCAGTATCAAAGGGGCCAACTGTAGACAGCCTGAACTTGGAGTTCTGGTGCTTACAACGGGCAGGGAGTGCCCGGTAGATTGTCAGTCTGGGAGCCAGAAGAGCATAAACCAGGTTACCAAGGTGAGAATAAGTTAGGGACCCAATAGTATATGTTTGTGGCAGGAGGGGGTGAAAGGAATGGGGAGAACCTGAAGAACAAACAGGGGAAAGGGCATGTAATCACGGCTGGGCACAGATGCCAGCCTCCTTCTGACCATGTGTCCCAGATTCATTGACTGTAATCAAGTAACCTCTGTTCTTTATAGTCATTCCCCTTTGCCCATATACATCCACATCCAACAAAAAGTGCTACAGAAAATCTCCATCACCAGTTGGAAGTTCTGAGCAATCATGAAGATTTCAAGTTGTGCCAGAGATAGGATATTGGCTAATGTGTCAACGGGGGAAAAAAAAAGTTCAGGTACTATAGACTTATAAGCTTAGCAATGGTCTCTGGCAAAATTCTAAAATGGATAATTAACCAGATGGCTTGGAAACCTTTAGAAACATATGCTGATCATAGGGAGACAAAACTAGTTCAGTAGGAATAAGACATGATCAGACTAAGGATAATATCCTTACTATCAAAAGAAGAACACACTCCTACCCCCACCCCCCATCAGAAAAAAAAATTAAAAGAAGTACAAAATCAAGGCCCCTATAAAATAAATGCATCTTGATCTCCTTCTCTCTGTCCCTCCCTCCCTTGCCTTCCCTCCCTCCCTCCCTCTCTCTCTCCCCCCTTCCCTCCTTCTGACACACAGTCACATACAGAAATATAAATGGCTAGTAAATCTTTGAGAAAAATTCAACTCCAACAGTAACCAAAGCAAAACAAATTAAAACACTGAAATACTACCTTTTATTTACTGAATTGGAAAATAATTTAAATTAAATTTTAAAATGATTATGCCCAACACTGATGAGGGGCAATAAAACAAATAATTTTATACATTCCTGGCATATAAATGGTAAATTTAATTATTTGTAATAATGGCTTGACAATGAGTGCTTACTATGTGTAAAGCCTTATATACATGAATCATTTTATTTATTTATCACAACTCTATGAAACACATATTGATACCCCAATTTGCATACAGAGACATTAAGAGGATAAGAGCTTCAAATGCTCTAGAGAGCTTCTAATACTTATGTGTCATCTGGGGGAGGGAGGATGTGGAGGGATAGGGAGAGGATGAGAGGAGAGGTGAAAAAGTCTCACAGGTGATTCTGATTTGGGCATAACTATCTCCCTGCTGAGAAAAACAATACCATAGATAAGCGATTTTGGCAATGTTCAGAATATTAAGAGTGTTTATATATCACTGACTTTGATTCTATTTTAAGAAAATATTCAGAGGTTATAAAAATGTTTGTGAACAATCACATTCTTCAGTAATTTTATAATAGGAAATACTACCTCAATTGGACACAACTTAAATAGCTAGCAATAGTTAGAATGATTACAAAAATAACAGTAATAATAGTAATAATTTTTATTGCATGCGCATTATGTGGCAGGTAGTAGTTTAAGCTCTACTTGAATCATCTCATGTATTCCTTATAGAAACCTTGCAAGATAGAGATTGTAATTATCACCATTTTGCATATAAGGAAACTGAGCCACAGAAAAGATAAGTAATTTACCTGAGATCAGAAGCAGTAACCTGATCCGTGGCAGCATGGGAAATAGGACCCACGAAACCTTACTCCAGAGCTTCCACTACGAACCATCAAACTCGATGTATTTAATTCATTTCCATGATGGGATATTATGGAGCCATTAGAGATAATGTTTTCGAAGAGTTTTTTTTTATAACATGAGGAAATATTTACATTATATGCTTACAAAATTGCACATATATTACCTCAGCTATGTAAAAAATATACAAAGAAAATGTCTGGAAGGAAATATGCCAATTAACAATAATTGTCTTTAAATGGTCTGGTTATGAGTCATTTGTTTTCTTCTTTATACTTTTCTGAATTTTTCTAATTTACTAAAATAAGCATGAGCCTTTAAAACAAACAAACAAACAAAAAAAAGCAAGGGTAAAAAATAAGAAAGTCACGCTCCTGCCAAATTACCCTTATTTCCATTTTGACAATGTATTTTAACATTTGACAGAGTAACTTATATTTAGTGCATTAAAAAAGGGAACAAGTTTAACATAAAATGTCTCATATTATTCATTAATGGAACAATACTTCTTGTACTAAGTAAATAAAAGAGAACCAAGATTAAGGCTTATGCATTCTTAAATTTCTATTCCCTTTATACCCTAGTATCTAATAGTGCTTTATGTAGTGTTACCTTTTGGCAAATATGTGCAGAATGAGTAAACTTATCTTGTTCAATATTTTTTTGAAATTATATAAGGCAAATTCAGATAAAATGAAATGCTCATTAAAGTTTCCAAAGTATCAATTGTTTATGTATCAAAAATCTTCAAATGATTCATCCACTGATTTGCTGATTCTAGAAACACCCCAATAATTTCTCTTAGTAACACCTAAAGATGAGAAACAATTAGATCTGTAAAAGTAGATGATAGGTTCAATATACTGCGGGTATCCTTAAAATATTATCGAAGGATATTGTTGGAATTTATTTATTGATGTTGAAATATTTTCATAATATGTTAAGTAAAAGAGTCAGGGTATAAAACAATATAAACAGCGTGATCCTAATTTGGTTAAAATACATAGGTGGTAAGTAGCTAGAGATAAATGCATAGACTACAGATGGGAAGGCTATACATTAAAATGTTCATGGCGAATATCTTTGTATGATGTAATGATGGGTACCTTCATGTGTTTGTATTTTTTTATACGATGATGTGAATTACTTTTTTAATGTAAAAATATCCTCTATACAACCATAGAATGCATTTTGAGGTGTCACAGTTGGTGCTGATTTTACAACAACTCATGTACACACAAAAAAGAAAGCATCTGGATGTTCGATTGCCCTAAGCTCTAACATGCAGCAATGCAGTGTGGCAGCTAAAAAAATGTTCATTCCAATCTTAAGTGACACCACTAGCAGCAAAACCTCCAGACCATGGGTAGCAGTGACTCCCCTGGGTTCTGCAGTGGGCAAAACACATAGACAATGCTGCATTCAGTTCTTGCATTATTTTAGGAAAAGAACCAACAAACCAGGGAGTCCAGAGCAAAGCAGCAGGTGTCAGGGACATCTGCCCTGAGCAAGGTTTGCCCAGAAGAAAAGAGTCTACTGGGAGGCATTACCTCTACTACCCTTCCCAACTTGGTACCTGTTTCCTTTTACATCATCCTCCCTGAGTATCTACCGCTAGCAAACATCCTGGACTTGTTCCCCAGAATAGCACAGTATGTCTGCATGGACGGTTGGAAATGGTTGGAGTTGGAGTGAGACCCAGGAGGAAAAGAAAGGTTCTGACGAGAGTAACTGAGTTACAGTGAGAAGGAGAAAGACAGGCAGATGAGGGCACAAGGGCAACAATGAAGCCTGCTGGGCCTGCAGAAATCCTTGAGACCCACGTCTTGGCATGGGGGGAGTTGAGAAGTGGAGAGATTGCCAGCAACAGCAAAGTACAAAGATGGCTTTGACAGTAGTTTTTAAAGTGCCTCAGGTCAGGGAGGAACTCATATTGTACTATACTCATTTCTCCATCAAATACCACCTGAGTACTTGAGTGCTGCCGAGAGAACACTGAGTTTCACACCCAAGTGGCTCTGGCCCTCACAGACCTTGGAGCCTGTGTCAATGGAAAAAGAACAACCAACGGGACTCTATTGAAGAATAAATGACACATTCCAAATTTACATGTTCTTTTTGCAGGGGAATCATGCTCAAATTCTACGTATCATTGCTTTTTATCATAAAATAGGCTTCTATGTTTATTTCCTGAGAGCATAATTTAACTTATGATCCCACAGAGAAAATTCTTTAACTTGCACTGTCATCTACTATTTTGTTGTCACTCCAGAATTATAGGGTGGTGCTAATACAGCTCATGCTCCAATCCCTGATCGTTTAGAAGAGGTTGACCAGGGTTTTAAGACCAAGAAAAGTTTGAGGCGTGATTTGAGTATATAGAAGCTTAAGGCTTTAGAACATGAAGAAAGGGTGTGAAATGAAAAACTGAAAGGATGAAACAGGGACTATTAAACTTGTTTATCTTCTATTGGGATTGAATTCAGTAAAGGGTGACTCAGACTAAAAGCTAAAACACGGTAAGAACACCAGGAGCCATTTGCCCTATTTGAAGCTTAAAATTTCCTAAGACTCAAAATGAAATGTTTCTAAGTGAGAACATGGAAGGATATTTGCTATTGATGATCCCGATTAGCAGCAACAACAAAAAAAAATAGTCTCTGTGACATAGGATTTCAAGGATGCACAGAACACTGTAGAAAAAAAAGCCTGGTGACATATTTTATAAAGTTTGATAAAGCTGGATTCACGTTTCTATTTGACTACTTACTAGGTTTGTGAGGCAAATTAAAGAACACACTTGAGTGTCAATTTTCTCATCTGTTAAAAAAATCTAATGGGGATGAACAGTCTGCCTTCTGTGAGTATTAAAAGACTTTGGGAGGTGTGTATTGTAAATGCCAAACCCCTGTCAATGCCTGTATACTGTGAGTCTCCCCTCACCCCCTCAGCATCAAATTATTGGAGGCCAGCGGGGTTTTGACTCTGCAGCCAGCTGAGTCACGTGGCAGTGGAAGGCACTCTACCATCACACGTGTCTGGCGCTAGGGATGTAACTGAGGGTGTAGGTAGACAAAATGTCAAAAACGTCTTTCAGTACACGTAATGAAGATTTAAAAAATGCATTTGTGATGTCTCTTTTATCATTTTTATTGCCTTCAATTCAGCAAACATTTATTGAATGTCCATATTCATTCTCTAGTTTAGTAGAACTTCAGAGAACTATTGAATTTTGATGTGCGGTCAGAGATTGGTGTTTCCAGTCTCGTCCTGACACTGAGAAGTTTTCTGTCCTCAACTCTGCAGCGTCAGTTTACTCGACCATTAAGCTTCATGTTAGTACAAACAAGTGCTCTCAGCTTCATGAATGAACAAAGAGTGTTGTCCACGTAGCAGCAGATTAAATATGCATTCGATGAAAAAAGAAAGTGAGGAGGGAGCGTTGGAAGAAGAGAATATAGTCAGAAAGAGGAAGGGAAAGAGGGGCAATCATACAGACAGACAGAGGACAGTCAGAAAGACAAAGGGACAATCAAACAGGGGGATACTTGGTTAGACAGAGGGATAGTCGGACTGACAAAAAGACTGTTCTTTTATCCTCTAGTTCTATTTCATGGGCTATTGAAACAAATATTTTAAAAATGGGAGAAAGTATTCGGTTTTAAATGATAATGAAGAGTGTCAATGTTAAATGTCAAATAAAATAGACAAATCATACCAATATAAGTATATTTGATTTTTAAAAAATATCTGTAATCTGCGTAGTGTAGCCAATCAATCTTCACACACACACACACAAATCTGAAAAAGAGGTCAGATCCATTCTGAGCGTTTAAGTTAAGCTGCTTGGTCATCCAAGCTAATCAGCCCATGTCTCCCCCAGTGACATTCACCTAGTTATTGGGAAGCTCTCAGGAACCAAGACTGACCCCTCTCTTAGAATTCAAAAATCATTCATGATGATTCTTCCAAGAAGAAAAAGCCTTGTTGGCCTTCTTCCACTGATAAAAACCTCTGGGGAAACTTGAAGGCGCCATACAGACAGACTGGATTGAATTCAAGCTGCAGGGCTCCTGTGTAGCTGCAGAGGGACTCTAGTCTGCAAAGCCTGTCAGTTACTTGACTGGGTCCAAAGAGGGTTGGGAGGAGCTCAGGTGGGGAGGAGAACCACTTATCCCAAGTGCTGGGACTCCAGGCGGCTTTGGTCACCCATGAAAAAAAAAATCTAAATATTTTTGCAATGAAACCAAAAATCTGTTTCCCATATCAATGAGCATATTGACCTCTTAGATGCCAACAGCTTCACTGCCACAGGGTTCCCCTGGGACTAGGAGACACGTCTGCTGCATGACAGGGCCTGTTTTTCCATTCCGCTTCACCTCCTGCAGGGTCTGCATGACTATGGATGACCTGGGTAGGAAGGTTCTTTTTCCCAAGGCCCGCTTGCTAGAGGAGACTGCAGGGCCAGGTTCATTATGTGAGGTGCCATCTTTAACCGTAAGGTGGCACTGGTGATATCCACAGGGCTCTAAATTGCTTTTCCATAGCAGATATGGGCTAATGGTGCTAACCACTCCTCTGGTGACCCTGTGATCAAGGGCCTGCCTTTACAGCCTGCCTGACCCGAACTGAGACTTGGGCCAGAGTTGAGAGAAGAGACCAGCAGCCTTGCCCCTGTTATAGGCTGCGGGAAAATCACTCGGTGGCTATAGGTCTCAGCTCTGCATTTGAAATGTAAAGGGGCTAGAATAATTGGTTGCTAATGTCCGTCCTGGCTCTGATTTTACCTACAGCCTTTACATCCATATCTTAGATCCTTCATTCAGCTAGGGAACCAACACTGGAGTCTGACTCCTGTGTCTAGTGCTCTAACCAACAGAAACCAACAATCCCAGCTCAGGGCCAGGGACCCCCAGGCAAGAGATGCCTGGCACGTCAAACCTGACCTACTCTCTCGTTCTAGTCAGGTGAGCAAAGATGCCTTCGGTTGCAATCTCAATAGAGACTCCAACCCCAAACTGTGTATTCCCTCCTCTTCCTTTGTTCTAGGACAGACAGCGCATCCCAGAGCAAAAGCCAACCCTAGACCCAGCTGCAGCCCCACCAGGGTGACAGTGGCAGAGCCCAGATGATTAACAGGGCGCTTCATATGCTAGCCATCCTGAAGTGAAGGACGCTTAACACAGAGAGTCTCTTGCTCTTCGGCAACATCTCTGCCAAATCACAGTAACGGCCAGGCTCCAGATGGTAGGAGAGAAAACCCAACATCCCAGGGATAGAATCCAATCTCAGCAGCCTTGAATCAGGAAGAACAAGTTGTGTTCTTCCTGAAGAACACAAGGTGTAGAAAAACCAACAAGCCTATTTCTTTCCACATTGATATCCCCATAAGCTAGCTGAGATCTCTAAAATCTGTGCAGTCTTTGTTTTTGTTTTCTTTCCAAAGCTTGCCCAGAAGTTTCCTTTAATTAGAAGTTTCTTCTGTTTCATTTAGAGGTGTGATGCTCAGCAGACCCGCTTTTCAAAGCACCCCTCTTCAGACGCGCTTTTGTTCATCAGAGGAACCCAGCCCACCACAGCCGTGACGTACACAGAGAAAGCGGACTCACCAGTGGTGTGAAATTAAAGGATAAATGAAGGAGGCAATAGATTTCAAAAGAAAATCCAGCCCCTCAGCAAAGGAAGGGGGTGAGAACAAGGATATTTATAACAGCCTAGCTCACTTTCCCTTTGTCATCACAGAGCCCCTGAGGACTGATTCCTGTTTGACTCGGAGCTTGTAGTTTTGACAAAGTCCCCGAACATGACCCGTAAATTGATTTGAAATCCTTTTTTCAGAAGAAACTGAAATGATAAAACACACAGCACCCTTTAGAGACCATCTGCCAGAAACCACTCAACAGATGGGGGCTTAAACTCTTAGCTACTCTTTGTTTAAACGTTAAGCGAATTTGCAGGTGTTCAACGGGTGCCCAGGATTGCATTCCTCTTCAGGGCACAGGTTCTAATGAGGACTCCACGAGAATCACTGGATTACTGGATTGGGACAGGCGTCAGAGGCTCCAACCAAGCCCATTTTGTGATTCACACAGAGGTCTTGAGTCAGGCAAAAATCTCCCTCTCAGATCGAAAGTGCCTAGACTATGTTTTCTCCAATTGAAAATTCACAACGAAGGCTCTCAGAGAACAGTGCATTTCTATACCATAGCATGTAAAACTTAGGCTTGAAATCCAAAATGCCTAAAGCTTGTAACTTTTCCTATTTCCATATAGATTTCCTACATGACTTTAGGGTGAGCAAAATTCCTGAGAGAACATGTAATCCAAAGCCACCACACAGGAGGGCACAAGTCCACAGGGAAGCAGCCACTTGCCACAAATTCTGCAGGGTGTTGGTGGAAGAAAAAGATCCCACTACCATCTGGGGTCCTTCTCTGCTACCCTGGGCCCGGGGTTATGGGAGAGACTGGGTAGGAGGTAGGATCGACCAAGACGGGAAAGTGTGCTATTCCAGTTATCTGCTGATTGTAGGAAACCACGCCAATATTCAGGGCTTCAAACAACAACATCTATTTTGCTCACAGATCTGTAGTTTGGGCAGGGCTTGGTGGGGGCAGCTTATTCCTGCTCCACTCAGGCTCAGCTGGGGCTGGAATCATGCAAAGGTCATTCCCATGTTCCTTCACATGAGGTGTGAGGTGGGGATGCCAGCCTGCGGACCTCACCCAGGGCAGTGGCTGCAACACCTAGAATTGGCCTCTCCGTGTGGCTGCTTGGCTTCTTCACAGCATGGTGGCTGGGTTCCCAGGGCTGGGGGAGGGTGGGAGAGAGAGAGAGAGAGAGAGAGAGAGAGAGAGAGAGAGAGAGAGAGAGAGAGAGAGAGAGAGAGAGACAGTTGGAAGCTATTACCTTTCCAATGTAGCCTCAGAAGTTACTCAGTGTCACCTCTGCTGCATTCCATTAGTTAGGTGTGAGTAACCCACTTGAGCCTACTTCAAGGAGAAGGGAGGAGTGTCAAAGAATTCACAGACATGTTCGAAAGCCACCACATAACCAAAGACTTCTTTTTCTACCACACGGGGTAGAAAATAGGGGTGGGTTTCCACTATTTTAAACAATCCCACAGGAAAACTTGCTTGAGTCTGTGTCTGTTCCATAAAAAGCACTATGTTGAACTTTATATATGCCTTATCTCATTTCCATTTCAATCCTGACAACAACAGAAGCCACGCTCACATTTTATAGATGAGGAAACTGAAATTCTGAGAATGGTTAACTTGCCTAAACTCACTCAACTAGGCAACTGCAGAGAAAGGTTGTATCCGAGATCTGGATCTAAAGCCCATTCTCTTCTCACAAGTTACATCTCTTCAGCAGTGGGCAGGAACTGCATCCTGGGGATGTGTGATGGTACATTGTATGTGTCACCGTGACCTGGCCAACCATGCCCAGATATCTGCTTAACCATTATTTCTGAGTGTGTCTATACAGGTTTCTCTGGCAGAGATTAACCCTTGACTTGGGGGACTCAGTACAGCAAATGGCTCTCCTTGATGTGTGTGGGCATCACTGAGGGTCTGAAGAGAACAAAAAGAGGAAGGAAAGGAACATTTTCTCTCTTCCTGACTGTTTGAACTGAGACACCCAGTGTTCTCCTGCCCTTGGACTGGACCGTACACCACTGGTTCTTAGGCCTTAGGACTCAGACTGGAATTTACACCAGTGGCTTTCCTGGGTTTCCCGTGTGCGAGTGGCAGATCCTGAGGCCTCTCAGCCTCCATAACAGCATGAGACAATTCCTTCTCAAAAAGTCTCATTTTACACACACACACACACACACATATGTATATTATATCTATATCTGTGTATAGAGATAGATAGATAGATAGATAGATAGATAGATAGATAGATAGATAGATAATAATTGACAGATAGATAGATAATCTCCTATTGGTTTTGTTTCTCCTCACTAATACATGGTGCAACATCCTGAAAACTGCTGAGCCCTAGAGAACTGTAATATGATTGAACCTCCATTACATGCAATAAAATTAGCAAATGTCTCTCTCAGAGTTGCTGGCAAAGTCTACTTCTTATACAGACAGGCAGAAAACTGGAGGCCTCCACTTGGATGGAGTACTCTTGGTGACATTGTGTCTACCCTGTGTGCTAATGCAGGCATCAGTGGTTTTACGCCTGGCTCGATCTTTGTCGTCCTTCAGGCACAGCTTAAATGTCACCTCCTTAAAAAGTCCTTCCCGAGTCACCCTATCAGAGAAGGTTCCTGGACACTGGTATGTTCCATCACTGCTCATTGTTTGTTGCCTTCACATTCTTCATCCCAATCTGTAATTACATATCAGATTCATCACTTGTTCATTGTCTGACTCCCCTCCAAGACTGTAAGCTCCACGAGTGGGGGCAGTGTCTATTGTATTCATCCATACCAGGTGCCTAACGTAGTCCCTAGCAGAGAATAGACGCTCAATAAATATTTGTTGGAGGAACAAATACATGATGAAACAATGATCCTAGACTGTGACAATCTTGAGATCAATTCTTGACCTCCAGGGTGCTAAGTCCTCAAGCCCCACTATGAAAAAATCAGGTACAATAATAGCGACCTAAATAAAGTACTCACCGTGAGTCAGATACTCCGCTAGCACTCTGTTATCTCATTTAATCCTTACAATAACCCTGGGGCACATGTGTTTGAATTCTTCCCATTTTATAGATGAGGAAACTGAGGTTCATAGAAAATATGTAACTTGCCCTACGTTAACGCTGTTGGAAAGAATGAAAGCTAAGATTCCCACTGAGGACTATTTCACTTCACAGCCTGATCTTTTTGACATTGGGCAATACTGTCACCCATGGCTTTCTTTAAAGGTCTGCTAAAGAAGAACTGGAGATTAAATTTAAACAATTTTTGTTAAAAATGAGAACTGCATATCGGGATCTCTGGCAGTGCATTCCTGACATCAAGCGACAATTTGGACAGGGTCCCTGCTTACTGGTGACAGGTACCCAAATTGTAGGAGCAGCATTCATGAGTCTCTGGAAGGCTGGATCTTCGGAAGACAAACAAGAAGTGGCGTGCAAAGGTTTGGCTTTGCATGAACCCTCTTAATAAGAGGATGACTTAATGGAAATCACACTAAACTTTCATATTTTTACCCAGGGATAGGGTTTGATGCAGAACTTGGCCCACCTCTAACATCTTTCCTAGTCATGTCTCACTGATGCACTCGTGTGACTAGGAGATCTGTTGTGAGAGAAACCTGAGGTTTTCTGGGCTCCTCTACAACTCTAGGACTTTAGGTGAATTTAGGAAGAAAAATGCCTGTAATTGTTCCCAGCTGCTAGCTTTGAGATATCTGCTGTACTCTAAGCCTTTATGTTTTCTACTGAGTCCACTACATTTGAACCATATTCCCAGTGTCTCCTCACCTAGGAGAGAAAAATAGAATCTATGTTGCATTTGCCCACCTTTCTATTCATCCTGCAGAAACATAATGGAATAAGCCATGTAGATGTTGTTATTGCTAAAAGAACCATAGTCCCCGAGATGAATCTCATGCATTCCTATATTTCTCACAGAATCTCAGGGTTGGAAGATACTTTAGGAGGCCACAAAGTCCATGCCTCATCTCAAAGTCCTGGCCAATAGAGCTGACCCTTCTGTCTCTCTTCCACCTGGTTCTAAGTGTGTGGGGGGTGGGGAGGGTCACTCTAATCCATGAGTGGTCAATACTGATTGACAGAAAGGTCCTCTTTATTTAGAACTTCAACTTGACCTCCCTCAAACTGCCCTTTAAGAAACTGGAGAAAAAGTAGCCCATTTCTTCTCCTCTAATCAGTGCTCTATTCATAATGGTATGTTCCAACTAGTCTGAAATTTTTAAACCTTACTTTGGGAAGCAGGTGCTCCTGAGAAAGATTGTTTCCATAATGAAACCTAAAATCTCAGGAACAATTATCAACAAGAAGTTGACATTAAACTAAAATTATTGAATAAATGAATGAATATCTTCACACCAATTAAAGTGGAGGTTTCCATTATATTATTTATAGATGCTATTGAGTCACCATGTGAGTACATTGATTTTGAAGGGAAAGAGACTATCTCAGAGATTTCAGATGGAGGGCCGATGTCTCTGTCCCTTTCCCCACCTCAGCCTGGGAAACCAGAAGCATCATCATCTTAAATACCCATCCCCTTGATGTCCAGCACAAGGCCTAACACAGACTGATTGCTCAACAAATACTCCATAGAATTCCCAAATTGAGAAGACCCCCAGAGACCAATCAGCCCAACCATTTTCTTCCCAGAAACACAAAAGAAAAACAAACCAGCAATAGTCAGAGGTTAGGCCAAGGTATACCAGACATGACCTCAGTAGTTCTTGGAAGGCTGGGTATTAGACCATCCCCATTCCAAACGCATTTTCATGTGCTGTTGATGCCTGAATTTCCTTCAATGGAAGACTAGAGCCTATCACGGAACACTCTCAACCTTTCCCTTCTAAGATGTCAAGACCCAAACAAAAGCTAAATTAACCTCAATTCACACGAAGGTGTAAATCAGGGATGTCCAAACCAAGGGCCGCATGAGGTAAAATACACAAACAGCCGGGGCACTCACTCAAGGTAAAGTACATATTGCCTCACCTGGTTTATGTAAGTAAACTAAATATATTTTTGGAATTTGCTGCGGGCCAATTAACAATGGATCATGGGCCGCAGTTGGCCCGCGGACCACAGTTTGGACACCCCTGGTGTAAATGATTGTTGGCAGGTCCTTTTTGGAGAGCTACATGAAACCAATTAGAAACAAAGGCATGAGTCAAGTGAGTCCTAAATCTCTGCTTCTCTGGGCTAAATGGTAGGAGTAGACTGCCCTGTGGTCTCAATGGCGAAGGCATTGGGCCTCACATTTAACCGGTATGAGCATCTCAGCTCCTTTTTATTTCTACATAATGATTTCCCTTTCTGCATCTCTTGACTTCTGCTGTCCTGAGTTCATGAATTACCCCAGACAACTGGTTCCGAGGCAGCATACGATCCCAATTGTTAGGCCCCACCTTGTACAAAGCCTCAATTTGTCAAAGCTCAGGAACAGTTCTGAGGCAGGAACCATTTTCCATGAGGTGACCTGTAACCAGGGAAGGGAGAGGCAGAGGGAGTTCTCATCATGTTCTCATGTTTTAGATTTTTGGGGACAATTTCTGGTTCAGAGATTCTGTCTTCTTCTTCGAGCGCAAGCTCTAATCTTTGGTGATACACAAACCCTAGAAATATTATCAGAAATAACCATAACATAGCAATGATAATAAACATAAGTAACATTGCTGAGATTCCTGTGGTACAGGTAATGTTGTCCCCATTTTAGAGATAAAGAAACAGAGACTCGGAAAACTACGGTAACTGCACCCAACTACCACCACCTAACCTGGGTCCGTCTGTCACCAAGCCCGTACCTGTCCTCCGTACCCTGCTGCTTCTCCCCTCACAAACTACACCGACACGGTAGAATGGCCCTTTAAGGAAGGAAGGAAGAAGAACAGTCTCATCATCCCAATCAGCTACACCAATCTCACTCCCCAAGAAGTCGAGGGACACAGCCAAGGCTGAACAAGGGGATTTGGAGCTGGAACCAGGACTGAGCCTTGGCAGGATGGTGCCGACGTGCCAGCCGCCGCTAGCTGGAGGTCTGCCAGGGTCTGCAAGTGGAGGTGACAGGGACATCCTCTGTGCCACATGTGTCCAGCTGCCACGGGGTCCGGAGGCTAGAGGGAGTAGGGCTGTGTGCGTTCCAAGCCCAGGATAAAGCGTCTGTTTCCTCGGCTAGGCCCATTCGGCCTTATTTCTCCTTGTGTCAACATACTGCTGAGGGTCTACCAACTCAGAAAAGGCCTTTGAAGCGAAGCTAGTTCCCCCCATGGCAGAAACACACAAAGGGAGGAGAAACAGGTAGAGAACTTTAGAATGTGCAATAAAATGGAAACCCCTTCAATGCTCCTCGCACCGAAACATTAAACTAAAATCATTTGAAAATTATTTGCCTGGATCGAGAAGGTGAAGTAATTTTCGGAGCGGCTACTAATCTTAAAAAATAATGAGTGTGATTTCATCCATGTAAGGAACCAGAGCATTTGAACATTTCGCTGCCTGAGGCTCTGAACTTTCTTGAGGTATCGACAAAAACTGGAGGGTGTGTTTTAGGGGTTGGGGAGTGGGGAGCACGACCACTGTGAGCATTTGCAGAAGTGGCAGGAGTCTTAAGATCAATGATTTCCTTGATTACCTTGTTTCCCCCTCCAGCAAGCCTTAGTCTCCATCTCAATTTCTATTCCTATCAGCCAGAAAAATAAAGATTGTTTACAGAGCTGAAATAACACCTGCTTGGTTTATCTTATTTTAGAAACAATAAAAGCTAGAGAGTTGGAAGGATTAAGGAGGGAAAAAAAAATCAATTGTGTTCTTTCATGTTGGAAACATTAAAAAATAAGTCACCCTGCTCCCTGCTCGAAGGCCCAATTTGGCTCTCAGTTACCCAGGGCGATTTCCAATTTCATCGTGCAACTTCCCTAGGTTTGAATTCAATGGAACCATCACTGGGTGCCCTTGACAGACCCCAAGAAACTTTTTCTGGTGAATGTTTGGTAATTTCAGGCCAAGAATCTGATGCTACACATGCCGCCAGAAACGGAAACATTTGCTTTGGACATTAACACACAGTCAGTGGCTGAATTGTTTTAAATGTTTTCCAAGTGTTTTACATCTACTTTCTTTGCAGCATCTTTGTAAGGAAGACAAGGGAAATTTTTTCTGCCATTATACAGATGTGAGCATTGAAATGAGAAAAAGAAAAAAAAAAAGATGAATCAAGTGGCTCCAGGCCGCAAGGATAATCAACAGTAAGCTGGATTAGAATCCAGGTTTTCTCATTCCTTGTGCAGTGCTCTTTCCGCTCTGCCATGCACTTTACCAGGGGGCAGCCAGCCCAAACACAGGAGTGGGCTTATCAGAGAAGGCACCAGGTCAGCCAGGTGATCAGGTGACCACGGGCCAGCACGCAGAACACAGCATCCCTTCCTCCCCAGACCATCTCCCTGCACAAGGAGCACTGGAGGACACAGCAGTTTGAAGGGTGGCCTTATCACTCTGGCTATGAACGAGCACACGTATCCCCTGCCCACCCTCGTGGACTACAGACAGAAACCAGCCACTCCCAGGCTGTTTCTTCATCTCTGATGAGGGAATACTAAATATTCTGAAGCAGCTTTCCAAGCCTATTCGGGAATAAAGATCTGTTCTTAGGCTCACCATTTTTACCAACTCATGCATGTTGATAAGCACACATTAGTAGTCAATGATATTATTTATCAATAAGAAAAAAAATGGAATGACTTTATATTTCCCTAACCACGCAGTGCATTTGAGAAAACGTAGGATATGATGCGCAGGACAAATATTCTGTCCATCTAAGGAGCTGCTGGGTGTGGGCATGGATATATAGATGGCAAGGCCCTTTCTGCCAGATCCTAGTCCCAATGCTGAGATGACACGTGCATGAATAGGTGACTTTGAGCTTGACTGCCTATGAAAGAATATTTATGAGGTGTCTCCACCAGCAGCTTCTCTAACAGCTCTAATTTCCGGGTGAGGGGAGGGGCTGTGAGGGGTCCCCTGGCAGTTTTCACAATGAGGTGATTTCATTCCAAAGCTAGCAGCCAACACCCTGTTAGTGGGATGTTTGCTTCGTAGCCCCATCTTCCCTCATGGGCCTATTTTTTAGTGTGAACCTGCTTTACTCCCAAACCTCTCAGCCGTGTTCTCACAGCCCGTGACTCCACAGGAGTGTGGTCTTGGATGAGGAGGACCCATGCTGCATCATAAAACGACTTCACCAGGAGGCCTCTATATGCCAAACACCCACACATCCTTGACCCTGTGTTGAGACAAATCCACCGGTTGGTGCTGAGGGGGAATGCCAAGGTTTTGGGGGAGGAAATTTCTAGCAACCTGTTTACCACAGCACCTCTTTTTATAGACTCTCTCAGAGAACGGGGATTCAGAGGGCACACGGTGGAAAATGCTAAGTTAACGTCTTTCTTCTCCTCAGAATGCATCCTGCCAAATCAAAGAAGGCTGGGTTTGAGAAGGGGGAAGCGGGAGACGGGCTCAGCATCCCTGGGTGCCCTGCCTATGGAAGGCAACAAATGAAGCAAGCACATTATATCCCTTTTCATGTCTTCTCTTATTCACTTTAGGAGGCCATATTAATACCCACCTCTCCATTTTGTACGTGGAACAATTGAGATCCCGAGAGGGTAGCTAATGTCCCCAATATCAGAGTGTGTCAGCCGAACAGCCAGGACTAGCTGGAAGCCTGGCTCTTCCCATTGGCTGTCCCCACTGAGAAGATGACAATCGAAGGGGGTTGCAGCCACTCATGGTACCTGGGGCATCGTCAACCCACAGACCAATCTTCAGAGCTGTCAGTTCATCCCTTCACACCAGTGCTAAAATGACTAAAAGAATAACAAAGACAAGTTTTGAAAAACACGTGCAAGGAGTCGGCGTGCGTGTTAGCCCAGCTCCGTCTCAGTCTTGCTGATGTAAGCACGGAGCCAGAACACAACACCCAACACCACACGCAGGCCCAACAGGCTGCTGGATACGGCCATGCTGCACGCATATCCACTGGCATCTCAGACGCCTGCGTACGCCCGGGACATGCTGAGGCTGCCCCACCTCCAGGCCTCCACACATGCTGTCCCCTCGGCCTCCAGTGATCGTCCTCCTCTTTACGTGGCTAACCTCTGGTCTGTCTTCACAGCTCAGCTCAGACGTCCCGTTCTGAGAAGACGTCCCCACCTCCCTGTTAAATACTCTCAAGGCCCCCAGGACTTTTCCTTGATGACCCTTTTTGGATTTTCTACTTCCTCATTCCTAGGTACTTGTGTACTATCTGCCTTCCCACCTAGGCTGAAAACTCAACAGCGGCCAGGACCCCCTGTTTATTACCACGCTATCCCTTGCAGGCAGTAGACCATCTTAAACCCATGCTGACTGCTTTATAACTGCCTCAGGACTTTGAGCTAAGCCCCTTTTGGAAGTAAATCCCATCACGGATTCCTGCACTTATTCTTCAAGTAAGTGCCCGCGCCTGTGCTGGAGGGTAGGAGCATAAGGGAACAGACCAGCAAGATCCCAGCCCCAAGAAGCTGACATTCTAGTGGAAGGGCAGACCAGGCGCAAACAGCACAGATTATAATGTCAGAGAGTGATAAAATCCATGATGACACAGCAAAGCAGAATAAAGAGCTAGAGAGTGACCGGGTGGCCAGGGAAGGCCCTCCAAGGAAAGAGAGGTTGAGCAGAATCCTGCATGCACAGAGCGCGTGAACACCGGGGAATGCTGGGAAGAGTTCCTGGCAGAGGGTGCCACGAACTCACAGAATTTAAGGCAGGAGCCCACGGGGCAGGGGCTTGGGAATCCTAGGGCGCCACTGTGGCTGGAGCGAAGTCTGGGAACGGAGTGTGGCAGGAGGTGAAGTCAGAGGAGTAGCCTGGAGTGAGATGATGGAATTACAACAGCTGATCCTCCTAACTCTTATTAGTGAGGCACTGTTCCAGGCGCCCTCTGAGATCCCATTATCCCCATTGCACTGACGCCAAAGCTGAGGCATAGAAAGGTCAACTGCCCACTCTGCTATGTAAGTGGCAGAGCTGGGCTTTGGACCCAGGCCGTCAGGTTCCAGAGCCCATGCTCTTGCTATACCACCCTTTCACGCCCTGTACTTAAGGTTGCCAGACAAAACACACAACGCCTAGTGGCATTTGAATTTCAGACAAACAGCAAGTCGCTTTTTAGTATAAGCAGATCCCAAATAGTGTGTGGGCATCTGTTTTTATTGTTCTCGTCATTGGTTTTTTGTTTTGTTTTTCAGATCCGTCAACACTACCTGTAAGCCAAGAAGAAACTCGGGGTTTTCCCTGAATGTGCTGAAATCCACGAGAGCAGCGGTTGGCAAACTTTGTCTTCAAAGGATCAGATAGTAAATATTTTGAGCTTTGAAAGCCACACAGTCTTCTGTCAACTATTCTTTGTTTTTGGTGGCTGTTGTATGTTTTTAACAACGCTTTGAAAACAAAAGCACCATCTTAGCTCGCAAGGCATGCCAGCTACGGTTTCTGATCCTTGGTCTAGGAGGTTCTGGACAGACATGCTCTGACTTAGGCCTGGATTCTTTGCATTCGAGAAAACCCTTGAATGTTTCTAAGAGACGGTCCTCACACCCCACCCACAGTGCTTGTATTTGGGGAGCACAGGGGGCTCGGCTGCGGTACGAGGTTTAACTGACTAGAGGAACAGCGGCCTGCTGGCCTCCGAGTCGGCACTCACTTTGGCACTATGGTTCAGCCATGGCTCCTGATTAATGAGGCACCGGATAACCCTTCTCCAAGGATCAGGCTTGTCCTCGCTGGGGCTGGCATGGTGATTTGATCCCAGCGCTTCCACAGGATATACGGGAGATGAGCAGGATTTGCAGCTTATAGACCCATCTCCTTGGGCTCCTTTCTGCCCCCATCACTCTGTGTGCTGGTCTCCAGGGACCTGTCGGTGTCGTCCTCTCTCCCCAGGCGGTGCCCCTGCCTTATTCATCACCCATCCCTTGGGTGACGCCCTCCTGGCCTCTGCTGCTTCTTCCTCTTTCTTCTCCTCCTAATAAAAAAGGCTTCAGACAAAATGCATCCCATCCTCCATCCCATCTTCAAGTTTCCCATTTTCTGGGCCTTTCAGATTTTCCTAGAAGAGTCTCAGAGGCAAAGCCTTGTTTTCCTTTTGTTCTGACTATACGCTACCAGGCCTCTTCATACGCCTGGGAATCACCACTTCTTTATACTACAGTGTGCACTGTCCTACCATTTGACTTCTCCAAGAACTCAAAGCATACCTCTCTCTCTCTCTCTTTTTTTTTTTTCAATCCACACTTTTTGGACATAATGAAGGCACTAGGCTATTTGCCAAGTGGAATTATTTCACGTGTCATCCCCTTTCTCTGTGTGTCTACGCTGCGTCCTTGCTACTTGCCAGTCTCATCTCTTTTCTGAAATTCACCAATCTGAATGCAAGTCTATAGGGTTCTCACACAAGACCTTTTTCTTCATTACTGTAACTTCCTGTTCCTTGAGGATATTCATCATCCTTCACCTAACTTAGGTTTTCTGTCTGCCTTCCCATTTAGGCAATTTAGTGGGTGATTTAGCTAACTGGATGGTGCCTGATGTAAGAGAAATGGTAAGTAATAATAAAAGAGCCACACAATACTGTTGAATGAGCCCTCCACCAGGTGCTTAGGAAGTTCTAGAAAAATAAAAGATCCGTGTGTGTGTGTGTGTGTGTGTGTGTGTGTGTGTGTGTGTGTGTGGCGGGGGGGAGGATACCGCAATGTCATTTTGATTTTATCTTCTAGGGACAGGATACAGTGCAGGAGTCATCCCTTGACATCTTCTCTGGGGAGTTTCCAACGTGTGGTTTTGACTCATCTGACTGTTTTAAACCAGAAACACTCTAGGGCTTTTGGACAGGATTCAAAGTCACAATAAGAGAGATGTCCATAATTTCGCTCTCTCTCTTTTCTGAAATCTGATCCTTTGGGTTGCGTGGTTGATCTTGTGGAATTTGTAGCTGGAGAAACCCGTTAGTGATAGGTATGATGAACAGATCTAGTATTTATTTAACAACACTGCAGGTGAAAGTATTAATAAGTCACTGCTTTCAAAGTCAAAAGCCATTGTCATATTAATTCATTTGTGCATACAAGATGTCTGCAGCTCCTAAGAGTGCAAATAATAGCTTTGCCAATATGAAAGCAAAACATAATTACTCAACAATAAACACACTGTACAGTGGTAACAGCTGTTATCAACAGCATGTTTGAAGCCAAAACAAAGGAAGTATTACAGGATTTTTTTTTTTGACGCTTTGCCTGTGATTCTCATAAAGGTAAAGTCATTTTTTTTTTTTTTTCCTGTCACAGGAAGTGTGACTAAGCTACAAGTATCTTACTCGGCCATTATTCTGCTCCTACTTGCAGGCCAGGTAAGGTGCTTGGCCTCATTTTGTCTAGCTGAAAGGTGGAAAGATGAGTTCTTTCTAAAGGAGAGTTACTTAGACGGTCTTTAGGACAGGCCCACTCATTGAGCACGTATGAATTTTATTTTGTTTCTCCTTGATATTGGAAAACTAGTTTTGATAATATTTTCACTCCGGCTATGAATATTATATCAGCCTTCCAGATAAATAGAAGTCCATATAGCACATAACCATATACACTGAGAATAGTGTTTGATAGCCCTAACCATAGAAAGCAATGGTAAACACAGTCCATTGGGGGAATTTCCATATATATTTGCTTTTTTTCTCCATATAGTCACAAGAATGCCAGCATAATTTAAGACAAATATGAAGTAGGCAAAATCTCCTCCCCTTTCATTACACACACACACACACACACACACACACACACACACACTCCTTTCCGTTCTCTCAGCCTATCTCTGAGTGACTTGAGTGAGGCCTGTTCCAGCACTCATTATCTGGGTGACTTTAGGCAAGCTAGTTAGCCCTCCAAGTCTCAGTTTCTTCATTTAGATATGGGGGATAACAATCGTCCTTGCATCCTTACTGGGTGAGGATGAAGTGAGAAAATACACGTCAGAGTCCTGGCTGCCACACAGTCAGGTTTTGTTAAATATTAGTGATTATTATTAGTAGTAGTAGTATTAGCCAAGCTCTCCCCATGCAGAACCTCACTGAAGCCCATTCTTGCCAGGGATGTCCCAAGTGCTGGACTTCAATAGCAAAATGGACCCATTGGACTCCTAAAACCCTCCCCATTGGTCTTTGCTAACTAGTCTGGCCTATGATCTGGTCCAGGTGAGTGTCCGTGGGTTACCCTGTATGGCTGGCATTTGTCTCTCCTGCAATTGGCATTACAGACATTAATTACTGCTCATTATTGTCTAGGGTGGCAGGAGTGTTTTGGACCCTGGAATCTATTATACAGAGAACTTTGCAGACAATTTGCTAACCTATAGTGAGATCAGCTCAGCATGCCTCAACACACCTGACACAACGTACCCTGGACCTCTGAAGAAGCCTCTGACTGTTTTCATCCCTACGCCTCTCCAAAGCCTCATCCTGCCCCCGCTTTCCCTTCTGCTCTAAGAGAAGAAACAACTGCCTGTGGCTCTGATGAATTCTCTCTGCAGCCTGATCATGCCTGCCAGGGATGCAGGGCCCAGGTGCCCAGAGAGAACACATGCCCTCTCTTAGGAAGTTTGTTGTTACATTGCAGAATCCTGCAGCTACAAGGTCAACTGTACCATAAGGGCCCCTTACCCAGTAACAGAAAATAAACTCAGAGAGCAGATACCCACCAGGTTCATTGATGAAGACCAGGATATTAGGCCCCATTCATAAATGTGGGTGGTCGCATAGTCGAGAGACAGAGTAAGCAGATGTGTACGGCAGATAGAAGTGGGTCAAGCTCCTGGTTTTTCCAGCCCCCTCACAATGTGGAGCATGTTGGTTCGCCTTGGAGACTCAGCCCTCTTGTGCCAAATGGGGACAATAAGAATAAAAAATAAAGAAGAATAAAGAAGAAAGAAGAAGACACTGCAGGGAAAAGCAGGCAGTCCTGACAATGAACTGTCCCCTTCTCAGCTGAACCTGGAGGCAGTGCTAGTGGATGGGGTGCGCAGTTACAATCTTCCTGGAGAAGTGAATCCTTTAAAAGCACAAGGAAGAACCAGGACTAGCAAGCAAAGCAAAATCGACTGGAAGTGATTTCCAGTGGAATTGCAGCAGAGACTACGAGCTGCCTCCCCAATCCGCTGCGTCCTCACCAGGGAGTCCCTGGGGGACCCGGGCTGGTCCTCTGTCTCTACACAACTACAGACAGAGAATCATGTTTGTGAAACAGCTTGTCCTCTGCAGATGAGCCACCCTCCCAGACAAAGACAGACTTCTGGATGGGGTGAGCAATCTCTCCCCTTGGGTTCCAGTAATGAGTCCAGAAGTTTAGAAGGACTTGAAGCAGCAGGCAAGGGGAATACAATGTATATTTAGTATCTAATTTAGATGGTTCATTTAAAAATCAGAAAGCATTCACCTCTACTCAAAAATGGCCCATTCTAGGTTAAATTCTTAATTATTCTGGAAAATGCAAATGAGGAGCTATAAATATAGAGTTGGGGAATAATCACGGTCTGCGCAGTGTAAATTCAAGTCAATCGGTAAAGGGGGAAAGAAAATCATTTGCCTTTGACATTAAATCCAGCTGTTCTTTAAAGTTGGTTTTCCCTAGCCGAGGGTTTCACAGTTGCTATGACCAAACCACTTCCAAAACCTTCTGAGTTTAGACAATACTTAATCTGAACGACTAATAGTTCATTCTTCTCTAACATCATTGAACACTTCCATTAAACCGAAGGTATTATTATCAACATTATGAGGCCTGTCAGAAGCAAGCCCATTGTTCAAATGAATTGACCTCCACTACAATTGACCTTAACATTGCTCAACTGTTTGACAGTCAATTATCTCATGATCTCCCTTTAAATGGGCCTCATTGCTGAAATAACTAAACCATTACAAAGGGAAGGTTATTTTAATAGCTGAGCAGAGGGTTGCTTTTTGCAGTTGCCCCATGAGGATATATTGCAGAACAACTTGTGGCCCTCTATCCATCTGACAAGAGAAAAGCTCTGAGGCAGATCCATGTTTCAGGAGAGAGAGGAAAAAAATAAAAGATTGGTTAGGGCTCAGTTATAGTTGAGATGGTATTAGCCCTTAAAAGAAAAGCAGCTCTTGGAGATACATCCCACAGTGACTCTGAAACAGAAAAGGAGGTGAGGATACCAGGATGTTTAAGCAATCAGCTAAAGGCTCCCAGCCACACAAGGTGACTGCCGGAGAGAGCTGTAAGCCCCTCCTTCACTCCCAGAATCTCTGGCAGAGTGCCTCAGTAATGAGCCCTGGAATCAGATGACCTGGGATAGGTCTTGCACCACTACTTTCTAGCTGTGTGACACGGGACAAGTTGCAGACCTTTGCTATAAACCTCGATTTCTTCATCTGCATAACGGAAGTCATGAAATCCATTGTCATGCAGTGTGTCAGGCGGGGTCTCTGGTTCCGCTCCCCACATAAGAACGCAGGACATGGTGAGGCCAAAAAGGAACACCCACGGAGCCATGAGTAAGAGAGTCATATCACTATATTCTCGCCGGCGTCATCTGCCTCTCTGCAATCCACTCTTGCTAGCTCAGCCACCATCTTCTTGCTAGCCCCCAATTCCTTTCTGCTAGCGTAGCCACAGCAGTTATATTAGTAGCCAATGGCTCACTGGTTACAGCTGACGGCCAACTAGCCACAGCTGATGGCCATCCAATCACAGTTGATGGCCATTTACTACCTGAGCTAGCACCTTTCTATGTTAGGCTGAGAGCCTGGAAACTGTGTTTTGGGGCTTTGTCCCCACACTCCACCCCTACAGGGTCTCGCCTCATAATCTACACGACAAGCGTCTTCCACAAGGTGCCCTGTGCGAGGAGCCTGGAGGTGAATGCAATATCCTGGACACAGCCAGGCTCTCCGGGCACAGCCAAGGTTTCTCAAAGCACCACAAGTACTTCTGGGCACAGCCAGACTTCCTGGGCTTCTTAGGGTACCGCCTGTCTCCCAGGGCACAGCCAGGGTTTCTCAGGGCACCACCCTAGTACTTCTGGGCACAGCCAGACTTGCTGGACTTCTTAGGGTACCACCTGTCTCCCTGGGCACAGCCAGGGCCTCTCAGGGCACTGCCACTCTCTCTGGGCTCAGCCAGGGTTCTCAGGGCACTGCCACTCTCTCTGGGCACAGCCAGAGTTCTCAGGGCACTGCCACTCTCTCTGGGCTCAGCCAGGGTTCTCAGGGCACTGCCACTCTCTCTGGGCACAGCCAGGGTTCTCAGGGCACTGCCACTCTCTCTGGGCACAGCCAGACTTCCTGGACTCAGCAAGGGCCTCTCAGGGCACTGCCATTCTCTCTGGGCACAGCCAGACTTCCTGGACTCAGCCAGGGCTCTCAGGGCACTGCCACTCTCTCTCTGGGCCTCTCGGGGTACTGTGCTGGAACAACAGCGGCTCACAGTCAAGGTACTTACATATTCTCGATGGCGGCCAGTCAAGACACAAAAGCAAACATCTGCCAGTCCCACTACATGGTGGTATGTTCCCAAACAGTCAAGTAGTCCATTAAATTAGGGATGGAAGGCAATTCTCCATAGTCCATAGTCATTCGCCAGGGCTGTCCTGGGGGTGAGGGATGACCTTGACCTCACCCTCATCTCCCACGGAGGACTCAGCAAGCGTTTCCTCCTGGGACAAGTCCCGCATCCAAGCTGCCTCAGCAACCAGTTCCCAGCCCACAGGGCGGCAACAACCTTCACTTTCTCCGGCCTCTTCTGGTTGGGGAACCATCCACGTCTTCCCACCCCTCCACGGGGATCGAGCTCTCTGGCAGCTGCTCCTCCTGGTCTTCCTGAGACTGAGTGTTCATACGCACAAACTGCTCCACTGCCCTTCGGAGAGCTTTGGCCAGCACCGTATCCTGCCGACTACACCATGTGTCATGCGGGGGACCCTGCTCGCTGTGCCATGTGTCATGCAGTGTGTCAGGCGGGGTCTCTGGTCCCGCTCCCCACATAAGAACGCAGGACACAGTGAGGCCAAAAAGGAACACCCACGGAGCCATAAGTAGGGGAGTCATACCACTATATTCTCGCCGGCGGCATCCGTCTCTCTGCAATCTGCTCTTGCTAGCCCCCAATTCTTTCTGCTAGCATAGCCACAGCAGTTGTATTAGTGGCCAATGGCTCACTGGTTACAGCTGACGGCCAACTAGCCACAGCTGATGGCCATCCAATCACAGTTGATGGCCATTTACTACCTGAGCCAGCACCTTTCTATGTGAGGCCGAGAGCCTGGAAACTGTGTTTTGGGGCTTTGTCCCCACATCCATCACATAGGGTTGCTTTAAAGATTAGATGACATATAAGGCACCAGTCCAGGATCACAGTAGGCACCAAAATAGCATTCTTACAATGATTATAAATGCCATTATCTCCTTTCGGTCACTTTGTGAGTCAGTTTTTCTCCCGGACACATGAGCCCTGAACCTCCCTCAGCTTGGATGGACAGCTTGGCATCAAGAAGCACAAAGATAGGGATTTTCCCATCTCATGAATGAATGAGGCCTAATAAAATAGGACAGTTATTAAAAATGAATGCCTCATAAATCAGGCATTAAATGTTTCCCCATCAAACCAGGCTCAGCCCCCACGTTTATTGGCCATTGGAGAAACAGCTAGCTGCCTCTGGAGGAGTGCATAGCACCTCTGCTGTGAGGAAACCAGCTGGCTCCGCCTGACAGGTCACAGACTGTAGCAGAAGGGCTGAGGGTGCTGTCCTGCTGTCCCTTTTACATTCATTTGAAGGGCTGTACTCCACCCCCTTATTTATGTTTTGTCTCAGCCCCCTGGGATCCCTGAAACCTTAATCCATGTCCCCTAACCCCAGGACACTAACTGAAAAGAAGTGTTGGCTCCTGTTCCCATACAATAGGCTCCAGCCAATTTGGGCAGGAGGGTGCTTGCGGGAGAAGGAGGAAGGACAAGGGAAAGAAACGGCTGCCGAGCATCATGCTACCTTTCAGGGATTCTTATAACTGCCTCCAGTAACAACTCATTTATTTTACCCTCACAGCCACCTTGGGAGGTGTAGATTATTAATTACCAAAGGATAGGTGAGAGGACTAAACCAGACAACTCCTGTGATCTCCTTGTGGTCAGCCATGACCAGAACCCGATTTCCTTCAAGTCTAATCCAGTGTTTCCAATAGATTCCCAATTTGGGATCAATCCCTTGACTTCTCGTAGGCTCTGTTCAGGGACCACAGCATTCACAGCAAGTGTCTTCAAGGTCAGAGAGAGGCCTTGGGACGACTGAGGGCTGAGAGCAAAGCAGAGCTCTCCAAGCGATTAGGGGGAAGGTGAGTATGGCCAGTGAGCTGCCTGGTGGTAGTGACTAGAGACTGGATACCAAGTAGGACAGCTGTGTGCTGGACCTGCTCCTACAGGCTCCCAGCAGCCCACTGTGCTCATCTATGTCCAACCCCAACTTTGGTGACTTCACACATAGCTTGAAATTGGCCACGATGGGAGTATTTATGCCACAAATGTCAAAATAAGGAAGTTTTTCTTTAGAGAGCTGGTTGTTTAACATTTACCAGCATACCACGGGGGTAGTAGTCCCATCTTTTATTCATGCATTCATGAAACATTCTTTGAGCACTCACTCTGGGTGAGGCACTGTGCAAAGCATTACAGATGGATAAAAATGGATAATGGATCTTGTCTGCTTATGTCTTTTGTTCTTTCACTGGCTTGATCTATCCTCATAAGGTCAATGGGTATTCCCAAGAGCAAAAACATTCAAGTCCAGCCATTTTGCTTTTTGTCATCAGCTTCAATAATAATGAGGTTGGGAGAGTATCTGAAACTCTGGGCTAGACTAAAGGTCAGCAATCATTTTCAAAGCTATGGATGCTCCATGTTCAGGATACTTGTTTCTGGTCTTCCTTGGATTGATTGTATAAAAAATATTGGCCAAGTATCCATTCTCCACAGATGTCTCACCTGAAAATGACTGCGAGTCTTTGAAGTTATAGGATGGACTCTTTCAGAAATCTTAAGGCAATCCCCTCTAGCAACACCTTATCTCAGGCTCTCATGAACTCTCCCCGGGTGGTCAGGAGGTCAATAACCTCCTAATTAGTTTCCTTGATCCCATCCCTCATCATGACAATGCTGCGCAAGTGATCCTTTTAAAATAAAAAATAAAATAAAACAAAAATGACCTGAGGAGTGCATGCTGATTTTAAAAAATTGGAAAATATAGATAAGCAAAGAAATCACCAGTGATGCCCAGGCTTTTGTTGAATATTTGTATATACATAGTGATATGCTGGTAAATTAGTAAGTGGCTCTCTATTAATAACAAAAAGCCCTGATTTGTAGTATCTGCCAATATCCTTGATAAGTACTTCCCTGAGTTGATTTCAAGCTACTAGATTGTCATCACAGAACATGGACTTGGGAAGAGATGCTAAAAATTGGTTCTTTCACGCACATGTGAGTTGGCTCTAGGACACCACTGTAAAATGCACATATAATTTTAAAAGATATATGGAAATATTACTTCCTTCTTTGTAACACATTATTTAAAGTTTGTCTACGCCAATGAATATACATCACCAATATAATTTTAAATAGCTGTATATATACTCTATTGTATCAGTGCATAATTGACTCAACAGAATCCATAAAAACTTTCTAGATTTTGCTACTATAAACAATGCCATGGGGATCAGAACTGAAGATAAATCTATGTAGACAAAGCAAGTTCAAATCTAGAAATCTGACCTTCTCCATCTCCTCTTTAAGCACCTGGGACAGATCCCCTTGGACCACCTACAAAGCCCAACTCCTTCACAGGGTGTTCCGTGCCCTTCAGGTTGCTCTGGATCTCTCAGAACTGTAAGCGGGGTATTTAAATTTATCAAGTGTGGGCTCCATGCTCTTCCCCAGCCACCATGAATCACTCCATATTCTCCATACAGGCTATGCCTCATACGTTTGAAAACTCTCTCCATTCTCTGAAACTCCGTTCTCTTCCCCACCATCCCCTGCCCATTGTTCAAGCCATATCTCGAGCAGTCAGTACTTTCCCTAGGCTTCCCAGCACTGCATGCACACCTCTGTTATGGAACCGAAACAAATGTTTATGACCTAAAGCTATGCACATCTGTCTATTCAACAGGACTCACCCCCTCGAAGATATGACAGGAGGTGAATCTTCCTCATCTTCGTGTGCATAGCAACTTGTGTCAGGCCTAGAGCAGAGCTAGAGCTTAATAAATGACTGTGAATATAACCCTTTATATACTTTTCCATCTTCACTTAGCATTTACTTTCTAATAAGGAACATGGAACCATCTTTGACAGAATTGGAACACATATCCAGGGAAGAGGAGATCTTACTGCCAGCTTCTGAGTGTGGCTAATAATTTGCCCACAGCCCAGCCTCCAGAAGGCTCTTCTAGAAGCCACTGTATACCCTGGCCTTCTGACGCTCCTGACTCCTCTGGATGAGGAAAATCCATTCCAGAAGGCAGAGCTGACTTTCCTAAATCCAAGGGCTTTCCCAGTAATAATGATATCAGTGTAGGCCACTTTTCACAACGCCGTACATGCACTGAAAATGAGAGCCACAGCTTACACTTAATAAGGCCTACTATGTGGCAGGCACTGTGGTCAGGAATTTACATTTAATTTTCACTTTTCATTTGATTCTCACAGTAATCTAATGACATGTTCACTAGTATTACCCCCATTGTAGAGACCAAGAAGTAAGGTCAGGCTAAAGGACATTAAGTAACCTAATCAAGGTCATACAACCTATGAATTGCTCTGCCTCCCAATACCTTGGTGATTCTTTCCTCAACTCTTTAAAGGCAGAGCAGGGATAGATGTCAAGAGATAGGCTCAGCAGGATAAATAACATGGCCAAGGCCACATAGGTAGATAAGGAGACTGACCATCCTGGTTTGCCCAGAACTGTTGCAATTTTAAAATGAAATGTTCTGGGTCCTGGGCAACCCATCAGACCCAGGCAAACCAGGAAGGTCGTCAGTCTAGGAGAGGGTCAAACCCAGGGCCTCTGACTCCTTGCACAGAGCTCTTTCCACCACAAACGGAACTTTCTCTCTTCATAATGGAAGATGAAGTCATTAGGATGTGCGTATTCATTTTTCCTGGGCCCTTAGTGAAATAGGCATTTCAGAATCTGTTTTGAACATCAATCACTCAGGCTCTCAAGAAAAGACAGACCCCCGCTGGATGTTTTTTCTAGTACACTCCAGTGATGAAATGCTCAGTTTCCTCTGCCTCCTCCCCCAGCTCAGCACACCTGGACTCTTGCCACTCATCTTTATTATGTGCCTAGCACCATCTGGCCCAGCATCTAGTGTCCTGTCAACAGGGATGTTAAACAGGCAAGATGAAAGAACGTAACTCCCAGAACACTGTTCCTAGCTCCAGTCTGGGGAAGTCATGACGGTTACTCATTAAGTAGCTACAAAGACAGAAAAATCACTTGTTACCGTCCAGCTGCCCGTTGGTGCCTGGAGTGGTCTTTGCTGCTTCCTGTTTGAGCAAGTCTTCTGGGGAGGATTGTAGGACTTTCAAATTAAGGTGGATATAGGCTGGAGTATCCCAAGGGGCTGCTGGGGAATTTTCATCGTTCAGAAATGTGATGAGAGCTGTGGCAACATCGATGGTTCTGCCAGTAGCCAGTGGCTCCTCTCTGAGTGGCAGAGGGGACAATGGACAGATTTTGCAAAGGGAGCCAGAGCTCAAAAGAGCCTAATCTTCACATCCAGTATCAGAGAGAGCCATCAGATTCTAAGTAAGCATGAGCCTAAGAAATGGTAATGGAGCAACTGAGGAAAATCTGATGGCTTTTGGAGAAGTAAATCTATTCATGGCCTCTGTTCAGGAAAACTACTTAATATACTTTCTTAGTATAAAACAAGACAAAATTGCAGAAAAGTATAACTTTGATTACATAAAATCTACTAATTTCTATATCAGAAAATGTCAAAAGTAAAAAAGAAACAACTGAAGGAAAAGACACAACAAAAGATTGATAACATTGATATATAGAGTTCTTAATAATAGATTAAAATGATAAACCTTGAAATATTAAATTGGCAAAATTAACAAAATACTAATTTTAAAGTTACCTAATATGTAAAAAAAAGTTAAGAAAGGTAACAGTTTAACCAAATATGGAATTACAAATTTTACAAATGAAATTTGCTTGTGAAATATACTCGTATACATATACACACATCCATACACACCCTATGTGAAGGACTAGTGAAATAGTCTCTTTTAATCTCTGCTGACAGTACTATATATGAGTGCAACATTTTTGTTTGGCAGTCTGATAATATGCATTAAGTTCTTTAAAAGTGTCTACTCCTTATAACCCAGTAAATCCATTTCTCTAAATTCTAAATAAATAATAAGAAATGAGCTAAGTGGTACTGTACATGATTATTACAGCATTTTATAATAATGAAACATTTGAAAAAGCCTAAAGAGTTTAAAATGAAAAATATATCTACACAGTAAAATTTTGCAGTCATTAAGAATCATGCTTTCAAAGGAAACTGAATGATATAAGAAAACCTCACTATGGTTGTGAGACAACATAAAAATGGTGCTATAAGGTGAGCCTCTTGAAATCTCCCAAGGAATTTACAACAAATTGAACAACTATGACTCTCTGTGCAGCAGACAGGAAAGTCGAAGAGGCGCACTGCTCAAATCATCTAAAGGCGGGCAAATTGCGCAAGCAGGGGAGGTGGAAAGGGAGAAGTGTGGAGACAGGGCCGTGCAGGCGCAGGACGCAGACTTAGCTCAGTGCTCGAGCTCACTGCATCCCAGAACTGCCGCAGCTGTGGGAGAGGGAAGAACTCAGACTACGAGGGCTCGGTTCATGGCCCACAGGACTGGGGGACAGCATATAACATGGCTGAACCCAACACACATGGCAGAGACCTTGGAGCAAAGACTGGGGGAAGAAGGGTGAAAATCACGGTTTAAGCCCTCACTGCCAAGCAGAAGATGAAAGGCATAGGCACGGAGCTTAGCCGCCCCCTCCTCACCCTCCCAGACTTCACCCTGCCCCCACCTGCCCAGTGCTAGAAGCGGAACAGTAGCAGTGTCAGATCAAAAGAACAGAATACTTGCAGTTCTGATAATGGTGGTCCACAGACACAGACTCACAGCCCAACTAGTTCCAGCAAAGAGGAGGAGCCTTGGAAGCAGGACTGGCTGTGGTGGTGGTCGCTGCCATTGCTCTGGGCCACCTCTCACAGCCCAACCCACCCCTATCCCCACCTATCTGGATGGATCCCTGCAAGAGTAAACAGAGCTGCTGAAACACACGGGCTCTGAATCTGGTGCAGGAAGAGCTTTGGGACTTCAGAAGCTCTCCACATCCCCCCACGGAGGTGGCACCCTATGACCCAGGTGAACTGTTCAAGGAGGAGAAGCCCGCCTTCCAGGAAATCTCCCCAATGTGTGAAAAGCCGGAGTAGTGTAGAGAAAATATAACACTACAGTGTGAGAGAGAATAAAAGGCTGCAATCAGAGAGAAAATAAAATATTCTATCAACACCTACTGGAAGATGAATGAAAGACATCTTTCTATCAACCTGTTGCAGAATCCACTCCTGTAGATGTCTAAGAAGAGAGAAATAATAAATCATTAATAGCCATGAATAACCAAGGTAACAAGACAGCTCAGAAAGAAAATGAAAAATCTCTAGAAAATGAACTTAAAGACATGGTAATATGTGACTTAAATGACAGAGAATTCAAGATTGCAGTTCTGAAAAAACTCACTGAGATGTAAGAAAACACAGACAGCTAGTTTAATAAACTCAGAAACCCAATCAAAGAACAAAATGAACATTTTATCAAAGAGATTGATATTTAAAAAAGAACCAAATAGAATTTCTGGAGATTAAGAACTCAATAAAAGGAATGAAATAGCCAGCTTAGGTAATAGAGTTGACCAGATGGAGGAAAGAATCAGCAACATCGACGATAGAAATCTGGAAATGACATGGATGGAAGAAGAAAGAGACTTGAGACTTAAAAGAAATGAAAGAACTCTACAAGAACTTTCTGACTCCATCAGAAAGAGCAATATAAGAATAATGGGCATACCAGAAGGAGAAGAAACAGAGAAGGGAACAGACAGTATATTCAAACAAATAGTTGACGAGAACTTCCCAAACTTGTGGAAAGAACTGGATCCTCGAATCCAAGAAGCAAATAGAACACCTAATTACCTCAACCCCAACAGGCCTTCTCCAAGGCACATTGTATTGAAGCTGCCAAAAATTAACGACAAAGAAAGAATCCTCGAGGCAGCCAGGGAAAAGAAGACGGTAACCTACAAAGGAAAGCCCATTAAAATATCATCAAATTTTTCAGCAGAAACTCTACAAGCCAGGAGGGAGTGGAACCAAATATTCAAACTATTGAAAGAGAGAAATTATGAGCCAAGAATAATATATCCAGCAAAAATATCCTTTAGATATGAAGGAGGAAAAAAGACCTTTCCAGACATACAGAAGCTGAGGGAATTTTCTAACACATGACCTGCACTACAAGAAATACTGAAGAAGGCTATTTGACCAGCATAAATAGAAATAATTGGTGACAACCAAAACATAAAAGGGGGGAGAGTAAGAGCCTAAACCAGAATATGGGAATAGAGAAAGTAAGCATGCTGAAGAAAATGGAACACCCTAAATATGAAACTTTCTTTTACATAAACTTAATGGTAACCACTCAAAAAAAAAAAAAATCCAGATCTGAAATATATAACGTAATAAAAGAAGAAACAGAGGGAAAAATCATAGAATACCACCACACAGAGATAACAAATAACAACAAAAAGGCAAAGAAACAATGGAGACACAGTCTTAACAGAAATTCAAAGATAGAATGATAGGAAATCCTCACGTATAAATAATCATCCTAAATGTAAATGGACTGAACTCACCAATAAAAAGGCACAGAGTAGCAGATTGGATCAAAAAACTAAACCCAACCATATGCTGCCTGCAAAAGACACATCTCAGCTACAAGGACAAACAAAGACGCAAAGTGAAAGGGTGGAAATTGACACTCTAAGCAAATGGTATCCAGAGAAAAACAGATGTATCCATACTGATATCAGATGAAACAGAGTTCAGGACAACAAGGTAAAAGGTAACAAGAGACAAAGATGGACATTTCATAATGATAAAGGGGACTATACGACAAGAAGACATAACAATCATCAATATTTATGCCCCCAATCAGGGAGCACCGAATTATACCTAGCAACTACTAACAGAACTAAAGGGAGAAATCGACCAAAACACAATTATACTAGGGGACCTAAATACATCATTGACAGCTATGGATAGATCATCCAAACAGAAAATTAATAAAGAAAAAGCAGCCCTAAATGACACATTAGATCAGTGGTGTCAAAACTGCAGCCTGCGGGCCAACTGCAGTCTGCAATCCATTGTTAATTGGCCCACAGCAAATTCCAAAACTATATTTAGTTTACTTAAATAAACCAGGTGAGGCAACACGTACTTCACCTCGAGTGAGTGGCCCGGCTGTTTGTGTATTTTACAGCATATGGCCCTTGGTAAAAAACATTGAAAAGTTTGGACCCTGCATTAGATGAAATGGACATAATTGACATTTATAGAACACTTCTTCCTAAAACATCAGACTATACTTTTTTTTCTAGTGTACATGTACATGGAACATTCTCAAGGATAGATCATATATTGGGACACAAAATCAGTCTCAGCAAATTTAAGAAGATTGAAATCATACCAAGCATATTCTCAGATCACAAGGCTTTGAAAAGATATCAACTGCAAAAAAAAAAAAAAGGGGGGGCAGGAAATACGTGGAGACTGAAAACATAGTTTTAAAGAACGACCACACAAATGAGGTGCAGTGAAATAAACATGCACTGAAATGCTATGGGAGAAAATGGGGGGTATAAACGTACTAGGACAAAGAAAATGAGAAAGCAGACAACAGCAACATTTTGGAAACTGGGTAGCAAATGGAGGACTCGACTGATATCCAACTGATTTCAGAGATCTGAGAAAGCTGTATCCTCAACTGACAGTGTGGGAACCGAGAAGCTGCCTTATTTTCTCAGCAGAGACACCCCCCACCAAAAAAAAAAGTGAGGAATTGACTCTACTTCATTTGCAATTGTGGGAAGGGAGGGAAGCTAAGTAAAGTAGCTTGATCAAAGTCCACAGAAAAGGTAGTGGGATCCACAAATACCCTACCTATCCACAGCAGGAACTAGAGGTTTGTTTGCTCTCTGGACTGGGAGAAATGGAGACTCCCTGGGGTCACCAGGTACAACTAGAGAGAGAGGGCAGAGTAATGGACATGGGGAAGGAGTGTGCATCATAATCGCTGAGATCTGCAACCAACCTTCCTCTCTAAGAGATTTCCACAAATACAGCCACCCGGCTTAGACCTGCAGGCAGCAGACTGGGAGAATTTTCCAGGGGCATGTGAACAGCTCAAAAGGAAAGAGATCGAAAGATACTGACATCAAGGTTCTCCAACAAAACAGCCCAACCACACCCTACAGTGAAGCCCACAAGTGACAAGCCCCAATGACAAACTCAGAGCTTCCAGACCGCATCTGAGCATGCCCCACTTCATAGGAGCACAAATTAGAGTTCACAGACATTTGAGAAAAGTCTCCAACATGAAAGATGGAAATGAAATCAACAGGATAAATGCAACCTAATGGGGATTATTCAAGAAAAGCATTTTATATTCAGGATATATTTAATATCCTGAGAGATGTAAAAGAAGATATATTGCATTTATGGAAAAGAACTGGATAGTATTTTAAAAAAGAACACCAAGAGAGTAAAACAGGACTGGTGAAATTAAACATATTATAGTAGAAATAGAAAAGGTCATCAGAGGGTTATAAAGACATAGGAAATAGGACAGGATAGATTTAAAAAAAATGAATGATGAGTTCAGGATAGCCAAAATGCAAATAATAAGCATTCCAAAAAGAAAAAAATCACACACACACACACACACACACACACACACACACACACACACACACGAGAAGAAAATAAATCATAAAATAATCCAAGGAAATGCCCCTAAACTGAAAGACTTGTATTTCAAGATTAAGTGGTCCACATAGCAATATAGATAAAATAAACTCAAAAGTCACAGTATCATGAAATTTTAGAACACAGAGGACAAACACACAATCAAATGAACTTCCAGAGAGAGAGAGAAAAAAAATAAAACAGGTCCCATTCCAAAGACTGTGACTTTGAATGGCTTTCAATTTCTCAACAGCAAAGCCAGAAGCTAGAAAATCACAGTGATGCCTTAAAAAATCTGAAGAGAAATGACTTCCAACCTAGAATTCTATACTCAGAGAAACTACTAAGCAAATGTGAAGGTAAAACAATGGCTCCGTCAGGTACACAGGTCTCAACTGTTTTATCTCCCTGTACTCATTCTCAGGAGAATGTGTGCAGATGTGCTCCCCTCTTATTAGTGGGATATTGGCAGAGAGGAGTCGAGCATAGGAGAGACAAAGGGAATTCCTAGGATGGTCCAGGATGCCAGAGGGTAGCGCATCCATCTGGAACAGAAGAGGGCGGAAGGCTCCAGGAGAGATTTCTTAAAAAAGACAAGACTGGAGGCAGAACAGAGGTATCTGATAATGGAGAAAACATTTAGACAGCTTGCAGAGTGTTTGGGGTTTTAACGGTCATAAATTCAGAGGAAACTAAGCTAATACAAAAGGATATAATGTAATCTAAATGTAAATATAAAACAAAACAAAATCAAAATCAAACCTCGAGGGAAAATAAAAGTGTGCATAAAAGGAAAAGTAAACACTTAGACATCAATACCATTTGCATTGCCATATAATATAAACTCTGAATACTGATTTGAACATAATTAAAATGTAACACTATTGGGAGAGTGGCGGGAAAAGAAAGGCACATTTTGGCATGTATAGTAGAGTGGGAGTGGGGAGACAGTGGGCTCTTGGAACATGAAAGAATCCATTCCTCACCTCGCATAATGGGAAGTCAACAGATTGTGTTTAAAACTCCAAATCAAGAAATAACAATATAACCACCTTATTTAGAGATATGGAGCTGTCTGCCCCCAAAATCAGCTAAATGAGTTGAAGATAGTCTCTCTGGTGAGAGGAAATGGAGGGTGAAGGACAGTGGACTGCTGTGTTTCATGACAAGTCTTATTTCCTTTTTTCTTTTTAACTATGGGCATTATGAAATTTGATAAAATATTAGAACTTTGGGAAAAAAAAAGAATAAATCTCAATTCTTCAAGTGCGCTTCACTCTCATGGGTCCTAAGAGTTTCCCTACCTGTTCCCATGTTCGAAGCAGAGGACAGGCTTCACATGCAACATGAGGATTCTGTCTCAGACTTAGTGGGAAAACGTCTTTCTTCTCAGAGCTTTAGGAAAATGGACTCACAGGACAGCGTACTGGAGTTCCAACCTATATGTTGTTTCATGTTTGTCTGGCTTGTTTACATAAAAATATCAACCAGCGTTGATGTCGAAATTATACTCGTTTGAAATTACAACCACATGTTGACAACAAATAAAAATTTTGGCAAAACGCAACAAAAGAATTCAGAGAATTAATTCGAATTTACATAGAGAAAGAATATTTTATTATTATGTGTAAATTGTGCACTACATATCTTTTAGATCAGTACCATTTATAGTAAGTGTATGTGTATGTAGGGACAGACACACACACACACACACACACACACACACACACACACACTGTTCTTTCCAGAGTTCCAGTCGGTAAACATTTACCAGCACACCACTGAAACTACAGCTATTGCTCAGGAGTGAGGACTCCTCTGCCCTTTGGGACGGAGGGTCTCAGCTCTGATTTCAGCCATTAGCAAGTTGGTGGGTTTCCCCAAAGGGCACTGCCATTGATGCCCACAGAGGGCAAAACTCACTACATAACATGGGTTTCCTAGGCATAAAATTAAGAATTATTGATAACAGGATGAATCATTATTTTTCAAAGAAATACAAGTAAAACATTCATCCATGGGGGAAAAGGTGATAGAAATGACAACTGACCTATTCATTGCATTAAGCACTAAATGCATTTGGCTGAATTTCATTTCATGAATTTCCTCATGAAATTCTATTCTTTTCAAAAGCATCATAAAAAAATAAGACTTCAAAGGAAGAAATTAATGGACAATCTTGAAGGGAGCAAGGAGAAGGAAGAGGATCTGTGAAGACTTCTTTAACATGAAGACTTCTTTAAAGAGAAGGTCTTACAACTAGGATGGCACCAGATACAAAAACCTTAGGGAAGGGTTGACCGATTAGCTCAGTTAGTTAGCGTATGGTGCTGGTGGTGCCAAGGTGGCCGGTTCGATCCCCGCATGGGCCACTGTGAGCTACACCCTCCTTAAAAAACAAACAAACATACAAACACATAACCTTAGGGAAAATATAATTTGGTAAGATAATAGCCAACTGAGAGCTAGTCCTGATGAGAAAATGTCTAAAAGATATAAAAAAGGCCCTGATACACAGTGGTAGCTGGAATGACCACCACTCTAGTTAATGCCACCTCCTAAAATGGCCCAGGTAAGGTTTATGCTATATGAACAGGATGCTTAATTAGTGTGCAGGTGCTTAATTAGTGTTCATTACATTTGTACAAATGGCTGTCAGCAGATTTTCTACCCGTTACTCTGAAACTCCCTGACTGACACATCTCTGATTGACAGGTATGCTCAGCTCTGAGGCCACTTAATCTCAACCCGCGTCTCACATCTGCAGATACACACTCTGAACAGACAAGAACCAACTGTCAGGTTGTGAGTTTGGAGTTCTCTTGTGCTCTGTCTCCCCGTCTCCTTACCTACCTACTTCATCACCATTCTGGGAACCCAGGGCTTGGGCCTTATATTTGCCATCCTGTATCACAGTTTACTGAATGCTCTTACATACATTTTGGGCCTCTCGACAATCCTATGACAAGGGCAGCACTGGCAGAGTGCCCATTTTCTTGAGGATGAAACCAGAATTCCCAAAGGTTAATGCCTTAACCAAGGCCCCAGGGCAGAATCCAAACCAGGGCTCACTCAGTTATTTGGGCTTCTAGCCCAGTGTTCTTTCCATAAAATGCTGACATGTGGACTCTGAGGTGGGCCTAAGAGCTAAAAATAGAATGCAACACATCTGAGAAATTTCTTCCAATAGAATGCAAAAGGCCCCGCTCCGTGAACCAGAAAAGTATACAGACCAGAGACAGCAATGAGACAGTATTGGTTGTTTATACATGGTCTCTCTTTGACCATGAATGACATAATTGCACTCCCAAGAAAAATCGGTAGATGAAACGAAATTCACCAGAGTTTCCACAAAAGATGACTTCACAATTTTGACTTGGGGATGGGTTGATTTAAATTTACGTAATCATTTTATAATTGAAAAAAGGCATTTCTTCCTGGATGTAATTAACCTAGATGTTCATGTCAACAGGACAAATAGGTGAAGACAAAAAAAAAAACAACAAAAAGACAGCTAGATTGAAGATTCAGCACATGGCAAAAAAAAAAAAAAAAAAAAGGATTTGTTTTAATCATTGGAAGTGTCAACAAGCACAACAAGCACAAGGCCACTTTTGACTGACTAAAAGTTAAGACAAAATACAACATGATGTTTGGTGGAAGATTATAAAGGAAAGTCATAAATTAGATGGGAATTAGGACAAAAGAGCCTTTAAAATCCCTTATAACCTCAGGTCTTGACTAACTCAGAGAAAAACCATTCTCTAACTTGGAAGTGGAGGTACTGTTTCACTGAAGCTAAGTATTTCTGTTGCCAAAACACTTGACCTAAAGGAAAGTGACAGGGTCTTATTAGTTTGCTAACCAAAGGAACTAGAAAGCCATGCCACTAGAAGAGAAGGAAAACCCTCCTAAGTAACTAAAAACCACATGGAGGGGTGAGATGAAGGACTGAAATGTTACACCTCTTCCTCATACTTAGAAACCTGTCCCACCATGTAGGACGTGAGTAGTCTCTCTCCCCTGCTAAAAATCTAAAGCAGAGGTTAAAAAGAAAAAAAGGAAAATAAAAAAGAAGGGGTCCATATACCTTTAACAGATGATAGCACAGTGGTTAATAGCTTGGCTCTTCTAGAAAGACTTCTTGGGTTCAAATCATATATATGTGATTTGATAAATATCAAATCAAATATATACATAAATATCAAATATATATATAAATATCAAATATATAGATCTATATATATATCAAATATATTATATATAAATGATATATATATTTGATTTATTATATAAATCAAACATATTATATAATATATATAATAATATCAAATATATATCAAATATATATATTTATATTTATATAAATATATAAATATCAAATTTATATATATATACATATACATATACATATATATATATATATATATATATATATATATATATCCCAATATATATCCTTTAGCTGTAACTTTAAAAAGCTGTAACTTTTCAAAAAGCAATAAAATTTTGGACTTTGTAATACGTAAGCTGGCCATTTAAGCAAGGACAAAAAGGATGTTCAACAAAAACTGATTGCCATGTCAAAAGCAGACAAGATTCTTAACCCCCTCCTCGGTCCCTCCAATCTCAACCTTGATTCAGTGTTAAGTGAGAGGCTGAGGACGACATTTAGGAGGGCAGCTTCTCTCTTTCCCTCCTGGTTACGCTGACCTTCAGAACGGATCTGTCAGGGCCCCCATTCCTTGGGGTATGCCTCCTGTGGGTCTGTCAGGGAGCTATTTTGTCCCTCTACTCCTTGTCAAGCATGTAGTGAAATGCTGTGGTTGAGTGATTAGTTGGCTAATTTCCAGTCTGAGTCAGGTCTGCCTTTCATCAGTACCCAGACACTAAAATGTGGATAAACTCAAAACACGTCGTAGTTTGTGTCGAGCCCTGGAAGCCAGCATTATTTTCATGATTTCTTCAGGGCACCCACTGTGCCAAGGTGGACCTAGAATTACTTGGGACCTGAGTAGAAGCACCTCTCCAGGTGCAACCCTAAAACCCAGGTTCTGGTCCCCGATCTACTATTAACTGGCTCTGTCAGTGGGAGGGAGCCACAGACCTAGGAGCCGAGTCTCCTCATCTTGTGTCAGGCATGAGTCTTCTCTCATTGCAGTGAGGGCAGGACGAGGGTACAGTGGCAGGGACTGATGTCGCAGTGACTAGCTTGGGGTACCAGCAAAGCCGGGGCTCACACACGAAACTCACATTTGCTATTTTAAAGCATAGATCAAAATATTCACCAAAGGGGAAATTAAAATTTCATTAGACCTTTTATACCTGTTTTATAGTTTAATGGTATTTTATTTTTAATTCTCTGGCAGGAGTAAGGGAATGGGTACATCATAAACTTCTCAGGAACCAGGGTCTCTTTAAATCATCACCCAGCCTAGAAGTGGGCACCCACGAGGTGCGTGGAAGCTGGTTTGTTGGGAAAGAGAAGAGGAGAAAGGGATGTCAGGAAAGTCTAAGTCCGTTGTCCCAGAGGCCCCTTAAACAAGCCTCATTTTTTTGGATTCTTTTTTCTTTTTGTTGTTCTGATTGGGTGTTTCCTGTTACCTCATCTTCTAAATTGCTAATTCGATCCTCTGCTTCATCTAACCTACTGTTGGTTCTCTCTAATGGATTGTTTATTTCAATTATTGTATTCATCATACCTGACTGGTTCTTTTTTATGTTTTCTATCTCCATTTTTATGTTTCCTATCCCTTTGTTGAAGTTCTCCCTAAGATCATTGAGCATCCTTATAACAAGGGTTTGGAATTCTGCGTCTAGTAGATTGCTTGTCTCCATTGTGTTTAGTTCTTTTTCTGGAGCTTTGATGGTTGCCAGATGGGAGAGGGGTTGGGGGACCAGGTGGAAAAGGTGAAGGGATTAAAAAGTACAAATTGGTAGTTACAAAATAATCATGGGGGTGTAAAGTATAGCATAAGGAATATAGTCAATCACATGGTAATAATTGTGGATGGTGTTAGATGGGTACTAGATTTATTGGGGTGATCACTTCATAAGGTACATGAATGTTTAATCACTATCTTGTACTCTTGTACACCAGAAACTAATATAATATTGTATGTCAACTGTAATTGAAACATATTTATACTAAAATAACAAAGTCTGTGTTCTCTCAGATCTCTTGTTGCACCCTCTCAAGTCACCATCTCCCGTTGTCTACCACTTCATCCATCTGCCACGGAGACTCCAGAGTCAGAAACCCATCTGCAAATTCCTGCAGGCTTGCTTCCGCTCTGTTCCCCATGTGTACATTTTCTCAATGCAGTACGTCTCAGAGGGGCAGTTATTAAAAAGACTAGCCTGTACGATGAGTGAGCTGACGGACTGTTTTCTCTCACACGCCTACAGACCACCTGGGGCTCTTGTTAAAGTGCGGATTCTGACTCAGCATGTCTAGATTGGGGTCTGAGAATCTGCACGACGCCAAGCTCCCGGATGACATTGACATCTCTGATCCTCAGGCCATAAGAGTGTAGGGAGGGACTCTACACCCTGTCCGTTCTGAGTGCCCCAAGCCTGTGAGGTAGAACCATCCCAGCCAGAAGTTCCCAGAACAATACAGTCTCAGGGGTCACCCTACAAGCCGCGTGCTTTCTGTGCTGTCCCCACACACCAGCCCAGTCTTCCATGTGGGGAAAACAATGAGCTCAGCTGTGGAAGGGCTCCAGGGGAAGGAGGGCACCAGCGCCAGGCAGGCGGTGTGGCTGAGGAAGCTGACAAACCTGCCAGAACGACTACAGCAGGTCTTCAATAGCTCCAGTTATCCTCCCCAGGGGAGTCCTTGGGAAAGGAGGAAGAGTCTAGAAGAAAGCCCCTAAATCATTTGCCTGCACAGGACAGGAAATACAAACACATTACGGTGCTCTCCACAGACCTTGGCGGCAGGTGACAGAGCTAATCACCTCACACTGAACCAGATCGGGTTGGTGGCAATAATTTAGCCTCCTTTAAGCATCACTCTGCACTCACGTGAGGATAAGAGACTGAAAACATGCTCAAACAAATAAAACACACCTTATGTGGTTGGACCAGGATCCCAGGAAGGGCCACTGTCACTGAGTAAACTTCAGCTCAAATGCCAGAGTTGGAGAAGATGTCTTCCCACCAGAGCCAGAATAGAACAGAATGACAGAAGCATACATTCTTAGACAGCTCAGATCTGCCATCTTTGCAGACACCAGGCTCTGTGCATGTGTGTGTGCATACATGTGTGTGCATGTGTACATGTGTGTGCACAGGAATGCGTGTGTGTGTGTGTGTTGGGAGGGCAACAGGAGCAAGGCAGGGAGAAAGAGGCAAACAGTAATTCTCTCTTTATAAAATGTCTGTCATTTTCTTAACATCCACCTTTCTATGCCACTTGAAAGGTAAACAATCCTCTTTGTTTCCCTAGAAAAGATGACACTAAAACTCTTCCTTCAAAAATCTAACAAATTTGAATAGGAGTTCAGGAGAGGGGTTATGATTATGGTCTTGGTAACCCCTCCCCTCCCTGAATACCCTGCTATAGGTTTTCCTGTCTGAGAAAACATGGAATAAAGCAAATCCCTGTAGTGGTTTGACTGGGCTCCCAGGAAGGACCAAGTGGAGATGATTTACCCTGAGAATCTTAACAAGTCCAATTTGCCAGCCCTGTGGTCCCAAGATCCTTTGGCATCCCATCATCCAGCACTCTGTACAGCAGGGAAGCTTAGTACAGACCCAGACTGCCTTGGCTGAGTGCCTACTGTGACGTGGGGGCAGGGTGGCACTCTACCAGCACCTGCCACACTTCTCTGGCTATGACTGGTAGACATGGATACAGTATACCTTCCAAGACCCGAGGAGCTCTAGAAGAACAACCTCACTGGGCAGTAAATCAGGTCTCCTGCTTCCTAATTCAAGCCAAGGCTCTTCCCCCACCAGCCCCATGCACTCCTGATATGAATACACAGAATTCTATTCTGCAGATTTTTGGGTGGGTGTTCAGAGTGGCCACCCAGACATTAAATTCTGCAAGAGAAGCTCTCCAAGAAAGTCAGTCCATGGTTCTGCAGATAATACATCAGGTGCTAAATCACTCAGAGAATTACCACCCCGTTGTTAGAATAAAGAAGGTTTAATTGCCAAATATTAGGCTTTAAAAACCAACCAAGTATATATTAATAGAAGGTAACTTTAATTAGACAGAAGAATCAGACAGAGTGCAAAAAGCTTAGTGTTTCAACCGCATGTATCTCCTTGCATCTTTATTCTCCAATGACATGGAATCAAAACAGACATTAGTCCTCTGCCATCCACTTTGGGACAGTTATAAGCAAAGGGGACAAGCGTATTATTTCACTCACACCCAGAAACAGTCTTTCATTTACGGGACTTTTGGATAAGACTCCTTGATCTCGTGAATGCTGAGAACCAAATAACAGCATCAATTGAGGATCAAGCATCCCAGCCCTGAGAACAATGGGTATCGACTCCTGATCTCCACACTCAAAAACACAGACTGAAGATCATCAGTCGACTTCCAGTCAATATGGTCTACACCCTGCATCCATCTTGAGAAGAAAAAAAAAATTGAGATATGTCACATGCCTGAAAGTTGTTCAACTCAGGCATTTCAACAACTTTCAGGATCTTGGTGCCCTCCTGCCTTACATGGAACTGAGATCGCCAGGTGACTGTAGGGGGCGGGTGCCTATAAGGCCCCATCACATGACTGAGAAGCATGAGATAGAGGAAGTTCCTTGGGTCTTTAGATAACACCCACATTCTGTAGGGGGTGTCTGGATGGCTTAAGATGCTAGCCTGCGGCAACCCTTCTTATGTTAATGCCCCTCCACCCAGCAAAAGAATGTATATAACCCCTGATTGAGCTGCAATAAAGAGAGACTTGATCAGAACTCCTGTCTTGTCTCCGGTCTTTGTGTCTCCCATTTTCCTCCCTTCTAGGTGCTTCGGGGTCCCTCGTGTTGTGTCCCGAGGGTCGGGACAGGTGACAATGCTCACTTTCCTACTCTTCCACAAGGACCATTTCCTGAAGGTGATGAATTCATCCCAACGAGTTCACCGTCAAGCCCTGGAGACCCTCTCCTACTGAAATGGCTTTGAACTGCACTGGTTTGGGCCTCCTGCTCACTTGGGTATTTTTAGACCTGATCATAGACCAAAACTGAACTTTTCAAACAGGAAAGGAATGCAAAATGCTTGGGGCTGGTTTTCAAAGGGCAAAGCTTATTTAAAAAGACTATCGATCTGGTCTAACTGTAACATGACAGGGCCACCTGGGGTCAGCGGCGTGCAGAAGGAAGCCAGCTGGGGAAAGCTAAACCCTGGACACTTGAGGATGATCTGAGCAGCATCCTCTGCTGAAGGGGAGGGGCCATGGAGCACAGCCTGTGGCTTATAGGTGGGAGCTAAAACCACAAGGAAGAGCTCATGTTCCTTGAGGAACGTGATCTGACTGAAGTCTCCCCAAATATCTCCAAGATCTTTTCTGTTGGTTAAGCTTTAGCCTTATTATCATCATATGGAAGCCTAAGTTCTAATGTTTAAGATCTGTTTCTTGATTATTCAGCAAAACGTTTTTGAATAACTTTCTGAACGCTTAAGGGTAGTTTGAAGAGCAGGCCAAGTAGGAACTGACTGAAAATATGTCAAGGCAGCCAAGTATCATCTTCAGGAAAGACAGGACTACCCCAAGCTCTGTTCTTCCCATTCACATATTCTTATAACAAGTGTTTTCTGTGCACCTACTATGTGTCTGGCAGCTGCTAGGAATGAAGGGAACAGAAATGATTCACACATTGCTGCCATGTAGTTGAAGAGGGGATGAAGGAGACACACACAGATATTTAAAACACACCTGCTTTCTTCTGAGACTGAGTGCAAATGTGGCAGTGTATTTTGGAAAACACCATCTTTGTTTTCCATCCCACCTTCTGCCTTGTCAGGGCTATCCCCTCAAAGAGCTGTACCCCAGCATTTAAGCTTTGACACAAATGCTGTGTTCCAGAGATGAGTGGAAACCATTCTCTGGGCTTCTCCTAAGCTTACGGGTAGTTACAGCACATCAGTTTCCCCACCCTGCCTCTTGGAGGAGAGAGAACATGCTCATGATCATGTGTGAAATTCTAGGCAAACTTTTTAGAAACAGGTTATCTACAAAGAGACATGAAACCAAAGCAAGTCAATGAATTATCTCACTTATATAAAAATGACACTGCCTACTTTTTATGATGGGTGATGAGCTGTATTGAGTTTGTTTCCCTCTCATCTCCCATGCTTATGACCAAAAAATTGTAAGCCTACAATATTAGATGCAGCCAGTTTTTTCATGGGCTCTTTCCTCTATCTCCTGTCTTTTGTCTCCTATTTCACTCTACAAAATAGACCTTTGCAGGATTTTTGGATTTCTGAATTGCTCACAGAAAGAATTCCTTCTTGTCAAGAAGCTGATGGACTCACAGATGGGTCCACTAGCTGACCTGGATACAAACTTCGAAAGCCCATAAATAAGGTAAGTGTTGAAAGAAATACATGTAACGAAGTGGAACAGGGTGACAGTTGAAGATAATAACTAATGGGCTTTTTATTCCATATATTTCCTCTTACCTATTGACACTCCCTAGTCTCCATTCACTGCAGCAAGGGAGGGGTGACAATAGTAAAAAAAAGTAGTTGAAATCTAAGAGCTAAGTTTTTCCTGTACAAGAGTCTGGGCTTTGCAATAGCCTAAGACCTGAAGGGCTGAGGGCTTAAAAAAGGGATCAGAAATGGAATACTCTAAATATCAAACTTTCTTTTCCATAAACTTAATGGTAGCCACTCAAAAAAAAAATCCAGAACTGAAATACATACTATAATAAAAGAACACACAGAGGGAAACATCGTAGAATACCACCACACAGAAATAATAGACAACAAAAAGGCAAAGAAACAATGGAGACACAGCCTTACCAGAAAACTAAAGATAGAATGCCAGGAAATCTTCACGTATCAATAATCAAAATGTAAATGGACTGAACTCACCAATAAAAAGGCATAGAGTAGCAGATTGGATCAAAAAACTAAACCCAACCATATGCTGTCTACAAGAGACACATCTCAGCTACAAGGGCAAGCATAGACTCAAAGTGAAAGGGTGGAAATTGACACTCCAAGCAAACGGTACCCAGAGAAAATCAGGTGTAGCCATAATGATATCAGATGAAACAGACTTCAGGGTGAAAAAGATAACAAGAGACAAAGATGGACATTTTGTAATGGTAAAGGGGACTATACAACAAAAAGACATAACAGTCATCAATATTTATGCCCCCAATCAGGGAGCACTGAAATATACCAAGCAACTACTAACAGAACTAAAGGGAGAAATTGACCAAAACACAATTATACTAGGGGACTTAAATACATCGTTGACAGCTATGGATAGATCATCCAAACAGAAAACAAACAAGGAAATAGCAGCCCTAAATGACACATTAGATGAAATGGACATAATTGATATATACAGAGCACTTCATCGTAAAACATCAGACTATACATTCTTTTCTAGTGTACATGGAACATTCTCAAGGATAGACCATATATTGGGACATAAAATCAGTCTCAGCAAATTTAAGAAGATTGAAATCATACCAAGCATATTCTCTGATCACAAAGCTTTGAAATTGGATATCACCTGCAAAACGAAAGCAGGAAAAAACACAAATACATGGAGATTAAACAACATACTTTTAAAGAACTACTGGGTCAAAGAAGAAATTAGAGGAGAGATCAAAAGATACATAGAAACAAATGACAATGAAAATACATCCTACCAAAATTTTGGGGCTACAGCGAAAGCAGTTTTAAGAGGGAAATTTAGATCATTACAGGCCTATCTCAAGAAACAAGAAAAATCCCAAATAAATAACCTCATGGTATACCTTAAAGAACTAGAAAAAGAAGAACAAGTGAAACCCAAGGTCAGCAGAAGAAAGGAAATAACAAAAATCAGAGCAGAACTAAATGAAATAGAGAACAAAAAGACAATAGAAAAAACTAATGTGACAAAGAGCTGGTTCTTTGAAAAGATTAACAAAATTGACACACCCTTGGCTAGACTCACTAAGATAGAAAGAAAGAAGACACTAATTAACAAAATCAGAAATTGAAAAGGGGAAGTTATCATGGACACCACAGAAATACAAAGGATCATCCAAGACTACTATGAAGGACTATATGCCACCAAATTCAATAACGTAGAAGAAATGGACAAGTTCTTAGAAACATATAGCCTTCTAAGGCTGAACCATGAAGAACTGGAAAATCTAAACAGACCGATCACCAATAACAAAATTGAATCAGTCATCCAAAACCTTCCCAAAAGCAAAAGTCCGGGACCAGATGGCTTCACTATAAATTCTACCAAACATTCAAAGAGGATCTAATACCAATCCTGCTCAAACTCCTCCAAAAAATTGAAGAAGAGACAGTACTCCCTAACTCATTTTATGAGGCCAACATTACCCTGATACCAAAACCTGGTAAGGACAACACATAAAAAGAAAACTACAGACCAATATCTCTGATGAATACAGAGGCAAAAATCCTAACCAAAATTCTAGCAAATCGAATACAACAATGAATTAAAAAGATTATTAATCACGACCAAGTGGGGTTCATCCCCGGGGCACAAGGATGGTCCAACATCCTCAAATCCATCAATGTGATACATCACATAAACAAAATAAAGGACAAAAATCATATGATTATATCAATTGATGCAGAAAAAGTGTTTGACAAGATACAACATCCATTTATGATTAAAACACTTAATAAAATAGGTATAGAAGGAAAATACCTTAACATAATAAAGGCCATATATGACAAGCCCTCAGCAAACCTCATAATTAATGGTGAAAAACTGAAGCCCTTTGCTCTACGTTCAGGAACACGACAGGGTTGTCCCCTATCACCTCTGCTTTTCAACATAGTGTTGGAAGTCCTTGCCAGAGCAATCAGGCAAGAGAAAGAAATAAAAGGCATCCAAATTGGGAATGAAGAAGTTAAATTGTCACTCTTTGCAGATGACATGATGCTATATATAGAAAACCCTAAAGACTCCACCAAAAAGCTATTAGAAACAATCAATGAATACAGTAAAGTTGCTGGCTACAAAATCAACGTGCAAAAGTCCATTGCATTCCTATATACTAACAATGAAATTTCAGAAAAAGAAATACAAAAAACAATCCCCTTTGCAATTGCAGCAAAAAGAATAAAATACTTAGGAATAAACTTAACCAAGGATGTGAAGGACCTATATGCTGAAAACCATTGGACATTTTGAAAGAAATTGAAGAAGACACAAAGAAATGGAAAGACATTCTGTGCTCATGGATTGGAAGAATCAGCATAGTTAAAATGGCCATATTACCCAAAGCAGTATACAGATTTAATGCAATCCCCATCAAAATCCCTATGGCATTTTTTAAAGATATAGAGCAAAAAATCATCAGATTTGTTTGGAACTGCAAAAACCCCAAATAGCCAAAGCAATCTTAAGAAAAAAGAACAATACTGGAGGTATCGCACTCCCTGACTTTAGCTTGCACTACAGGGCTACAATAATCAAAACAGTATGGTATTGGCAGAAAAACAGACACATAGACCAATGGAATAGAATTGAGAACACTGAAATAAAACCACATAAATATGGACAGATAATTTTTGACAAAGAAGCCAAGAACATACAATGGAGAAAAGACAGCCTCTTCAATAAATGGTGCTGGGAGAATTGGATAGCCACGTGCAAAAGAATGAAACTGGACTGCTCTCTGTCACCATGTACCAAAATTAATTCAAATTGGATCAAAGACTTACGCATAAGACCTGACACAATAAACTGCATAGAAGAAAACATAGGTACTAAACTTATGGGCCTTGGGTTCAAAGAGCATTTTATGAATTTGACTCCAAAGGCAATGGAAGTAAAAGCTAAAATAAATGAATGGGACTATATGAAACTTAAAAGCTTCTGCACAGCAAAAGAAACCATCAATAAAATAAAGAGGCAACCAGCTGAATGGGAGAAGATTTTTACAAACTGTGCCTCTAATAAGGGGCTAATATCCAAAATATACAAGGAACTCATGAAGCTCAACAACAAAAAAACAAACAACCCAAATTGAAAATGGGCAGAGGACCTGAAGAGACATTTCTCCAAAGAGGACATACAAATGGCAAATAAACATATGAAAAACTGCTCAACATCACTAATTATCAGAGAAATGCAAATAAAAACCACAATGAGATATCACCTCACCCCAGTCAGAATGGCTATCATCAACAAGACAAACAGTAACAAGTGTTGGAGAGGCTGTGGAGAAAAAGGAACCCTCATACACTGTTGGTGGGAATGCAGACTGGTGCAGCCACTATGGAAGGCAGTGTGGAGGTTCCTCAAAAAATTACAAATGGAATTACCATATGACCCAGCAATCGCTCTCCTGGGTATCTACCCCAAAAATATAAAAGCATTTCTCTATAGAGACACGTGTACGCCAATGTTCATTGCAGCTTTGTTTACGGTGGCCAAGACATGGAAACAACCAAAATGTCCTTCGATAGATGAATGGATAAAGAAGTTGTGGTACATATACACAATGGAATACTATTCGGCGTTAAGGAAAGATGATATAGGAACATTTGTGACAACATGGATGGATCTCGAGAAAATAATGCTAAGTGAAACAAGTCAGACAGAAAAAGCAGAGAACCCTATGATTTCACTGATATGTGGTATATAAACCAAAAAGAACAAGACAAACAAATGAGAAACAAAAACTCATAGACACAGACAATAATTTAGTGGTTACCAGAGGGTAAGGGGGTGGGGGGGTGGGTGATGAGGGTAAAGGGGATCAAATATATGGTGATGGAAGGAGAACTGACTCTGGGTGGTGAACACACAATGGGATTTATAGACGATGTAATACAGAATTGTACACCTGAAATCTATGTAAATTTACTAACAATTGTCACCCCAATAAAATTAATTGAAAAAAAAAATTACAAATAGAATTACCATATGACCCAGCAATCCCTCTCCTGGGTACCTACCAAAAAAATCTGAAAACATCTATACATAAAGACACGTGTGCTCCAATGTTCATTGCAGCTTTGTTTAGGGTGGCCAAGACATGGAAACAACCAAAAAATGTCCTTCGATAGATGAATGGATAAAGAAGTTGTGGTATATATACACAATGGAATACTATTCGGCAGTAAGAAAAGATGATATAGGAACATTTGTGACAACATGGATGGATCATGAGAGTATAATGCTAAGAGAAATAAGTCAGACAAAAAGCAGAGAACCCTATGATTTCACTGATATGTGGTATATAAACCAAAAACAACAAAAGAACAAGACAAACAAAAGAGAAACAAAAACTCATAGGCACAGACAATAGTTTAGTGGTTACCAGAGGGAGATGAGGGTAAGGGGGATCAAATATATGGTGATGGAAGGAGAACTGACTCTGGGTGGTGAACACACAATGGGATTTATAGATGATGTAATACAGAATTGTACACCTGAAATGTATGTAACTTTACTAACAATTTAATTTATTCACCCAATAAATTAAATTTAAAAAGGGATCAGAAGTCAGTTCACAAATCATGCTCTCCTACCGCCAAATTAGATTAGAACTCTGAAGTCTGGAGAGGTGGAGGGACGAAGAGAGGTAAACCAGAGAGAGCCAAAGAAGCCTGTAGATCAGGCATGAGTTTGTTCATGGGACTCAGTCCAGCCCCCAAGCTCGTCTGCCTATGGGCTGGCCTCAGGATTCCTGCAGCGCTCACACTTTCAGTGGCCGGAGGAATACAGTGTTTTCCTCCACTGCACTGCCTTTCATCTCTGTGCCTGCCCAGCATTTGTCCCCCTCCCCATCCCAGCAGAATCCTCTCCTGGCGTCAGAACACTTCTATACCTGTCGCCCTTCCCAGCCCTTCAGCAGTCTTCCAGGAAGGGAGACCAATTACAGCGAATACATTTAGGAAGTCAACCAAAAGGCAGGACCTAATTTCCCATCAGCCATCAAGCTGTAACAATTTCCAGCAGTTAGGGTTTGAATTGAACCAGTGACCTGCACCAAAGTGAAAGGGCCCAAAGACCATTAAAATTCCCCAGAGCCAGCCTCCGGCTTTGCCTCCCACCTCTCCCGTTCAGAGCACAGCCAAATGATCATCCTCCATATGTTTATGCCAGGCCCTCTCCCCTGGTCCTCATTCTCAGGCTCTTTTGCAGCGTGCCCTCCAACCACATTCTAGACGGCTGTCCTGTTGTCTGAGCCATTCCGCTGTTCATTACCATTACTCAGAACAGCTTTCTTTAACATCATCTTGCTGCCTTTGATGGTAGAGGTGTTGGGCTCCATTTCCAGGCTGATTCAAAGAAATCTGAGTCAGTGAAAGGCATTTGTCATTACTCAAGGGCAGTGACTTAAAGATAGAAGGCTACATTATATTTTTTGCTGTTTTTCTCCAGGATGTGTTTTTCTCTTTTCAGCATCATAATCAATAGTTCTTCTCTCCTTTGTGATGGATCATGTCAGGCACGACTATGCTAAATTGTCACCTGACATTTACTTTGGATGCTATTCTCCCAGATAGAACACAATTTTCTCTTTCTTCAATGCCCAGAATATTGAAAGGGCCTAAGCAACAATGTCCAATTATGTGTCAAGGCACAGTTTTGCTATAGGACTAAGAAAAGAGAATACATCTTCAGCTGCTCCCATCTCACCACAGACCAATGAAAAGCAAACTCAGTAAGTGTCAACCTATCTCATAACAAAAGCCCATTTATTATTGAGAAAGCAGACACACACATCAATTACATCAAAGGCCCAGTCCTGTTCATTCATGACATACTATCCATGCTGAGCAACTGCAGACTTTTCTGCAGAAAAAAAATGTAAATACCCCCCGTCCAACAAGAGAATGTCATAAGAAATCTCAGATGAGTTGTGCTGCCCCGGGAAATGAGCTGGTTTAGCTGTTTTATCAAAGAGCTTTGAAATATAAAATGCTCCTGAGGGATTAGAAAGGAAAGAGGAAAAACATTATCCCTTAGGGAGATTGAGAACTGTCCTCACCGGGCTCCTTGGGGATAGACGTCCTTCACACGGTCCTCCCCAGGGACAGACTCATAAAGGAGCATGTACACTGAGCATACACTTGACTTCTCCAGGATTCTACTACTTGGTGACTTTGTGTAGATATCAATTTCCTTGGGCTTCAGTTGTCTCATCTGACACACAGGAGCTGGATCCCGAAACCTCTGAGGGCCATGTTAGCTTCGAAAACGTCACGATTCTTAGATGGAAGAGGGAAAGGGAATACCATAACGTTAGATGTGTGAGACAGCAAGAGTGAAAGGAAGAAAGAGACAGGAAGGAATTAGGGAGTGAGGAGACATAAAATAGAAAATGTCTACAGGCCAGCACATGAGAAGTCAAAGAACAAAGTGGGGAGGTAAGGAGAAGACAAAAACGAGGTCAAAATAACGTTCGTGCTAATGAACACCAGTGATGATAGCTCCTATTTATTCAGCACCTACCATACTGTATATACACTTTCTCTAACACCCACAGCTTTCTGAGGTTAGTATTAATATATCTATCTGTAAGATGAGGTTCAGAGAGGTTAAGAAACTGGTCCAAGATCACACTGCTAATAATTAATTAGACCATGGGCGAACCCCAAAACCCAAGCCAGTCTTTCCACGATGTTATACTGCCTCCTAAACCATTTTCCCAACTGTTTAGCAAGAGATCAGTGCTCTCTTCTGCTTGAGTTTATAAAACCAAGTTCAAGTACAGGATTCGTCAAAAATTCATAAAGGCAGCATCTTCAGCAGCTTTGAATGTGCCCTTGATATAGAGGATGATAAAGGTGAACAAGTCCTAACACATTGATAAGAAGGATCACATTTTAGGATGAAACCTATTATGTTTTCATGACAAAAGGAGAGACGAGCACTAGTTAGATACCTGGAGAGCCTGGTCTATACTCCTCCATGGCTCTCCATGGGTCCTGCTTGCCCTACCTCCAAGCACTGCAGAAAACCAGGGTGCACATGTGTTAATAGGTATGAGGTATTCTGCCCCAGGCACTTCCTGGCAATAAGTGAAGGGAGAGGGGAGATCGGAACTGTTTCAGCAGAGTACACTGACACCCTGCAAACGGCAGACCCCTATTCATTTCTTCAGGAAAGTCAGATGCAGTTTGCAGAAAATTGGTGATTTTTTCTTTTTTTTTTTAAAAGCGACCTTTCAAAGCAGACAAACTGGTATGTGAGTGGGATTGTTAAAGCCTTTCTCATTTTGTGTGAGACTCAAGCCTGGCTTCTGTTAAACAGAAAGCTCCCGAGTACATTTGAAAGATGATTAGATTTACAAAAGTTCCATTTGTCCACAAGCTTTCACACAGCCTTGCATTAACACAGGAGAGTTACATGGTTATAAGCCCATGTGATTTGGGAAAATGTGTAAAACAAGAAGCAAGGCATGCAAATTTGTGCAGGCCACAAGGCTAAGACCCAGAAAGAAAGCAGATGAGAAAGAAAATGAATATTGCAGCAGGAAAAAGACTTTAGTACGAACTGCAGCCATGAACCACCACTGCCCCCCCCCACCCTGGATCCCCCTGGGCACTTTCCTATGGGTTCCAACTACTCCTTATCTTCCATTGCCTTGATATTAGAAAGCACAGGAACAATTCAGAGGAATTTCATCCACCCCGGGGACAATGTTTTAGAGTTGATAGATTTCTTTTTTACCCTACGTGCAAGGTTGGAACTAAGTATCTTTTTTATTCACTGTTCCAGGAGAAAGTGGCTTTTAAAAGTTATTCACCATTGTCATTTCTACTTGCGCCTTCACTCACACATACAATGAAGATAAAATGAGACTGGGAATGATTGATGTTCCTCGTTTTAATGATGATTGCCACCAAGTTCTATGTCCTTTGGTGACGTTTTTTCATATTCGTTTGCTTTGCCTAGATTAGTTTTTTTCCCCCTTCTTCCATCCAATCTTTTCTTTCTTTCCCTCACATTCTCTGAAACTTCTATAAAGCCCTAAAAGGGCAGGGCTGCCCCCCAGCTCTGACCATTACCCGCGAACCAACACAAGTGGCAGATTCCAATAATGTGAAAATGGAAACCACTTCATTCCATTTAACTAAAGCATCAGCACAACCATCAGAGATTCTTTTCTGAAGACAATCCAAAGGCCAGTAGTTGCCCTTGAACATATAACTTCGCCTGGAGAGGAAATGGTGTCCACAATGATCAATGTTAAACCAAAATGTATGAGGAGAAACGGTCCTTGAGGTTTCTCCAAGTAATGTAGAGCACATTCCTTTAGTAGACATTTATAAAGCACCAAGTGTGTACCAGGCACAGGGCTAGGAAATTAAACTTTATGGGGAATAACACAGTCCCCAGACTGGAGGAGGGTCAGAGTCTCCATGTTGGAGCCCAAAGTCCAGGTGAAAACTAAATGCAAATGAAGCTTCCTGTCCTTCCCTCTGCTTCTCAAGTTTGCCCAGAGGAATTCCTAAGGATTGCCCTGGGAGCTTTTGAAAGGGGATGGAAATCCCGTCAACAGAAAAAAAAGTCTCCTGAAGTCCAGTTTCCTGTATGTTCCCTATCAGGTTCAATCTAACCCAAGCCAACATCATTTTTTAGGTAGGGCACAGTGGCACCACAGTACTCTATCTGGCGATGGTTCATCCATCTAGAAAGCATGTATTGTGCAACTACTATGTACTACACGGTGCTAGGTGTTGGGTGAAGGATACAAAGACAAATGAATCAGGGCCTCACTCCTCAAGCCACTTAGCATTTTTCCATGATTGAGCCAGAAGTAACAGATGGCAACACAAAGCCCAGTGTTTGTTACTTTGCAGTTAAATGTACTCACTTGGGTCAAAACACTGTTTGTGCTCATACTGTGTATATCGTGTATGTGGAATCAAATGATACCCAGGCTTCTCCTGAAAGATCTCAAAGAAATATGATAAGTGGCCCGTGGATGTATGCACACGAGAGGCACTCACCTGGGGACAGGGAGGATAGCTCGGGGAAGGCTTTACAGGAGCGCTGACACGTAGATGGAGGTTTGAAAGATGAATAAGAATTAGCCAGGAAAAGAATGGGGAAAAGGACAGTCCAGAGAGAGGGAGCAGCAAGCATCAAAACATGGAGTTGTGAGAGAGTAGGGTGGGTTCCATAAGGGAGAACATTTAAGTGGTTCTCTGAAGGAACGGCAGGGAATGATGCTGAAAAGTTGGGTGGGAATAAATAACCAACCATGCCCCATGTCAAAGAAGAATGGTATCAAATTCACCGGTCCTCTGTAAGCATCAGTCCCATTAAAGCAAGATTAGCATCTAAGCCTTTAATGAAAGTGTTGGTATACGAAAATATTGGCTAGGTGTGGCAGGTCAGCACAGTTGTGCAAATGGAGACACATCCTCATTTGCTGCAGAAGTTAAGGATTTCTAAGGAGGCAGACAAATTTTAAAAGCAAGTAGTGGCGAGTTGATCAGAGACCTGGTTCATAGCCTCTGCCTCATCGTTAGGCTGTGACCTGTCTTTAGAGACAAGGAATGGATTTGTCTTAGCTCCTCTGGCCATCTGATGGTGAAACAGCTGTTTAGATTAATGGGCCTAGTGATAACTTGTCAAGGGCCTTGGTGATGTGGTTCACAACTTGGCCACATAGCCACAGCTCCTGTCACAACAAGGACTAGAGAGTGTCATGGGAGGTAGGCAGGGAGGGGATGTTTCGGTGGACAAATTAACTAACATAACATTCTTCATCTGGGAAGGCAGAGATGTAGCTGATGAAACCAGAGAGGTCTCCCCAACAGCCTGCCCTGGAGACTAGGAGCATAGATCACTTTCTTTCCATTGTTGTTGCTTGTATGATGCAGAGGCAGGATTCCTGGGCCCAGAAGAACTAAGAGATTATATGGGGACTCGGGCTCCTCAGAAAGGGAAAGGGAGGGAATTAGACAAGGGCCCAGTTCCTGAGTAAGAGACAGGAGAAGGTTCACAGGAACCAAGTGAGAGTCAAGTGACTGGGAACAGAGCACAGGTCCAGGAAGGCCCTCAATGACACTGGCTTACTGTCAAAAATAATAAAACACAAAGGGACAAGCAGAGTTCCTGAGCTGGGGGACAGAAGTGATCCCGGATTCCAGGATCAAAGGCCTTTAGATTCAGGAGCCAGAGGTCCACTACACTGTACCTCATGTAAAGCTGAAAAGAGTAACTGCATTTTCTTATTCAGACAAAGCTTTGTGCTTATCGTTTGTATATTCAGTTCCCCCACCAATTACACTTTCTATACTGCTACTTTTTTCTGGTTGTTTCTTCCTCCTACCCTCAACTTTAGCAAAGTTTTGCAAATAGCCAAGTCTAAAAACACGTTCCATACCGGTACACTGTGTGTGTGTGTGTGTGTGTGTGTGTGTGTGTGTGTGTGTGCATAGAAGTGCCTGTCTGGATCTGGTGATATCCTGAGACAGTAAGACCGTAATAACTATTACCATGTATCTAATATCTACTATGGCCACCATGATGAACTCCTGAATCTCTAATTCTTATAGGGCCAAAGGATCAGATTTCACTCCTTCTTGTACAAGGCTAATGTAGAGATTCTCCAGAGTTCCCTGTCACTGAGTTCATGACAGAAAATAAATATCATAACACTCCCTATAAGAGGCAAAGTCTAGAAAAGTAATGTCTACCCTTAGACAACTAACCAGACCATGCTACCTGAAATGGCTGAGTCGGCCAACAAACTGACGTGACTGATTTTTTTCCAGAGAAATGACTCACTGATTGACTAGCTTCTCAGAATAAAAGTTACTTCAGCATCGTGTTGCCACCGCTTTGCAATGTGCCTCTGTTGGTGAAATGAAGTGAAAAGCTATGAAATTACTCAAAATATTCCTATATCGAAGGTACCAGCCTAGATTGTTAAAACCTCAAGAACTTTTGCCATAAGCTAAACTGTATGACATCAAATGACAAAGGGAAACCATAAACAAATCCTGAACTGGAGTGGACAGACTGCCCTCTTAGTCTGCCTGTGTCCGGCTAAATTTCAACTATGGCTACTCATTAGAATCATCTATGAAGCTTTTAAAATCATTGATGGAGGGAGGTCCCAGAAACACAGATTAATCTGGTCTACGGTTGAACCTGGACAATGGTGTATATTTTTCAAGTTTTCCAGGTGATAACAACCTACAGCCATGACTGAGAAGTTTAGCAATATGGACCCTCTGGGCCTCAGTTTCCCCTTTATTTAATGAGGATGTTGAACCAGGTGATATCTAGAGACTTACACAGTTCTAAGATTCCCTGTCAATCTTGATCCCTTCCCCAGTTGGTGGGCAGCGCTGACAAGACCACTTTCCCTTTGCGTAATTCAATTCCCAAATGCCACCAGGACAGCTGACCTACCACAGAAGGTTGGCATGTGGGTTAATGAGATCAAATTTGTAAAGCGTTTTGGGCTCTGGGGAAGGAATCTCTAATATGTGCAGTTAAAGAATGACTACAGCAACGTGAGTGCCATTTGTTTTAGGAAGAATAAACCACAGTTCACAACCCTGCATCTGCCATAATTAGACTATCTAGCCTGGATGGAGAGTAGCAGAGTAGAAAGTAGATTAAAGCAGGTCTGCTCTTGTTAAGATTAGCTGCCAGTTAAGCCTTCATGAGACATGTCTATGCAATCACAATTGACGTGGGCTGGACTTAAAAAATGTTAATCTATGCAGAATTCTCTAGTCCTCAAGCACATACCAGTAGACTCCTTTGTGGCCCAAGTCTTTGTGGATCTACTTCCATATAACAGAGACAAAACATGAATCTTGTGGGTCTTTTCCAAGAGTAAATAATCATCAGTTGGAGTCTATTTCTAAAACATGACAACCTTTGCTACTTCTGATACACTGAAATTGGAACAGGTGAACCAATCTTCTTTCTTTAAGAAACTGTACATGAGACCTGCTCATGCACAAGTGATAGGACCTGGAATGGATCACACAGACTCTGGAGACCAAGAGTTAGGAATTCGTATCTGACTTCACCTCTTGCAACTTTCAGGACCTCGAGGAAAGTCTCTTCCTTTCTTGTACCTTATTTTCTTTTATTAAATAACACATGAAAAGCACCTTGCAAAATGTCTAGCATAGCTCAATAAATATTTAGTTTCTGATTTCGGTACATAAATGAAGAACCATTGGTTGATAGTATCAGACTTGATAACAGGGATTTCAAAGTAACAGTCCCTCTGCCCAGCTGGCACTGAAGCCCCCTGGTAAGCCACATCTTTTTTTATTTTTTATATTTCCACAGCCCATCTGTAATCTCATTCATTTATTGACCTGCTTTCAACTATTTTTATGTTTTGACCAATATAGCCCCAGAGACAGACTTTGTCGTTAATGATCAATTAATAATTGAAATTTAGGGAATTTGAAACATTCCATCCAGAGCTCTTACCAAGTAATCAGGGTGATAGAGATACACCAAGTTATCTGAAAATCAGTATTTGGTACTCTATGTTTAGGAGTCAGCAATTCTGATCCTAACATGAGTGATAAAATAAAAGTTAACTTGGAACCTTAAAGGTTAGATTCACGTACAGGTTTAACATTTCTAACCAAAACACCAATAGGTTTTCTTTGGAACTTGGGAAAATGATTCTAAAATTCCTGTTATGAAAAATAGTTTTAAATGGTTTTAACCTTTTTTGGAAAAAAAATAATGAAGAGATGGGGAATTCTCTTGCCATAATTAGGATATTTTATAAAGTTTTAATTCTCAAAAAGTTGATGCTGACACAAAAATAGATCAGTGGAACTGAATGGAGACTCCAGAAATAGACTCAGGTCTACATAAGAGTTTAATATACCAGGGGTGCCAAAAAACATGTATACGCATTTTAAGAGCTGTTATCTATGCTCAAGCAGTAGTTCGCCGTAATCAGAAGTGTCTGGACGCTGATGGTAACCACTCTGAGCACCTCTTGTGATTGCAGAAGTCAAATGTGACTATTCATCTTTTGTTATCAGTATATGTTATTACAATGAATACAGTTTTCTCCTTTCTTAAAATGTGTACACATTTTTTTGGCACCCTCTCTATAATAAATGAAGTATCTCAGTTTGGTAGGGAGGGTAGGATTAGTCCATAAATACTGCTGGAACCACTGGTTAACTATTTGGGGAAACTACATTCAAATCATCCACCATAATAAAAGGCAGATAAACTAAGTGTAAAACAAAACAAAACAAAACAAACAAAAAAAACCAACCTAATCCATAACAAAAGTCAATGGAAATACAAAGTAGTATTTCATGCATTGCTAGGTAAGAGAGGACTTCCAAAGCTTAAAAGAAATAAGAAACAACCTAAAAAAAAAAAAGGAAGAAAATTCGACTATGTAAAATTTTAAAACAGCATAAAAATTATGTAAAAGGTTTTTGAACTGGGAAAAATGTACAACAAACATGGTAGACAGAGGGCTACTCCTGATATTACCCAAATAATTTAGAAAAAAACTAAGACTACCAGGTAAAAATGCTATAAACGTTATAGAAGATTCATATATACACACACACAACTTGCTAAAAAACACAAAATATTGTTCAACCTCACTAGTAAAAAAAGAATTGCAATTTAAAATATGGTGGAATTTTTTTCTTTACCTATTAAATTAAAATATATATATATATATATATTTTTTTTTTAAATTTATTTATTGGGGTGACAATTGTTAATGAAATTACATAATTTCAGGTGTACAATTCCGTATTACATCATCAATAAATCCCATTGTGTGTTCACCACCCAGAGTCAGTTCTCCTTCCATCACCATAGATTTGATCCCCCTTACCCTCATCTCCCTCCCCCCACCCCCCTTACCCTCTGGTAATCACTAAACTATTGTCTGTGTCTATGAGTTCTTGTTTCTCATTTGTTTGTCTTGTTTTTGGTTTATGAATGGATAAAGAAGTTGTGGTATATATACACAATGGAATTCTATTCAGCGTTAAGGAAAGATGATATAGGAACATTTGTGACAACATGGATGGATCTTGAGAATATAATGCTAAGCGAAATAAGTCAGACAGAAAAAGCAGAGAACCCTATGATTTCACTGATATGTGGTATATAAACCAAAATATATTTTTTAAATGCAATATTCAGTTCTGGTAAGTGTTCATTGAGATAAGCATACTTACACACTGCTAGTGGGAACAAAATTGTTCTAGCAGAGCATTTTAAAAAATTCTCTGGAGGCAAATATAGATGGTCTTTACAATGTGCCTACTTTTGACCCAGTAATTTAACTTACTGAAATCCATCCCAAGAAAGTGATCTGATATACACATAAAAGCTTTTGGCGTAAGTATATTCATTCATTGCTCCAATCTTTACAGGAAAAAAAAAACAAAACAAAACAAACCAGAAGAATGAGGAAGCAAATTAGCTGCCTGACGTAAGAAATTATAAAATAAGCTATGGACATCCACAAGATAAGTCATTAGGTAACCTCTAAAAAAGATGTTTATTAAGAATTTATGTAATGTTAAGTGAAAACATCATCTTAGAAATACTATATGGAATGTATTTAAACTCTATGTTTAAAACTCACAAAGTAAAGACTAACAGGAAATAGTAAATTGTTAAAAGCAGTTATTTTTGGTTGATAGAATTATACACGATTATGTTCTTTTCTATTTTTTCAATTATTTAAAATTAATATATATTTTTATAATTAATAGTTTTATAAACAGAACATAGTTATACATTCCAATTATTACTTTGCAACCTAAGAAAAATGGGATTGAGTCTTCAAACTCAGTCCCCCTTTCTTTCTACCCTTCTCTTCCTTCTTAACTCTCTCTATGAAGCCCACACACGCGGTCTTAACGGAGAAATAAAAGGATCACGTGTCACAGGCCTGATTTTCTTGTTTTATCCTAGCAGCCAAATGAGAAGACTTCCTCTAAACAAGAGATCTAAGGTATTATGCAGGAAGAAAAATAGACAAATGCTTGACAAAGGCTCTCTCTGCTGGGGAACAGCTCCTGGAATGACCAGAGTTTTTGTGATAAAATGTCCAGTCTCCGCGGCTGTCTTCCTAATAAGCCAGGAGTGCATTTACTGTAGCCTGGTGGGTAACGATCAGCAAAACTTACCAAAAAAAATACAGCATGGATTTCCTTCAAATGGTAGCAGCCCATTTCACTCTGGGAGGTAAAATTGCTGGAACTGACAAGCCAATATTAAGGGACCGAAAAAGCTCCTTAAATATTCCGAAGACCAATTGGAGACATCAGACCCACATCTGAATAAACGGGAAGATGGCAATCAGAAAATTATAAAAAGAATGAATTGATTTTGTACCACTTCTCCAGTTTCATTATGATCTTTGACAGCAGAATGGGTTCATTTTATGTCATTTTCTCCTAAGCCTCATAGACAATTTTCTTTCAGGTCCTGAGATATGATCAGAAAGCACAGATGGCTCTGTCTCCTCCAACCCGGCAGAGACTGCGAACGATTTTGGAGTTGTTTAAGCTTGTTTCTTTCTCCAATCAACCTGGCTATTCAGCAGCTGTTCATTTCAAGCTCAGAAAGATGCAGGTGGAGATGAAACTACCTTGAAGGAAACTTGGGGCTGCAGGGCCAGGAAGAAGGACATGGAAACGGTATATAATGAACGTCATGGGCGAGGGAAGGATGCTTGAGCTGTCTTTTAATAAAATTTTTTCAATGTAAAAGAGAAAGTGCAAATAAAACCCTTTTTTTATTTTAAGAGATACACATAGGGTCATGATGTCTACAACTTACTGTCAAATGGTTCAATGACAACAACAATAACAAACACATGCAGAGATGCCAATAGAGAGGGGAGAATGCAGCAAAATGTTAAGAATTGGACAATCTAACAGAAGTTTATATGGAGATTTATACTATTCTAGCAACTTTCCTTTAGATTTGCATCATCTTTAAAAGATTTTTAGAATAAATTACATTTTAAAACAATTTGTTTAGATTCCACATATAAGTGAAATCATATGGTATTTGTCTTTCTCAGTCTGACTTATTTCACTTAGCATAATACCCTCTCGGTCTATCCATGTTGTTGCAAATGGTAAGATTTCATTCTTTTTTTATGGCCAAGTAATACTCCATTGTATACGAGTATATGTACCATATCTTTATCCAGTCGTCTACTGATGGGCACTTGGATTGCTTCCATATCTTGGCTATTGTGAATAGTGCTGCAGTGAACATAGGGGTGCATATACCTTTCCAAATTAGTGTTTTGGATTTCTTCTATGTGTAATCTACAGAACAAAACAAACAAACAAAACAGAAACAGACCCATAGACACAGAGAACAAACTGATGGTTTCCGGAGGGAAGGGGGGTTGGGGAGCTGGGTGAAAAAGGTGAAAGGGTTCACAGTGTGAGGGATATAAATGTACACCTGAAACTAATAAATAAATAAATAAATAAATAAATAAATAAATAATAAAAAAATAATAATAAAGAAGGATGATAAAAAAAAAAGAAATACAAATTGGGAGTTACAGAATAGTCATGGGGGTGTAAAGTACAACATAGAAAAGATAGTCAATAATGTTGCAACAACTACGTATAGTGCCAGGTGGGTTTTAGACTAATGGGGAGGAGGGGAGTCACTGTCTAAATGATATAAATGTCTAACCACTATGCTGTACACCTGAAACTAATAAAAAAAAATGTTGAATGTCAACTGCAACTGAAAAAGTAAATGAATAATTTTTAAAAATGATTTGTTCTGTAACTTCTTTTAACTGTCCTATTTCCACGACTGGGTGTGCGCTCTATATTCTAACAGTGCAGATAACTCTAGTTCTTGAGCACATTCTCTGTTTTCCCACCTCCTTGCCTTTGCTTATGCTATTCCCTCCTCCAAAAATTTTCTACTATTATTCACGGATCTTCCAAAGAGTTTTTTTCAAATGCTTCTCCTTGAAGCATCTTCTGATGTCTGCCTCTCCATCCCCAATTATATTTGATTTCTTGCCTTTGAATCTCTCTGAAAACGCAGATGATTAGAGCAATCACCCTGGGTATGAGATCTCAGACCACTCTCTCTTTCCCCCCATCCAGCCACTCACTTCCTTATTATTGTTGCTTGTTTAATTGTCTCTCTTCCTTTCTGGACAATAGGCTCCATCTCATTCATCAATATACCCAAATGCCTAAAATAGGCATTATGTGTCTACTTTTAGATTTTAAATCTCCTTAAGGTCAGTGAAACTTACTCATGTCCATATCCATGCACAAAGTAGGTACTCAATAAGTAACTGTCGAATTGAATATATATTTAAAAAAAAAAAAGACCAGAGAAATGCGAAGAGTTTTTCACTTTCATCAAAGAACTAGACTTGCTTATTCATGCAGTCACTGGCCCAAGAGTTTGAGCCAAGTAAAGCTTTAGTCCTAGCCAACCAAGAGGCACAAGAGAAAGGTAAAAATAAGTGTGTGGGACCATCTGCAGAAGACTCTGGGGAAGTGAGCTTCTGATCTTCCTGGTCAGAAGCAAGTCTTATTGTGGGGGGGAAAGGAGGGAGGGGCGCGCAGAACTGCCTGAGAGTTAATGACCATGTATCTTGAGGGTGAGCATTGAATTGCATTGCCATCAAACACTGATCTGGGAAGATGAGGGTGAGCAGATAGATTTCCCACACTTGCCAGTACCCTTTACAGCTAATCAGGAAGTAGGCTCAGAGAGCTAAATCGAAAAGGGGAATAATTTTCACCAGTTCAGCAGTTACAACGTGGTCAAGTCCTCCCTTTCTTTGCTCATGTGTGAAAGTATTGTGGGTGTTTTATTATTAAATCAGTACCTTCACTAGCTCCCCTCTATTTTGGAATAGCTCAGTGCTCTAAGCCATAGGTGCACACAGAGGGACAAAATTATCCACATAAGTCACATCAAAAGGAATTTGATTGCAGTTGGAAAGTTGTTTTCAAATATTGATGGGATGACAATCATCAGTCAGGGTTTAGAAATTATACATGACAGGGGTGGCCTGTTAGCTCGGTTGGAGCCTGGTGCTGATGGCACCAAGGTTGTCAGTTCGATCCCTGCATGGGCCACTGTGAGCTGTGTCCTCATTTTGAAAGAGAGAGAGAGAGAGAGAGAGAGAGAGAGAGAGAGAGAGAGAGAGAGAGAGAAATTATACATGACATAGAAAGATTTTGTGTTGGATAGAAAATATGTAGAATTTGGTTTTCCCATCACAGACTACAAAATTCCCTGCTCCTATTATCCAGCTCTTTCCAGAAAAGGTACTTCCACGTGCATTTAAGGAATAGTGAGGTTCTTGAGAAGTAGGGGACAATTCCTGATCATGTTCTATAAATTGCCACCATATCTAGAACCTGCCATGCTTCCAGGGACATCCAAAGGTGGAATAATAATAACTCAAAGAACTCCATTTATCTTTTAAACCCCATTTAGGTAGAGAAGCCTTTATCCCACCTCTAAAGAGAAAGCTTCAGGTCTCAGAGAGCAAAGGGTGCTGACTTTTCTGCAGTTTATCTGAAAGAGAGAGAATCAGAGAGAGAGAGAGAGAAAGAGAGAGAGAGAGAGAGAGAGAGAGAGAGAGAGAGAGAGAGAGAGAGCTTGAACAAGTTGTCAAGTCTTTCTGAGTTTCAGTTTAAAATGGAAATATTATAAAGATTTACTTCACTTACCTCACAGAACTATCAGTGAGATGAGGGGATATAAAAATGTCTGACCCATGGCTGCACCAACTAGCTAATTTTTCTAATTTATTTTTGTTGTTGTTGACATTCAATATTATTTACCAGCTAGCTAATTTTGATGTGGCATTTCTCACCAACCAGATTACAACAGAACCAGCAGTTTCCATAGATCTCCTCTATACATGTATTTTTCAGTTTACTTCCCTTTCGACTAAAGAAGCAGCATTTTCAGAAGCTTCTCGTCTGATTAAAAACAACAACAACAACAACAACAGAAAACACCAACCCTCCTGAATGATCCAGTAAGATCCAGTAGGGTGACGAGGAGGATAATAAGTGGTTCTGAATGGGGCTATTGGGAAAAGATGGTTTGGAAAGAATGACCATGCATCACTCTAAGAACCTTAGTATTTGAATTTTGTTTTGTTTTTAACTTAGAGAGTAGTTGGCCAAAAAGCAAAAGACATAGAGAAATGGATAAGAAATCATTATAAAGGAATAGTTCAAAATGAGAAAGTATTGTATTATCATTAACAAATCACACTTGACTGCACAAGGAAGGCAACGGCGGATCCCAAAAAGGCATGAAGCCAATGGTCATGGCTGGAGCCGGTAGACTATACATTCATCTATGAACTCAGTGTACCTGTCTGCAGACTCTTCTCTGTGCCTGGGGCCGTGCAGCATTAGGCTGCATAAGAGGACAAAGACCTTTCCTCCAAATAAGGGAGGTGAATATGCAAAGAACAATTGTATTCACTATGGTGCCATCAGTACTCTAAAAATGACAGCCACCAGGATGGGGACACCCACGTTGCTGGAGGGACAAGTGAGGGTTGCGGAGGAACACGGAAGCCCCCTTGGAGAAAGTGATGACTAAATTGAGTCCCAAAAGGGTGAGAGGTGGGGCAGGGTATTCATGGCTAAGGGACTGCAGGATTAGCCTCTCGGAGAAGAAAGACCTGAGGTAGGTCCAGCCACCACCATGCTGACCAAAGGAAAGGCCCCACATTTAGTCAGCACTTAGCCTTCACCTGGGCAGCGCAATAAATCTTTGCACGTATCTTCATCATTCCTAGCATTTCTTGAAGCTCAGGCATGGAACCTGAACCATTCATCGGTTTATTTGTTATTTATACCCTTTCTCGTTTCAAAAGCAATCTAAGGTGGTTTCATAAAAGTGAGTTGGAAGGAGGAGTTTAGGAACAGGGTTCCTGTTATGAGCAGCTGGTCAACTGGAATGACTGCTTACAATCCCCTACAATCATCTCCCCCCTAAAAAAAGTTGGGACTGGGGCTCCCAGAAGCTTCCAGTGGGAAGTGCCGGCAACCAGAGATCTTTGAGAAAGGCCGGGACACTCAGCTTCCTCTACCAGTAGATTCTTCTCTTTGAGACCCAAAAAGAGTCCTTTTGGACCAAGTCTAGCCCGACCCGCTTCCACCATCAAGGAATGCGGACAGAAGGGAACTTCCCCAGGGCTTGGGGACTTCAGGTCCTGAGCAAGCCAACTTGGGGAGCTCACTCACAGCTAAGTCATTTTAAAACTGTGATATGTGGTGACAGGGCAGAGCCTGGCAGCTGGGAACATCTATGCTGTTGGCTCCCATATGCACTGGCTCTCTAGAGCTCGTTCTCTCTCTCTCTCTATCTCTCTCTCTCTCTCTCTCTCTCTCTCTCTCTCTCTCTCTCTCCCCCACCCCCCGAAACCCCTCCTGTCTAGATTCAGGTGGGTCCTACTCACAGCTAAGGGTAGAGCACCCTAAAGCATGTGCAGCCTTCTCCTTCCCCAGGAAGGGACAAGTACAGAAGCAGCAGACCCTTCCCCCAATAGCTGATGATGGAAAGAGAAAACTGTATATAATAACTAGTGGATGGTGTGAAAAATGTCTCCCATCATGAGTAAGAGAAGAAAACAACAAACATGGGAAACAATAACCCATTTGCTTTCCCAATTTGCAGTTCCCCTTCATTGCACCTAATTTGAAAACGGCACAGAATTTTTTAAGCTCAATGACTAGTCATCTATCGCTTGGTCCCAGAGACTGTTTTTGTTTTTTGTTTTTTTAAAAAACAGAGTGTTCTAGTTTCTACTTGTACTGAGCAATGCTTCAGTTTTCTCATGTACTTTTAATGATTATGGTTTGGCTTCACGGTGTGGACATTGCGCCTGCATCGTGGTTGTGAATGTGGAATGCCACTTCCTTCAGCCGTCAAGGATCCCAGGAACCGCAGTCACTTCCATAGAAATTTGCCTCTATTCCTTGTTGTTTTCCTTCTTTTCTTCCCTTAACTTTTTCGTTTTCTGTTTTCTTTCCTTTTGCCTGACTTTTTTTTTCCAGGATGAAAGAAATACATCGCTCCATTTTTTGAATGTACACAGGCCCTGAAAGTTAAAAGAGTCTCTAGAAATCTCCTAGTAATCCATCATTTCATATTGAGGAAATCAAGGTGGAGCAATCACAGCCTGGAATCCCATTTATTGACTGAGTCAGCTCTGGGATCCAGGTCATTTGACTCCTCTATCTATAGTCTTTCTACTACAATACTGCAGTGCAGGGATTTGCAGGTGCAAATCGGTTTGGGACATGATAGAGTTAACAACTTCGTAACCCCGAGGTCTAGAAGGATATAGATGATGATGATGAATGACAATATAATCATCATCATCATCATCATCATAGATTCCAAATCAAACCTTACCCCCGTTCTATAAGGTAAACTATACTATCAAGTAAAATAGTTCTGCTTTAAAGGTTTACTTCGTTTAAATGTCAAAACACAATAAAATAAAATCTCCCAAACCTAATTAAGATAAATATGTTTTCTTCAGTCACATAAGAAATCCACACATATCTCTCCAAATAGTCACCCACTTAAGCTCAGTCAAGTATGGAAACTGAATGAGTGGAGAGAAAAGCTTAAAAGTTGGTTGTCGTACTGGGCAACTCCATGCTCTTGCTTACAGGGAAGGGGAAAGAGAGAGGGAAGGAAGAGAGAGGGGAAAGGGACAGGGAGGAGGGAGGTGGGAGATTGGAAAATGAGAAATTAAGAGAAGAGAGACAGGAGGGAGGGAGGGAGGGAGGGAGGGAGAGAGAGAGAGAGAGAGAGAGAGAGAGAGAGAGAGAGAGAGGAAAACCGGCTATAATCAATTCTGTATTCAGGGGCTGATTGTGGAGTTGGTAGATCATTCCGAATCTCTGATTTTGCTTTTCCCATCTCCCTCTGCCAATATGATTTTTTAGCTCATGGTTCCATTCCCTTGTTCCTACTGATACTGGAAAGGTGAAAAGAAACAAAACACTGAGACTAATTTGTTTGGTTAGCAGCTGTGGTTTGTAACAACAATGACAAAGAAAGGGGAGGCGGAAAACCAAAAACGAAGTCCAAGGCACATTTTAGCCAGTTCTAGCCATCCTATTAACACTGACTCCCAAACCACGCATTCTGGCTTAAGTCCAGTTTCGGTGTTTCCCCTTGGATGTGCAAATAACCTAAATGGGGTTTTAAAAAAATAAGAGAACTTTTAAAAATAGTTAGGAGGTATTTGAAGGAATTCTTTCTTAATTATCTAAAAGGCTTGGACTGTAATACAAGTGAGGAATTGCTTTTATTAAATGCCAAATCTTTTTTTAAACCAACCTCAGGGAGATACAGTACTCACTCTCAACGAGCTATGTCCATGCCAGCAAAACAAAGTAGTAATTTGGGCAACTGTCCACATAATTCAGATCAAAGAAATCTGCCATCGCCATGACTCTATTAACATGAGGTTCAGAACAGCTTAGCTCATTAGGCAGCTGACTTGGGCAGGGAAAGGGCCAGAAGTGATCGAGCTCCCATAAGCTACTATGGAAAAGCTGAATATAGTCAAGCAAACCCCTGTTTGCTTGAATTCAACTAGATGTTTAATAATAATTAAAAAGCAGTAACTGGTTATTAACTTCTTTAAAACAGTAATTGGTTGTTTGCACAAATCCACTTCCCCCACTATCATGTTTGGGGAATTTTTCATAGTTGTGTGGAAAATTAAGTAGAGAGTTTTAACTGTCTTTGGTTCTATTTAGAAAGAAAAATAACATTGGCTGTCAGGGAGCCGGTCTTCACCTTTCTTAATCGTTAATTTAGATTGCTGCATGTTTGATCAGATCCATCCTGTGGAACTTGTCTTTTTATCCTACTAAGAGAAATAAATTAACTGCACCGGCGTTCATTCATTCACGGAGAATAAACATTGTCTCGGGTTGTCTACATCGTGAAATACAGATTTAAGACAGTTGTGCACAGCTTGTAGGTCGAGGGTGGGGGTCGAGGTCCGAACCTTCTGAGCCTCAATAAATCACACAGCTCTCCATGTCCCCATTCATCCATATGGACTCAGCCCCCCTGTCTCTTAAAGGCGGCATTTTCAGGAAACAAACAACTTAGACTGAGGAGAAATTAACCTTCCCCAAGCAACAGCCACAGTAGATAAGTAAGCTGGGAGACATAATATATGTATACTTAGTATTAGAAGCTGAGTAAGAAATACCACGTCAATTGTTTTTCAAGACAATTAGGCAATACTCAGAGGCAAACCAGGAAAACTAAATCTCTCTTCTTTCCTCATTACTGCACTGCAAATTTAAAAGACTGACTATCTGTGAAGCCAGCAGTCAGAACATTTTCAGAACAGTAGTCTCCTCTTCCAAGAGCTCACTATTATACTTACAAATTTCCAAGTGAACATTAGAGGTGCCTGCCTGCTGCCCAGGGCCCCACAGAAAGACAAGTGAGGGTCACAGGTGGGGGGCAAGGCAGGGCAGCCAGCACTCTGTCCCCCTTGATGCTATTTCATTCCATTTGGAACTAATAAGATATCTGAGAAGCAGAGTGGGCCTGGATGCGGGATACGAGTTAGTCCCTGAAGCCTTCCATTTGCACAGGAGCCTTCAGATCACAAAGGACTGTCATACCCTCACCTCAGAAGCCGCTTAGGACCATGACCACGTGAGGTAAGGCCAGGACAACTGTCTGCATTCAGCCCAGACGGCAACAGAAGTTCAGACAGGTGATCGAGATGATGTAACTTCCTTATTTGGAGGTAGGGCCCGTGGCTCCCACCATACCTCTGCTGCTTTCCATTTTCTAGAGGAAATGCTAGCACTGGGTGGAAGCTGCTCACCAGGGTTTGGGGGGCCAGCACATGACCTCGCAGAATACGCCTACTCTCTCTGTGTCTTAGATCCATCACCTGTAATATGCAGGAAGGATAGTGCCCACTCCCCAACCTCACAGAGTGACCGTGGGGAGCAGCTGAGAGAATAGACAAGGAAGCCTCACACACATACACAAGGTCTACAAGACAGGAACCCTGTCTACGTAGGCATTAGGCCCGGGGAGCACTATTTTTCCATTGTACCCCTTCCAGCCATTTTTGTGTGTGTATGAGGCTACTAGCTTCTCGCCACCCCAACCCCTCCCCATCCCTGCTTCTTCGCCTCCTGTTTCACTCCTTATCTGTACACCCTCTTCATTGCACTGGGTTAGATAGATAAAGATACCAGCTGGGCCATACAGAGCCCCACTTACAAGGAGTTTAGCGTTTTGGGCAAGGAATGGACACGTGAATGAGGGGGTGAAATGGAGGAGTCTGTGTGTGACTGTGCCTGTGTGTACACACACACGCACATGCACATGTATGTCCACTGTACCAATGTGGGCATACTAAAGATGACTTCATACAACCTCAGGCCTCAGTAGGTAATGTCCAGGACCTTTCCAATATGCAGATGTTCAATTAAAAAATCCCAATGCATTGCTGTATTTTTCCACTGTCTCCTAGCTGTGCTACCATATGGAAATGCCTGAATCCTTTAGGGAGGTTTTAAAGCTGAAGACAAAGATCACTGAGAGTTGAGTGAAAAGACCTACTGTGTGTGTGTGTGTGTGTGTGTGTGTGTGTGTGTGTGTGTGTGTGGTGTCCACTGCGACTGTTGTTGGGGGGAGGGATCTGGAATAGTGAAAGCCTGAAACTAGCTTCTTAACAGCATTTGAGAAAGATTAACCTGCTAACATTGGACGAAAAAGGTCCATGGGGTAGAGGAAGAGGAAATAAACCGTTTAGAAAAGAGGAGATGAGACAGAAAGCTAAGGACATCTCAGCAAAATGGCAGGAGAGCTGCAGCCTCTACTGGTACAAAATTGGAATTTAGGGAGAAGGAGGGGCAAGTCCATGTGGACAAACACAAATCCACCCGATGATGGCAGAGCGAGCGGTGGGCTGGCAGAGTTGGGCAGGACCGAGGGCTGGTTGAGGCCATCTTTCCTATGTGCTCTCCTGGCAAGAGTTTCTCTCTGAACAATGTGGATATTTAAACTCCGAGACTGAGAAAAAGAGAAGTGAGGACCTAAACCTTCCCAGGGGGATGCTGAAGAATTGGTGACACCACGAGGAGGTCAGATGGGGGAACAACTGCTTCGTGACAGCTCTCCCCACCTCACAGGGAGCACCCAGGCCTGGGCAGGGGGCCCCATTTGGGTGACTAAGGGACAGGAAGCAAAAAGAGGGAGGCGCAGAGGAATGTCTGGAGTTAGTGGTAAGAACAAGCAGGGATCTTGGAGGAAAAGATCACAGTCTGTGTTAGACGACTGTCAGGGAAAACACACACACACACACACACACACACACACACACACACACACACGCACGCTTGCACCTACCTGCATTAAAGAGATCTCAGACAACCCAACCACCTAAAGTACTTTCAAACTTCACTTGGGAGCCATCCTCAGCAAGGATTACAATCTGTGCAGATTGACAATGACAGTTAAAATGTTAATTTTTTTTAAACCTGCAAATAGCACTTTGAGTCTTCATAGTGAGTTGGCAGGTGCTACAAAGAGCTCATCTCTCCTATCTCTCCCTTGACAACCTAGAAATATCAGTCACTCTCGTCCCTGTGGCTACCACAGTGATATAATAAGAAACAAGGGAGGAGATGAATCTCTCCCCAGACTCTCATCTCGGGAAGCCAAGGGAGGTTGAATGAAAAACAATGGAAGATAACCAGAGCAGTGTGAGTCTAGTGCTATCGATTTTGCATCTGTTTCAAAACATTACTCATTGGAATGGTGGCAGCCCTTGGGAAGGGTGCAAGGAGGCTTCCTTCCGCTGGGAAGGGCTCTGTGCTCATGGTCCCAGTGCATGCCAGGAGAGGGGGGCAGGGAGATTCTCAGACTCTTCCCGTGGCCTGCCGCCAGGCTCCAGTAACTTGCTGAGTTTAAGTGCCAATGGTTTTTAATTAGGACTTGAACGTTTTTTTGAAGTTGCAAAGTGCTGGGTGGGCAGTTCAAATAAATACCAGCTTGATACAGGCCATAACTAAGTCGTGAAAATAAAACTAGCAATGGTTATTAGGTGGTCATTAGGGATACTAGATAAAAGAAATAAAAATTTGGAGTTGCAGGGAACTAAAGATTCCTAATACAGTTTTCCCCAAAGGGTAGGATTCACGCCATTATTAATATGACATATGATTTTAGATGATCCAGAAAATGCTTAATGACACAAGGATGGGTTATTAAATAATATTAAGTTACATTGTGAGAAAGTTATTCCTGTTCCAATTCTCCTTGATCCTTTCTGAGTATCTCAAAGAGGAAGTCTCTGTTGGGTGCTACTATATCCTTAAGACTTCTAACATTTGCCAACTCCTTTTTTAACACAAAGAGAACAAGCTGCAGGTGTAGAAACTTTGTTTTGACCAAAGCATCTAGAAAGAATTTAATCTCATTGTTTGGTTTTCATTTTATTTATTCCTTCACATATTTTCTATATGTACTTCCTATAACAATATAAGGTTTCTTCTTTAAAAATAAATTTATTGAAATAAAATATTAGTCCATTGGAAAAATATTAAGTACATGTTACACAAATAGTACACAGATGATGAAGATGGCATGAACGTGAGTGGAGTTTGGAGAATAAAATTGTTGGACCCAGAGCAGGAAAGGACTTGCCCACAATGGCACATTTGGTCAGTGTCTTCCACTCCTGCTGCTGGAACCCTATGAAGGAGGAGTGGAGGTGAAAGTCGGCCTCGCCCAGAGAGCATGTGGAGCTCAGAGAAGGCACATGAGTTCTCTAAAGCTCTGGGTCCGCAGATCTTCAGCAGAAGTTGGTCCCTTCTTCTCAGGCAAAAAAACCAATAACCAAGAGTCAACTGACCCCCATTAAAGTATGTCACACAACAGTGACAGAATTAGTCACTTCACCTCATTTTCTTTTCCTTTTCCATCAATTTCCTAGATCCCTGCGAGATAACAATTGAACTCCAGCCAAGACATCTACCAGATGGAAAAACAGATATCCATTACCCTACACTCACTGGTCCATTCTCTAAACTCGTGATGCCCTGAATACTCCACCTAGGAGGCAGTGGCTGCAAAGAATGGTCTAAGTACAGGATTCTGGGCCTCCGGAGAGCTAATCGCTGCTTTGCCACATGGCAGCCCAGCGTGACGGGAATGCAGAGTGGAAAGCAGAAGTTTACCCTCATGCTGCCTGCCATGTATCACATCCATACACAACTGCAGCTTGATGGATGCAGTGAACACAGCTCTGTATATCTGCCATGGCCCCAGCGACCTTTGAGATCCCTGAGTTAAAGGGACTATTACTCATCTTTATGAACAGCTTCCTATGACAGGTCTGCCAGATAAAGCCCAGAGACCCTTTGATGAAGTAAATAATTTAGCCCCATCCATAATGACCTGCCATTCCCAAATCCTGATGCCTGTCCAGGGATTGCTTCACCAAACCAACGAAATAATGAATCCTTACTGATGACGCCGGGACAGCACAAACTTTAAGCATAAGCTAAACTGCATCTGAGAGCATATGAGTTTTAAAGAAGACTAGGAATAAGGGACATTTTCTTATACAAGTTTCTGCAAACACAAAGCCATCACACATTTCCAGTTTTTAAATAATGGATACTGTTTATTGGGCACCTACAATCTGCCACATGTTGTACTTGGAAACTTCATGCATTATTTCAGTTAATCCTCCAAACAGCCTTGCAAGGTGGCTGTTAATATCGCCATTCTACTGAGAGCCAAAATCAGTTAAGCATCTTCCGAGTGTCACCCTATAGCAAGTAGCAAGGCGGTAAGCCTTGCTTTTGCTGGAACAAGAGAGGGTATGAATAAATGAAGGACCCCATGGCAGAGGAAGGATATGAACTACTGTTGGTCTGACTCCATCATTCCATTCTCATTCTACTCTACGTCACCACTTCCCTCTCAGTGAGAAAGCTCGGTTTAAGAGGAGGGTGGACTGCTGCTTCTTGTGTTCGCCTGGTGCCTTGCGTCCTCCCAGCCCCCTATCCTGATGGTAGGGGTGCAGGACATTTGGAAAAGCATGTGACATCCCAATGACACCCATTTCCTGTTTGAGATACAGTCACAACGTGGGCTTGATGGGGCTTTCGATATGTCTTCTGCTGCCCTGCCCTGAATTCAAATTATTACTTCCCAGAGACATACATAAAGGCCAGAAAATTCCAGAAAGCAACTAGTATTGGCCAGCTGATTTGTGAAGAGAGCAAACAAAGTAGCTGCTGGACATTCTGACCTCATGGGAAGGACCTGTCTTTGTGCGACCAATTTCTACTGCATGGGCATGTACCTGTGTGTGGCTTTGGAATCCTCCCAAGTCACTGACTGGAAGAGCTTGACAAGCCTGTGGATTTCCTGCTCCAACTTATTCATTACAACTGAGCTAATGAACAGATATGGATAAAACTTGAAAAGTGACACAAACAAAGGACAATAGCGACGATATCAAGACAGTGGTGTTTGGGTAAAATTGTCTTCTTTACAATTTAAATTAATTGAGATGCCATCATTAAAAAAAATAACGCGTATGTAGTCATCTTGTTAAATGTTATCAAGGAGATAAGGACTAAGAAAAGACTGTTGTACTTTTTAGTTGGAAATGACTTGTGTTGGAGAACCTGGGAGAACAATGGGAAGAGGTAGGGGCAGAGTCAGAAAACTCAGGTTCTCTCCCCAGCTTCCCTTTGACCAGCCTGGCACCCGTGTGCAAGTCCACGGACTCCACTGTCGATTCTGAGCCTCCAATCCTGTGCTAATAAAATGGCAATCACAATTGTCCTGACTAACTCTTGGACCTTATAGTAAGGGTCTGTTATAGGCTGAACTGTGTCCTCCCAGAATTCAGGTTGAAGCCCTAATTCCCAATGTGACTGTATCTGGAGACTGGGTAATTAAGGTTAAATGAGGTCATAAGGGTGGGGCCCTAATCCGATAGGACTGGTATCCTTATAAGAAGAGGAGGAGACACCGGAGATCTCTCCCTCTCTCTATACAATCACAGAAGAAAGGCCATGTGAGGATACAGGGAGAAAGTGGCCACCCACAAGCCAGGAAGAGAAGCCTCACCAAAACCGACCCTGAGAGCCCCTTGATCTTGGACTTCCAGTCTCCATTACGGTAAGAAAGTACATTTCTATTGTTTAAACCACCCTGTCTGTGGTATTGGTTATGGCAGCTGAGCAGAGTCCAAAGAGAGAAGGTATGAAAAGAGTTGTAAAGTGACACACAAATGAGGAGCATTCATGCAGTGTGAGGCCAAGTCGTGAGGGAGCAAGGGGGAAGTGAAGAGGTAGGGAGGGTACATTTTGATTCCTGCTTTGGAATTGAAGAACATGAGACAGAGGAGTAGCTTGAGGAGGTAGCACAATGGAGAGAAATTTGGTAGCATAGCGTCAAGGTCCTTCCCATAAGGACCTGAACTTTAAATCCAGGTCAGAATGAGGAACAGAAAAGCAGAGAGATTACAGATCTTACATGGAGATGTGGAGATTACCAACCTATGAGATGTTTTAAAATAGCAGTCACATTGGGTCATCCTGAGGTTGAACTATTTCTCAAGAGAAGAGGGTTAGACCAAATGTGATAATAGTCCTTCCAAACTGGGTGTTCCCTGACTCCAGAGGCTCTCCATAGGCAGAGCTTCCAAATCTTCAGGTGTGTGACTCACTGACAGGGTGTGAGATGGGACTCACCGTTTGCTTTACCGAGGAAATATCTTGTTCTTCTCTCAACACAAGCTAATTCAACACAGGAGGTGACTGAAGCACAAAAGCAAGAAGACCAAGCAGAGGATGGGAGAGTGAGTTGTAAGATCTGTCATCTCTCTGCTTCTCCATTCCTGGTTCTGATCTGGATTTAAATTTAAGTTTTTGGTGATTCTATTCTCCTCCCTCAAGGCTGCATAACTCTTTGCATAAATGAAGTGCAAGGTGAGGAAGCCATTGGGAATAGATTGGGTTTGAATCCCAGCATAGCTGTGTGGTACTGGCAAGCCATTTAACCCTTCCGATCCTCAGCTTTCTTACCTATTTCAGGAGGTGGATTGAACTCAGGGTCTGAAAGTACAAGGCATGTACAAAGCCAGTCCTGCTTCCACAACCCCACACTTTTGGCAGACATAAGTAATTGATCCCGGCTTTCATTCCCTCTGAGCTCAGGTACAGACTAACAACACAAGGAAACCTCAATCCATGAGTTCAATTTGGTACAGGGAATTAAATTTATTTGCCTTCCTAGGTACTAGATGGTGTCTAAGTCCCTTCCAGTTCCAGTGTTCCCAGATTCTGCGATGCTCATGTGCAAAGCTATGGCACAAATAAAGTCTTGGAAAAAAATAAATAGAGGATACAAGAGGAAAGAAGACAGAAATGGGGAAAAAACACAAATCTGAAAGATGACAAGGTAAACCCCCATTGTTAAATGGTAGTAATTCAGGTCCTCTGTGTCTCCTGGTGCCTCCCAGGTGTTAGCCAGGGGGATACAGGCACCCGAAGGAAGGAGAAGGTATGAGACCCAGAATGCCACACAGCTATGCTGGGATTCAAACCCAATCTGTTCCCAATGGCTTCCTTACCTTGCACTTCATTTATGCAAAGAGTTATGCAGCCTTGGGGGAGGAGAATAGAATCACCAAAATCGTAAACTCTAAATCCAGATCAGAACCAGGAATGGAGAAGCAGAGAGATGACAGATCTTACAACTCACTCTCCCATCCTCTGCTTGGTCTTCTTGCTGTTGTGCTTCAGAGTCACCTCCTGGTGTGGAATTAGCTTGTGTTGCGAGAAGAACAAGATATTTCCTCAGTAAAGCAAACGGTGAGTCCCATCTCACACCCTGTCAGTGAGTCACACACCTGAAGATTTGGAAGCTCTGCCTATGCAGAGCCTCTGGAGTCAGGGAACACCCAGTTTGGAAGGACTATTATCACATTTGGTCTAACCCTCTTTTGAGAAATGGTTCAACCTCAGGATGACCAAATGTGACTGCTATTTTAAAACATCTCACAGGTTGGTAATCTCCACATCTCCATGTAAGATCTGTAATCTCTCTGCTTTTCTGTTCTTCATTCTGATCTGGATTTAAAGTTCAGGTCCTTATGGGAAGGACCTTGACGCCGTTCTACCAAATTTCTCTCCTTCACATATTTCACTATGCTGGGCCCATCACAGTTACACATAACAAAGTCAAGTGCAAAGTCTAACAAGCGAAGCTTGCTAGAGCCGTGGGGTAAGGAGGGAGTGGGAGTGAAGGAGGGTGAAAGGTGTGCTGGTGCATATATAACAACACTGAGGAGAAGAGAAAAAATATGCTCTGATTTATAGCATTGGCCAGTTTCTGTGGTGTACATATTCCCGCTATTGTCAATTCCTAGCTACCAACAAAAGGTCACTGAACAGAGTTGAAGAGACACATAACTGGCTTTCAGGGGCCCATACGAACTAAACTCCAGCACACCATTCAGGGGAGGGAAATGCAGGGCTACTAACAACTGATGACTATCTTTGCGTCAGTCACCCTAAGAATTTTACAGTATTATTCCAGATATATATCTCCCATTCCTGTTTTATAATGTTTCAAATTCCATTTGCAATCTACCAAGCAAATATAAGTACACTGGTATCACCAAAATGGTGCTTGGCTCAGAAGCCCAGTGAGGCACAAAGAACCCCTGATTTGGCTCACCTAACTCAGGTTGATAATGTCACATGAAGGGGAGGGAGACGATCTGTTGGGAGACCTCCACCCCCTGGGTCTTTCACAGAGCTCACCATCCGTCCCATCATGCCTGGCTGTGTTTCCTCCCATAACATCTCCTGCCTGGGTATTCATGTATTCCGCACATATTGTGGATCACTTATTATGTGTTAGGCCAGGCACTGGCGCTACACTCACACACACATTAACACTCACACATACACAATCTAGGAGAGGAGACAGACATCAAATACGACAGTATAATAGGTGCACAGTGTAATAGGTGCGATAGGTCTGGTCTTCTTCCCAGGTTCCATCATCTATTCAGCAAATATTTATAAAGTGTCAGTCTTGTTATTGATGCAACAATCTCTTTGCCCAGCCGTTATAAGCTAGGGTACAGTGATGACACAACTAAAACAAGAATCAACTGTTCTTCAGTGGATCTTCTTTTGGTGGGAGCAGGGTAACTGAGTAGGGTCGCGAGAGATGAGTAGAAATGTGCACCCCTGCCAGAGAGATGACAAGCTCAGTCACACTGGGGACCATGAACATGGCTGTGTGAGGAGCATGTGGCTCTGTCATGGGCTAGGAGGCAAAGACGAGTACGATATCATAGCTGGTCTGGAGAAGTTCACAATCTAGTGGGAGAGACAGACTTGCAGACCACCCTTGCAGAGAAAATGCTGCTCCAGTACACACACACACACACACACACACACACGCACACACACGCACCTCACTAAGGAGCTCCGTGCTGGATGCTATACAGAGAAGGAAGATGAGGTCAACCTGGTCTTGACTTGGACATGTCTGCTGTCCTGCCAGGGAACGAGGGCTCACACCTGACACAGTGTGAAGCACGACACTCTCCCAAAAGGGAGAGATAAACTTCATGGGGTATCAGACTGGAAGACATTATTTCTGGATGAGGACACAATCAGGAAAAACTACCCTGAGGAAGTGAGGGAGGGTTGGTGAGCACCCCTGTAACTACGGCCTATTCTGAGCCCAGCACGTTCATACCTTCTTCCTCCAGCCACGCTTTGCTGAGCAGCTACTAAGGGTCCACACTGTGCCGATGTCAGAGGGGATACAGACATATCTTTTGGGTCCCCACCTCTGGTCAATGTGCTTTACCTTGTATTTAGCTGAAGGTGCCCATCACCCCTTGCGGTCTGGCCAGCAAGCGCCACAGAAGGGTACAGCAGAGGTGGCAGAAGCCAGACTCTCCGGTACTGAGCTCGGAGGTGTCAGGGGAAGGAGGAAGTGGAGGGAGGAGGAGTGGGGAAGCGGGCCAAGGAAATGACGGCACTGAGGGCTCAAGGTGGAATACACATTCCTGTTACACAGAAGCACAGGAACAACGTCTCCCTCAAAAGAGTCTACTGAATTCATTACTCAAGATGGAGGAAGAAACATAAAAATAACCTTCTAGAACTTGCAGGATATGGGCATATGTTTCCTCAACAACCCTAGGAGGTAGGTGTACTACTGTCACCCCATTTTACAAATAAGGTACTGAGGCCCAGCGAGGCTAAAATGACTTGCCCACATCACACTCTACCTACTATACACAGTGGAGCTGTGATTGCAACCCAGGCATTCAGCTGTGCTCTTCCAGTGCCCTTGGGAAGACAGACCAGGCCCCTTCTCCAACCTTGCACCCCACCTCAGGGGTTAAGAGTCAGACATACCTGAGCTCCAGTCCTGGGTCTGCCTTATTAGCTGCATGAACTCAAGCAAGTTATTTAACTTTCCTGAGCCTCAGCTTCCACCTCTGTGAAATGGGACTAATGCCTACGCCATAGGACTGGTATGAGAATTACAGGTAACAAAACACTCACAGCAGAGCCTGGCAACTAGCAAGCCGTCGATGTAGGGACATTGTAGTTAGTGGCAGCAGTGGTTCTGGCTGTGTCTCAGAAGCACAGAATGTCAAGTCCCAGAGAGCCCCTATCCCATCTGGAGTGAATGAGAGGATGAAGACAGGAGTAGATGCAGCCTTACTTTCCGGTGTGTCATAGGCTGTGAATGGAGAACCATAAAACTCGAATGTTTTGTGCATTGTGCCTGGACCCTCAGATAGTCCTGGTGCAGCACTCTAATTGGGGTTACATCCTGCTTCTGCCACTTAATAATTGTGTGACTTTGGTTAAATTACATAGGCTTTCTGAGCCTTTGTTTCTTCGCTGCCAAAGGGAGATAGCCAACTTGCGGAATGATGAGCATAAGAGGAAAGTTTGTAAAGTGTTCTGTACAGAGTCACTACTAACCCCTCTTAGATGCATACTTCAAAAAAATAATACCAATAATAAATAAATAAGTAGCCAACATTCTCTGGCCTCCTGAACAACTTCTCTTCCTCCCAAGGCGAGGTCCTTTGGCATCAGCCACGTGAATGCAGTCGCCCCTATTGGATCTCTCAGACTGGTAGGTAGCCCTGGCTGCATCCTGCCCCACAGTCCGTCTTACTTGTCCCGTGTGTGTGTGTGTGTGAGATTTATTTTGTTTTCTTTTCAATCAATTGCCAACACTTAAAAGCAGGGAGCTTTCATTTATGGTTCCAGATTTCCATAGGGCAAGAGTCGGCCTAAGCTTACCCTTCCCTCTTTCGTTCAAACTAGCTTGTCCCATTTAATCAGACTGGGCTCTCTTTCTTCTTTCATTGCATTGCACAGGTCGCCTGCACCTATGGGCATTTAAATGTGTGAGCCCTTTGGATTCAATGAAAACTTTCTGCTGTTACAGATTTTCCAAATTTATTTAAAAATAAAATAGGGGCTGTTCGTTCAAGACTTGGAGTAATCCCACTATTCCTGGTCTACCATCTGCTTAAACAGTTCTCTTTGTTGGGACCCAGAAGTGAGGAAGGCACCTAGAGGCTGTGTCGGCCCCTTCTGTGCTGGTACCTTTCCAGAGAGGAGAGGTTTGCTCTTGAAGCCTCTGAGTTAGACTGTGGAGAGCTCTCTCCGGTGGGATTCACAGAGAAGGCCACGCAGAGCTGCACGGAACCAACTGCTTTAATGAATAATATTAAAGTGGTGGTACCATTGTTAATTCATGAAATAAGAATGGAATTAAAGATCAAGGAAACGACATGGGAACAGGTTAGTCAGATGCCTCCCTCCCACCTCCTGTCAATGTCCCCCCAACTTTGCTTCCTGTGTAATCCTGGAACACTTTGTGCCAAGACTGAGCCTCTGAAGCTCCCAAACATACTCTTGCCCCTTTATAGTGAAACAGCCTGAGGAGCCCACAAACATTTAGTTGCCAGCCTGCTCTCAAAGCATCATCAAGAATTTAAAAGGACACAAATCGCTTAAACCACATTGTGCAAAGAAAGAAAAACACAGACTGGGAAGTCAGTGGATTCAGGCCACACAGCCAACGATATTTGTGTCTGGTTGTGTCTGGACAGAACCTATCTTTTCGGGGGTAGAGGCAGCAGTGAAAAACTGTTACTAATTTCTTCAACAAACACATATTGTGAGCCTTCTGTGATAACTGTAGACTGGGAATACAAAGAATTCTTAACACATGGTCCAAACCTTCCAGGGAAGAAAATAAGACAAATCCACATGAAACATTAAGTAACAGATTCATTGATTCAGGCAAGCAAGAATAGCAGGGCCATTTGCAGACAGAGGGTTCCCCTCCATGCTGGGCTGAGTGGCTCTGAGCGATTCTCTTCCTTTCTCTAAACCCGTTTTCTCCTCTCTGGAGGAGATAAAAATAATCCTTGCCTCTTGGCATTGTTGCATCAATAAGATAGTAATATATCTGAAGTACTTTGTAAATAATGACCGCCTAATCCAACAGAGCTCTTTGTTACTATTATGGAATACTTAATACAGACAAAACAATATGCTCTGCGCATGGGCATGTAAGATTAATCAAACAAGTGATTACCAATCGCATCCTAGTAAAAAGGCTTCATAAGAGAGCAAGCACCAGAAGGAAAGATGATAACAAGAAGAGCTCTGAGTTTCAAAGAGGGAGGCTACTCAGTGTCGGAAAGAAAACCATGGCTGCAAGGTCAGTCCCCGGGGGGTTTGGGGCTGGTGCTGCACCAACCAGCTGGCTCTGCGACCTTCAGCAACTGGCTGTGCTTCTCTGTGCCTTTGACTTCTCATCTGTAAAATGAGGGGGTTGAATTCAATTATCTGCATGGCTCCTCCCAGCTTGACAGGCGATGATCTATGGTCTAGGAGGGGATGGGCCTTGAAACCTGAATCAGGTTTCAGGAGAGGAGTAGGAGCTCATGAATAATGGTACAGAGGCAGAGCCAGGAATACACAGAGAGAGAGAGAGTAATAAAAAAGCTGACATTTATTGAGTGCCTACTTTGGGCCCTGTTTTAAAGTGCTTTATCTGTATTCATTCATTAAATCCTCACAACAATTCAACAAGGTTGAAAAATTATCACCCCCCACCCCCCATCCCCCCCACCCCCCGCTTACAGGGAATAAGACAGAGGCATAGGGTGGGTAAGTAATAATCTGCCCAAAGTCACACAGCTTAGTCAGGAGCTTTAAACCCAGGCAGGAAGATCCCAGAGCCAACACATTCCACACACAACTACTAGAACAAATTATAGATCACAAAGCAGGAATGTGGTAGGGGGACAAGGTGTGAGGTAAGTAAGCCCTGTGACTGCAAGATGGCATCTTTTCTAGTAGCCTTTTCTGCTCCTCAAAGCAACAAGGTTAGAGCCATGTCTTCCACCACTTGTCTGCCCAGCTGACCACTATCCCCACAGAACAGACTACTAAGCCAGAAAAATGAAAGCCTTCATAATGGAGCATCAGAAGAGAAAGGGCACTTCGAGGTCCCATCTGCCAAACTTCTCCACCAACATTTTACTGACTTGAACACAAAGGCCCAAGGAACTTAAGTGACTTTCCCAGGGATTCATTCATGCATTCATTCATGTATTCATGTATTCATGTATTCATTCATTCATTCATTCATTCATTCATTCATTCATTCATTCATACTAAGCATCCCTTATGTGCCTTGTATTGTACAAGGCCAGGGAGATGTAGGGCTGAGATAAACAGATTAGATGAAAGTAGTAAAGAGAAAGGAGTCCCCTAATAGAGAGATGGAAGGGGTGCCGGGAATTGGAGCTGGAAAACTTACCTTAGGCCAGGGGGCTAGAGGATGCCTTCTGCCGGAGGTCAGTTTAAGCAGAACTCTTAAGTGTGGGTTATCTAATTATAGAGAAAGCAAAGAAGGAAACCAAAACCCCTGTGCCCATGGTCAGTCCTCTTCAGACTCTGTGTGACAATGTTAACAATACGTTCTCTAAGCATTTATGCGCAGAGAACACAGTGCACTACAGATACCCTCTTGGCTCACCAAATTCTGCTGCACGAGAGGCAGGCAATGAGACTTATTACTAGTCTTATTATGTCCTATTACTGTTTGCTTCCATTTCTCCCAGGGTTTTGAATTTGTAAAACAGACAGTTTTGATCTGACCTGGATTATACAAACACCTGTGTGGAAGTCACCATTGTTTTCTCTCTCCCAGAGAGACGACTGCCAGTGTGTGTGTTCGAACCAACTTGGTCATTATCCCATTTGAGTTTTTCCCTTTTCTGTGGCCTATTTTTAGCTTCCTTCTCCTATTTTCAAAGCTCTATTAAAATAAGGTTTTCATTTTAATCACGCTCTCTGGGCAGGCCAAATTTAGGCATAATGAAAACAAAAACTGTTATGCAAAATGAGATGTTAGAGGAAGGCCGGCTGGGCACACGTGCACTGCATCTCCAACACGCGCTGGCTGGAACAGTGCGCAGGTTCTCCAGGCTGGGACCTGCTATTCTCCCCCAAAGCAAGGCTGCCCATTAGTGCGCCAAGAATATTCTGTTGCCAAGTAATACGGCTCGGAGCTGTTCTGTCCCTAATCCCTTCAGTAGCCAGGCAGCAGATAAAGGTTGGGTATTGCCTGGCTCAGTGTGAGTCAGCCCTCGTCAAGAAGACCCCCATCCCACAGCTCCTGCAAAGGGAAATGAGCCTGGCCAGGTCCTGGACTGCAGATCTACCCTAGGGTCTTTCTTCTATACACTAGCTGCACATAAGAATCACTTTGAATGCTTTTAAAAATACTGCTTTCCCAGGAAGACACCCCAGACCAAGTGAGTCAGAACATCTGAGGGTGGAACATGGGCAGAAGGTTCTTGATTTTTTGTTTTTTGTTTTTTGTTTCATTTTTGTTTTTGTTTCTTTAACATCTCCATACTCCAGCCTCGGTGGAGAATTTCAACAGAAGAAGAATGGGGAGAAGAGGGTGGGACATCTTGTACTCAAAGGGTAGTCCCCACCCCACCCCATCAATGTCGCCAATTCTGTTAAAAATGCAGAATCTCAATGCCCAACAGGAACCCTGAATCAGAACCTCATTTGAACAGGTTCCCTTATTGACATGACAGACCGAGAAACACTGTCATATTCTGTTTTTTTATCCAAGGCTATGTGGAAAGCCACTAGGATTGTGTCCAAGAGCCCAGATTCGGCCCTCAGACACTGCCTGGGTCAAAACCACTCCGTTGCTTATCTGACATTGGGTATGTTATACAACATTCTGTGTCTCAGTTTTCTCATCTGTAAAATGAATTACAGCATTGATTTCACAGAATTGTTGGGCGAAGGAAGTTAGTTAATATTGCTTAAAACAGTGCTGGCTCACTGTACGTGCTCTCTGAGTGTTATTATTACCATGAGAAGGATGGCTGGGTGAACCCCTAGACTTGCACTCACCGTGGTGTTTTCCTATCCCCCTGCCATGTACAGAAAAATCTGTTGCCATGACAAACTGATGCTCTTAATGAGGTGGTAACATTAAGGCATTAGGAAAGGGTTCAAACAAGTAGACTCAGCATCAGAACGTATGAGCCTTTTTCCTCCTTCACTAAAAGGACTTCATTCTGAAAACTAGACTCCCCACCGACAGGAGGGCACTGAAAAATGTTACCAGAAGTGACTGCGTGCTCTACATCACCCACACCCCCTGACCCATGATGCCACCTGCCCCAGGGCACCATAATGCAATGTGTCTTTCTTGGGATTGGGCCCCCTGCGGGGGAAGAACTGGCCATTCACTTGGCACGAGTGGAAAACATCCATCCCGATGACTGGGGTGACTCGGGGAACAGGCTATAGTGGTTTTTAAATATGTTCACAAGTTCTTTGCTTAACTCCTCTCTCCTGAAAGTGACAAAGACTTAGTGACTCGCTGCTAATAAACAGAATGTGACATAAGTGACAGGATGTGACTTGCCAGTATTAGGTTACAGATGGCAGGGCCGCTTCCTCCTTGCTCTCTTACATCTCCTGCTCTCGGGAAGCCAGTGACCACGTCATGAGCTCAGTCCAGCAGCTCCCCAGAGAGGGCCACGTAGGGAGGCACTGAGCCCATGCGAGTGGGCCATCACATGGCACATCCTCCAGCCTGAGTCAAGCTTCAGATGACGGCGGCCTTCACCAACAACTTGACGGCCACCTCCAGAAAGACCCTAAGCCCAAACCAACCAGCTACGTAAGCCCTTCTGGATGACGGAACCACCAAAACTGCGTGAGACAGTGAAAGTCTGTTGCAGTTTCGAGCCACTAAGTTTGGGGGAATTCTGGTACGCACCAGGAGATAACTAACGCATTCGCCTGGTACAAGCTAAACGGATGTCTTCTGAAAGCCTGGGCGATGCATAGAAATGAAAGACGATAGGGACCCAGCTGGAAAAGAAGCAAGACTTGAGCCACGAGAGAAGATGAGGACTTGTGAAATCCTTGAATTCTTAGTAATCTTAAAAGATCCAGACTTTAGAGCCCCAAATCCTGAGTCTGACCCTGGCTCTGCCACGATTGGTTTTGTGGAATTGGGTGGGTCCCTTAACTGATCTTCCTCTCAGAAGAATAGAGAGAATGTGACGTCGGAGATCTAACATATGGGTCTCCGAGGGTTGGAGCTGCTACCCCTACACAATGCTTCTCCTCTTCCCTCTTTCTTCTCTGACTTTCAGATCCCACACAGCTGTTAACCTAACCCCAGTACATTTGCTTGCCTTGCGGACCAATGTTGCTATCATGGGATGGGGGAGGGGAGCCCCCACGGAGGCTCTGTGGAGAAGGAGGAGAAAAGGGATGCCACATATACTCGATCTGGACCCTGCCTGGGTGAGGGGAGGGGTCTGATTGAAGCCGCCACCAGAGCAGTGACCATGACTGCTGTCAAACCAAGCGTATCTGGTGATGCTTGGTGAAACTGGCACCGTGTGGAACCATGTGGAACCCATCCTATGTTCTTCCACCCATGGTGCCAGAGAAAGAAGAGGCCGGTTATGAGTGATGGCGGGAACTCCCCTCCCCTGCCTTCCACCCTCTCCCACCCTGCTTGGTTTTCCTCTCCTCTTTACTCAAGAATCTACCTCCTAGGAAGACTGAGGGAGGGCAAGCACCCATCTTGACACATTTCTCTTGAACAGGAGATAACAATGAAGGCAGCCTGAACTTCGAGACCAAGAGGCCCATCCGGTGAGAAGTCCTGGTTCCTGTCACTTAACCCTCCTGCCCTGAGAGGGTCAAGACCATTTTATTCTTATTTCCCACAAATAAGAATAAAAAGGAACCAGCCCACAGCCAGCCCTCGCCACCACCCCTGATGAAGCGCATCTGGACATTACTCCAGACCACTAGACTGCTGACCTTCGCAGCACTGACTGGAAGACCGCTGGAATGCCTTTCACAAACCAAATCGTCCTGGCCTTTCTCTGTGCCCATCATCAGACCTGGCAGAAGACAGGGATTCAGTCATCCACAATGAAGTCTCAGCAAAGGAAAATCAATCTTGCATGAGCGGCCCCTCCCCACCTTCTCCCTCCTAAAAAATGAGCACAGCAGGGGGGTATGGAGCTGATGGGCCACTCCCAGGTGGCTATCCCTCCGCACATTGTCCTGACATTCTCCGTGGCCTGTTAGGAAGCTAAAGGATGTCACGAAGCTTTCTCAGTCCCTGTTTGCTTAGCTTCTAAGCCTGAAATCCATCCTTCTTCTGTTGGAAGGAATAAAAATAATGTCTGGCATTTACATTGTCCTTTTCCCCAAGGAGTCCAAGGGATTTTATCCACATTTTTCTGGGAATCCAGTCAAATCAGCTCACAGGCTCTGGAGGCCTCCTGAGGCAGTGGAGGGAGGAGCCAAAGCACAGAAAGGTGAGTGGCCCCCCATCTCTCCACTACTCAAGGGGGAGCCCTGGAATTCCATCTGGTTGGTCTTGGACCATCACCTAGCGTCTGCCAGTGGTGTATAGAACCAGCCTAGGGAGCTAAAGTGCTCAGCAAGTAGGCAGAGGGAAGATAAAGGCAGAAGCAGCTCTCTGCTGGGGGAGGGCAGAGGAAAAGTGAAACAGGTGTGGCTGAATATGAATTCTGACCTTTGCTCCTGGCCTCCTACGTCATCAAAAGTGAAGCTGTTGGCTCACGGGTTGCCTCACTGCAGCGGAGTGGCTGATGCTCATTGTGTTCTCTAGGACTTCGGCAATTTGCAGACACTGCCCTGGAGCAAGTCTCTCTGCCTCTCTGAGCCTCAGCGATGTTCCTCACTCAGAAAATGACAGAGATTCCTCCCATCTCTAAAGTGCTAGGAGTTGCTACCTATGAAACATCTGGAGCTGTAGGAAGGGACCCAGGATTGCTGGAATAGGCATGGGAAGACCTGGATCTTAATCTTGGCACACTAGCTGGCTGTATGATGCTGGGTGAATCAGCTGACTTGTCAGAGCCTTGGTTTTCTCACCTATAAAATGATGCAGTTGGTCATAGGCTCCCCAAGGTCCCTTCCAGTTCTGCCTCTATCTCTGAATTCAATCACGGCACATGGAAGGTGCTATACTAGAAAGAGTCTGTTCCAGACATTGACTCCCCTCTGTTTCATCTCTTCTCTTGTCTATCCATTCAATTGTCACATTGAGTGCCTATTATGTGGCCAGGTTCTCTGTTTGGCATTGGGATGTAACAATGAGAAAGATGGGCATGGTTTGGTCCATGTGCTAACTATAGTCGAAGAGAGGCAGAGAATTAAATAAATATCACAAGTGTGCGTGAAGAGCCAGAGGAATGAGACCTTGGAACCTTAAGGAATGTAAAAAAAACAGTCAATAGGGTTGACCCTGAAGTATAGGCAGGGAATGGTGGCAGTTGAAGCTGAAGAGTAGGCAGGAGGCAGATCTAAAGGGCCCGATTCTCCAGTTTAAGGATGATGTTTTCTAGCTACAGGGATCCTAAAAAAAGATCATTGAGTGATTTTAAGCATGGCTGTGATGCAACTAGATTTTTGTCTTGAAAAGATCAATTTGTGTATATAAAACAAACAAGACAAAAACCTATGGTGTGGCAGGGATTGGTTAGATGAAGATAAAGGAAACCAGCTGGGAGACCAGTGCAGTGTTCCAGGCAGGAGATGATTTGAACTTAGACTAGGATGGAGATGGACAAACACGGAAGCATCTGAGAAATTAAATTTAGAAGCTAGAATCAAAACAACAAAAAGAGCAATTAGATGTGAAAGTGGTGGGGCGTGGAGGAGAGTGAAGGTAAGAAAGTTGTTCTGGAGGCTTCAGAGGAATGAGAAGGGTGCCTGCGACCCATGGCTTCATCTTGTGACTCACTGAAAGCTAAACCAAACGCAGTAAGTTTCCTTACACAACTGCTCTCCCGGGGGCCCTTTCAGGTGAGAGGTACCCACCTGGGACTGGCCTGCCCTATGCTGCCCTACTTCCCTTTCCTCGGCAGCTCTGCCATGACCCTACAGTCCTGTAGAAAGGACAAACAGACCGCAGTTCTGAAATCTACAGGAAGCCTGCCTCTTCATCTGGGGTAGTAGAAATCCAACTGTAAAATCCCAAACTCTTGGAGAAAAAGGAAGGCAGAGTAGCTGTGATTTTATAAGACATTTTTGCATGTAAAAATCAAACAAAACCAGGAATTATCCCTATAGTTTTGGCCAGTTGGGCTTCATGTATCATGGGCTTTGATATAGCACCATGACAAAATTCTACAATGACAATCATTAAAACATTCAGAGTTACTAAAGAGAGCCTCTCAGTTGATGGATGGATAGAAGGAAGGAAGGAAGAAAGGAGGGAAGGAAGGAAGGAAGGAAGGAAGGAAGGAAGGAAGGAAGGAAGGAAGGAAGGAAGGAAAGAAGGAAGGAAGGAAATCTTAGGTCTTTACCAATCTCTCTCTCTCTCTCTCTCTCTCTCTCTCTCCCTCCCTCCCTCCCTCCCTCCCTCCCTCCCTCCCTCCCTCCCTCCCTCTTTCCCTTCCTCTCTTCCTCCCTCTTTATATGTCAGGGTTTAGCATTCATGTACTCAGTCAGTCTTATACAAGCCTCATGCAATTTTAAAATGTTTATGCAACCCTTTCTGTGCAGCAAATGTTCCTGGTGTGCAAGGACTGAGGAGAATAAGCTCTTACACTCTCAGGAGAAAGTATGACACCAGAGCAATTCCTGTCTTGCCCTCCATGATTAATCAGAGCAATAAATCAGATCTCCTTCCCTGCACCCCACCCCCCGCTACCTGCCACCTCCTTGGGACCCCCAAGCACTGACTGAGCAGTGAAGAGAGGGCATCATCTGCTTTCTTTGCTGTAAAAAAAAAAAAAAAAAAAAACAGAGAATTGAACTGGCACTCAGAAAGCTTTTATCTAAATGTATGGCTGCAATTCTACACACAATTGGTACACTGATACTAGACGTCAAACTTGGAGCCCATTTAAGGGGGCTTCTTTGTTAATGGTGGGACAGTTCAGAAAGGTTTCCCTCCAGCTGCTGCACCCTTACAGTTCCAAATATATGAACCCAAATCCAAGTGTTGCAGACTGACAGAGAAATCAGTCTTATTCAGTATCTATCAACGAGTGATCATAAGATATCTGATGGTACAAATATTACTAGAAGGGAAAGAAAGGCTTAGAGATAACAAGTAATGGTCTCAGCACAGCACACAGTTCAGAAGCAGTTCTGGATGTGTAGCTTTTGCCAAGCCCAGGAAAATAAGAAGATCAGAGCTGGAAGGGAAGACCTCCAAGATCATTTTCTATATAATAAGTCAAGGTCCCGAGAGGCTAAGGAATTATTCAAAATGCCTAATTTGTGGTTCACTGTCTAATGCAAAACCACACTGACCTTCTAAGAAGAAGAGACAAGCCAAATTGCCAGCAAGAACACACTTGCTCCCTCTGGTTCACTGCAATGCTCTGATGTTCTCTCATGCACAGGTGTTCTCTGCTTCTGATGAGTTCTTTGCGGAGTTTACATATTAGAGATGCTTTCTGGTCCTTATTTCCAGTACGTAGTCAATCTGTTTAGTGAGCTCTGTTAGCTGAGGACAGGGTCAGGAACTTCATTGGAAAGCCCAAATCCCATCTGAGATGGTTTAGTGTCCCAACTGAGAAACTAGTTCCACAGCCCAAGAAAACTTCCCACTGCTGGCTTTGCAAGGGGCCCAGGGATAAAAGGTGGATACGGTCACACTAACCCAGCTGTACTCTTTGAGGCCCACTGAAGCGGACCTTGTAGATTCTGCCAAGACACGGAGGCTGGGTGGTTGTTTGTAGGGGCAGAGAGACAGAGCATGCCTCACTCTCAGTCCTACCACCTAAGATCATTACCAAGCTAGGTTATGCATGATTTAGGCTTGTCACAGCTGCTTGGGGGACAGTTTACTTAGAATCAAATTATAGGTTTTCACTTGTATGAATGAAGTGGGTCCACTACTAGGATTATTTCCAACTATCAAAGGAAGTACATTCTTCATTAGATTAACTCTCAGTGAACAGTGAACCCATGCTACTACTACTGAGTTCTGTGCTAGAAAACTGCCGGGGTACCTGGGATTGCTGCAAGGCTGTCCCAGATCCTCTGAAGCCTGTTGCCCCAAGCGGTGGGTGCATGCATCGCCTCAGCCCACTAGGGTCCTGATCTGTGAGGCTCTCTCTGTCTCACTGGACTTTGGTCTCTCTTCTCAGTAGCTCTAAGTCTCAGCAAACACTCTGGGCTGTGGGAGCACAGGAGCTGTCAGCCTCTGGGTAAAGATTTGAGATTTCCATTAAGTGGATGCCATAACTTTCTGTCTCTCCCAAGTTTTTGCTTTCCAATCTGGACACCCTTCATCACTCCCTTGGCAAACCCAAATGGTGTGGCACCGCTGGCTGCCGAGTCTAACGTTGACTTGGCTCCGATTTTGAAGACAGAGTGTTTGTGTAGCCTCTCACCCCCTCTATTCAATGTGGAGTGGATGTTTTAGTGAGGCTCTTGGCTGTAAATACCTTTAGGAAAACTCGTTTTCAATCATTTCTCTCATCTCTGTGAACAAATGATTCTTCGTCCTTCACAAAGACACCAATGGCAAAGAGCTCTCTTTCCTTTCAACTGAATTAATCATTGCAGGAGAAAATAACTCCCAATCTTCAAAAAGTAGGGCTGCTGCTAATGTAGTCTAGCAGAAAAATCACTGGTCAATTTCCAGGATGTGGACATACCAATATGCCCCATTGACCGTCATTACCTCCCCACTCCCAGGACATCGGAAGACCAGACTGGGGAGTGGATCCAAAGCTTTCAAAAGAGACTTCCGTTAAGAGGAGTCCTACTGGTGCGAGGTCTTCTCCAGTCCCAGCCAGGGCTCCTGGGACTCTAGCTACTCAACGTGATCCATTAACCCACAGCATCAACATGACCGGGGAGCGTATTGGAAATGCAGAGTCCCAGGCCTCACTTCTGACTGGAATAAGAATCTGCTTTTTAACTAGACCCCTGGGAGATTCGTACACACATTAAACTCTGAGAAGCATGCTTTAGATCTTCTTTCCCCTGTGCCTTTAGGTACGAGGACTCCACTACAGGCTGAGCTGCTAGTTCCAAATCAGCTCCTTTCCTGTTTTCACTGTTTGCACTATGTCCCATGATGACCCAGTCCCAATACTGCTGACCCAAGTCAGTCTATCTCTGCTTTTGGCTTCTCATCCCACCCTCACTCTAATCTGCATCTTTTATGGCACAAGTCCAACAAATGCAGTGTCTTCCCAAGGTTCAATACCTAATAGTTAGCCTCAGTTGTTGATAACAATCACTTAACCTGTCTTGGCTACAGTTTCCCCAGATGCTAAATGGCGATATATGTCTGTGTCACACTCTATGGGACACGTATGCCAGGAGGACAAATGAGGTCATCCATATTTAATGGCGCTCACTATTACACAGTGAGTGCAGGGCGTCATTTGTGAGCATCTGTCTGGGTTAAGGCCACTCTCTCCTGAATGGGCGAACCATTTTCATCGCATGCTTATTTCGGAGACTGTTAAAAAAGCTGGGGTTTCACCATGCTCTCCAACTATGTAAGATCTTATCATTCAAAGATCTCAGTGTACTTAACAGACTTTATGAAGAATGTCTACAACAGGAAAGGAATCTTGAGCAAGGATGAGTCTTTACTGTATGGGGTGGTAAGGTCCCCCGGTTGTCATCTCTATGGAAATAGACAAGCAAAAGAAGGTGGTGTGAGACATCTTACTTAGCCCAAGGGAGACACTCAGAAGCCAATTCCCTAGGACTCTTGACCAGTGACAGGAAGGGAGAGGGCGGAGGACTCAGAAAGCAGGGATATGGGGCAAGCAGGTAGCACTTTCAGAAAGCGGAGAGTGGGGAGTCCTATCACATCAATCCCTGGCAGGCGAGCTCACAAGCAGGAGTGTGTCCAAGAGGCAGACAAAGAGCTCATGTGTCAGAACCAGGGAACCGTGTGGTGAAGTAAAAAGAAAGGGGTGAATCTCTCAAAGGGATGAACCAAAGAACAACAACCAAGAAACCCAAATAAATTGTTTATTGAGAGGTGGAAGACACAGAATACACATGAGAGTGAGGGCATGTGCACACGAATGCCCTAGTTTTCCCTGTCATGCTTCATCACACGACACGTGTGGCTGTTCTGCCCAGGGATCTTAAAGTTTCTGAACTCAGCTTCTGAGAGCTGGTAGAAAAGCTGAGCACTTGCTTCTCCAGCACAATGGGCCAGCCATAGACCGTTGTGTCTGCTTCCTAATATTCAGCCATCCACTCATGTATCCACCCAGCCTACAAATATTTATAGAGCACCTACGATGTTCCAGGCTCTGCGTGAGGCAGTGCTTACCCCCATGGATCTCAGAGACTGGTTGACACAGATCAAGTAAGCACAGAAATGAATGTAAAATTGTTACTCTACTACAAGAGCACATAAGGGAAATCTGATGTACTGAAGAAGTCAGGAGAGGCTTACTTCCCCCAAGAAAGTGGCATTTGAGCAGAACTCTGAAGGATACGTAGGAACTGACTTGGCAAGGGGTAGGAACAGCGTGTTCAATGGAGGCAGGCAGCATTGCAAGGGAAGACGGCCAAGAGAAGGCCAATATGGGTGGGGTGGAGAACCCAGAGAGCACTGGAGGCAGAGAGGTAGAGTCGCACTGCAAGGGACAGAGGTCTGTTAGAGGACAAGACCTTAAGGGCAGCCACCAGATTTCAGCCACTTGGACATCTTCATGCCCAGAAGGCCAGTGAGCACCAGGCCCCTATTCTCCTCTCCTTTGTCAGAATCTCTGTAGGTATCTGACGGAAAGAGTGACGAAAATGCCCCTTGCATTCCTACGTCTACATCTTCCACCACCACCCCTCATTGCACCTGTGTGAGAACCATCTCTTGATCAATAATGTAGCAGCCTTGAGGCTTGGCCCTGAATCTGGAAGAGAGACTGGACAAAAAGGTCTAGCTCTCTTCATGTGATCAGGTCAGTCTTTGGACATAATGGTCTCCCATGCTCTACAGTCTGAATTTGCGCTAGTTGGGTTGAAGAATTCAGAGTCATTTATTTTCCATATTCTGAGCTCATAAAAGAGGCTGAAGTTAAACATAATGAAGGAGTCCCCAGAGCGAGGATCATTCAGTACCTGGAATAAGTTGTCCTTTATGGAACAATTACTATGTGCCAGGCACAGTACATGTGCTTTACATGAATTATTTCAATTAATTTTCACAACAGTGATGCACGTTGTAGGCTGATAACGGGGTAAATTAAGTGGTGACAAGGAAACAAGCAATTGTGCACCGTGTGGGTTTGTATATATAGCAAAGGGGTCTTAGCACCCAACCAGCAAATAATAAAAAACAAGACTTGAAGGTGAATTTTGAAGCTCTCTTTTGCTCTAAGTTGATTCATAGGCTAAGAAAGTAGAAGAAAAATACAAATATTTGGGGGGAAATTCAATGGCTATACTACGGAGTGTTTATTGGCAGTCAACCAGACTGACATAAGAAAAGGCCTTTCCATCTGAGACTCTTACAACCACCAGCATTTCTACCCTCAAATAATATTGCAGTTAATTGACTCCATGTCACTTTATAAAAGATAAGACAGTATGGGTCTTGCTGTTGTACAGAACTGAAAATGAAGGCACAGAGCCTTTGCTTCCTCGCCTGTAGTCGCAGCAGTGAGCCATGCTGGTACTTCACCGACATCCCCTGTAGCACCTTCTCGAGATTCTGTATATACCACATCCCCTCCACTACCTGACTACATGGGGGCATAAGAAAGCCCAATTCTTCTGTCTTGAGTTGGGACAACACCAAAGTAAAACTTAAGTTCCAGAATTCCCTGGCAATAGTAGGCTGCAGCACACCCTCTGAGGGATTTTGTCTGAGACACACCTTCCTTCCCTCCTCTATCCCGCTTCCCCCACTCCTTTAGCGTCACCCCTGGTAGTGCTTCTTTAATTAGTCACTTGCATATCCATTTTCATCTAAGGTTCTGCTTCTGGGGAACCAACCTAAGACAATAAAGTGTCATCAAAATTCTCTCTATCATTTAGGATAGGCTGTTATACTATGAAATTTAAGTGGCTTAAAACAAAGGTTTATTTCTTGTTCATGCCACCTGTCCATTTAGAATAAGAATTAAGAAGTCGTCTCTGCTCACTTTCATCACTCAGAGACCCAGGATAACAGAGCCATCATCTCGAGCATTGCAGTTACCTTAACATAATGAAAAGAAAGCTGAAAGACTCAGACAACACTAAGTATTCACTCAGAATTAACACAAATTGCTTCTGCTAACAACTCATCATCCTGTGCAAGTTTCATGGCTCCATCCAACTAACAGTGGGCCAGGGGCAATCTTCACTAATGACTACTGCAGAGCTTAGAACACAGCAGAGTTTAAATCAGAGCTTAGAACCCTGAGATCTGTCGCCTCTCTATGAAATATAGTTTGATTTTTATGAGTATCAATTTATCCTCATAATCTGCTTCCATGCACTTTCTACAAGAGACTGTGTGGTTGATTAAAGAAACCAAGAGCTGAAAACTGTTGCTATTATCCCATCTTGGCATGGGCTGATAATGTGGTAATCTGACATAATCCTTGGTCAATGCCTTGGTTTCTTCTTAGGTAAAACTAACAGAACTACTTTCATTTTGTTAAAGACAGAATAACTGGTACAGAGCTATACATCCTAATGAAAACATTTAAAACCAGAAAAATCCATATGAAGTTACTATTTTCAGACATTGAACAGTAAGCAGCAAAAAAACTGTAATCCCTGAGAAAAGGAAAACATGAGATTACTGACACAGTTGACTCTTTTCTATTTGAAGACACATGTTGGATTGTGGCAAAACAAGAAGGAGCCCAAACATGAGCTTGGTGGGTCCAGGAGACATATATTGGGGTTCAGGGTTACTGAGGCAGTTATTGAGTTCAGGTATCTGTGGGATATGGTACAAGAAAGAAAGGAGCTGTACAAAGAAGGAGATCCTTAAATTGCATAAGTCTCCTTTAGTCTTTGGCTGAACACTAGCTCCACATGTGTGGGGCAAGACTTCACAGGGCCAGGATAACTATACCTACCAGACAAAGAAAAATTACCAGAGGATATCTATGCCCATATCTACTAGAGGTTGTGTCCCAATCCACTGGAGATTGCACAGGACTGGGAGACATTAGAGTTCTCACCAACCACAGTGGAAAATCCTCATTTAATTCAATAGAGATCCCAGAAAGTCTGTGATTTAAGAGTTGGCCTAAGTCAGTCCTCAGTTAAAGGCTACTCTAGATATTCTTTGAGAAAGTTTAAAAGCAAGTCTCAAAAGTATTAAACTGATTCGCAAGTAAATTAATTGCCTGTCAGAACAAAATTCAACAATCTATTAAGCAAGACAACAAAGTCAAGGTAGTCAACAAAGCAGCACAATAATGTCTGGCATGAAATAAAAATTACCAGATATGCAAGGAAGCAAGGAAATGTGATCCATTACCAGGGAAAAAGTCAATTAGTAGAAACATTGGATAATAGAGAAGAATGAATTATCAAGTCAATGACTTTAAAATAGGTATTATAACTATACAGGTAACCATATAACAACCCATATAACATGGTTTTTAGGTTCTTAAAAAATGTTGTGTTATGCAAATCCGTGTTATACAAAACAAAGAACTAGTATAAAAAAGGAGGTTAGGTTCCAAAAATTTTTTAAATATACTATTATATTTTTACAATTAAGAGAAATATATTTATTAAAGCAATTTTCACCAAAAGTATAACATATTAATATGTATTAAATAATGTTTTCTTCATCATCACCACGAGCACCATTAACTGAGGGCGTTTTCTTTTTGACAAGATATCTTCATCCTCTGAACTTAATACTCCATAAATAAAATGGATTTAAAATTCTAATAAATTTTAAAATTCTGCAGTCAAATCTGATACAACATCCATGCTCAAATGAAAAATTTCAAATGAAATAGCTTTTGCTCTTAAAAGCTTTTATTATGTTCCGTGTTGTTCGGGAATTTCCCTAATTTCGAATACGATATTTTTTGCTCTTAAAAGCTTTTATTACGCTCTGTGTTGTTGGGGATTTCTCTAATTCTTAAACCGTGTTAAAGTGAAACCGTTTTTTAGGATGCCATGTCATATGGGGGTTTTCCCCAATTCTAGAACTGTGTTAGAGCGAAGTGCCATGTTATATGGGGGTTACCTGTATTCAAAGATTTAAAAAAATATATTAACTTAATGAGGAAATAAATAATAAATCATTACAGAGAAATGGTAAGTAAAAAAACAACGAAATGGCTACTCTAGAATAGATAAATGCAACATCTAAAATGAAATTTTCACTGGATGGCTTAACTACAGATGACACTCTGAAAGAAAAGATCAAAGAACTTGAGAACCAGTCAATAGGAACTATCCAGACTAAAAAGTAGGGAGAAACAAAGAAAAGAATCACAAGAAAAGATAATCAGAGCCACGGTTTTATGGGAAAAATAGTAAGCAATGTAAAATACATGTAATAAGTCTAACAGAAAAAAGAGTAAAAGTTAGGTCAAAAAAAAGTTTTTTTGAAGAAATAATGGTAAAAATGTTCCCAAGTGTGATGAAAAATACAACAAATCCAGAGGTTCAAGAAGTTCAATGAATCCTAAGCAAGGTAAGTACAAATAAGACTATACCAGGGCATATTATAATCAAATTGTTAAAAACTAATGATAGAGAGATAAAAGATTTGCATAAGAATGTGCATAGTGACTTTATTTATAATCGTTCCTAACTGGAAATAACTCAAATATCCATCAACAAGAGAATGTGTAAACAATTTGCAATGTAATTATATAATTGAATACTATTCATCAATAAAAAGGAACAAACTAATACACGCAACATGTATGAATCTTGCAGATATTATGCTACGTGAAAGCAGGCAGGAACAAAAAAATACTTTATAAAAGCATGCTAAGTAGAAGAAGCCAGACACAAAAAGAACACATTTTGTATTATTCCATTTTATATAAAGTTCTACAACAGGCCAAACCAACCTATATTGAAAGAAATAGCAGTAGTTGCCTTTGTAGGGGGCCTTACTGGCAAGGGGTGTGAGGGGCTTTCTGTAGTCATGGACATGTATATCTTGCCAGGCATGAGGGGTATGCAGGGGCACGCAACCATCCAACAGTACACTAAGAACATATGTATCTCACGCTAGATAGATAATATTTATAATAGTTTATATATTTATAATAATATATATTATTTTCAATAAAATATTTAAGTGAAAAGAAAATCAATATCTATGTATAAATGGTCATTAATATACCCTCATTTTTAAAGTACTCTGGTATCACCTTTCCTATTCAAAATGACTATCCTGTGAGCCTATGAACGCCTGAAATTTCAATTCATTTATCTGAAGCTCTATACTTGTTCAAAAAGCAAAGGACCCTTAATGAGGTCACAATGAAAACCATTTTCACTTTATTATACGTTAGTTTATCAGGGCCTTTCCTAAGACCGTGTTGTGGGAGAGAGCTGGGTCAAATACCATGGTGGTCAAAGGAGATAGTTTTTTCTTGTGTGTTCTAGTTTTTCCTCAATAAACATATTTTACTTACGTATTAAGAAAAATGACGTTTTTTTGTTTGTTTGTTTAAGTACATGGAGATCCTTGATGACTGGGCAGGATGGGAGGCCTCAGCCAGATGGAAAACTGGCAGAGGGAAAAGTAGCTGAGAATGTCAGAAGACAAATTTCATCATCTTCAAGATTTCACATAACTGCTTTCCAATTCAGACCAGCAAAACATTAAGATAATTGAGGCAATTTCCTACGCAGAGAGAGATGGCAAGATATCTTTACAGAAATTTCGAAGTCAGAATGAATACATTGAGTAGATCACAATATGAGCTTTTTGTCCATGGCAGAATGAAGGTCTCACCATTCCGAGCACTTGCCATTCTCTTTTGCTTCTCTCCTTTGCTCCTCACTGTCTCTCTCTCTCTCTCTCTCTCTCTCTCTTTCTCTCTCTCTCTCTCTCATCCTCTGCAATGATGTTTCCCTTATATATACCAGTGGAACACCCTCTCATCTTTTAAGTAGCTGAAGGGTCATTCCCCACAAAAGCCTTTACTGAGTGTTCCCTCTGAACTCCCATGGCTCCCAGTGCCTGTCCTGTGAAATCCTAGCATGCCTTGGTATTGTAGCTCACTGTAATAGTGATGATGATACCAATAGTAACTGCCATGTACTGTGGGTTTACTACGTGCTACTCATTGTGCTACACACATCAGCTCATTTAACCCCTACAGCCCCTCTTCAAGGTAGCAGCATTAACCCAACTTACAGAAAGGAAAACCAAGCTTTAGACAAGCCAAATACCTTGCTCAAGGTCAAAGCTAGTCTACTTAGCAGATGTAGCATTAGACCCAAGGCTGTCTGATTCCATAGCCTTGTTCTTAACCACTATTCTATCTCCTGACATCCATGTTTCATTTATCCTAAAACAAACAAAAACAAAAATCTACCTATCGCTATCGCTATCTCTATCTCTGTATCACTTACTATGTGACAAGCAGAGTGTTCAGTGTTCCTGCAAGGGAGGATCATGATTTACTATCTTTGTACTGCTTCCTGCATCTCACATGGTATCTGGAAAATAGGTACATTTCTACATATGCTTGAAGGAGTGGATAGATAGACAAGCCCATTGCAAAACTCTAATTCTTTCCCCAGTTCCAAAATTTGTATTCCTAGGACCTTAAGCAACTGAAGTGAAAGAATGAATGGATAAATGAATACAAATAAATTTTTGTTCCTACTTCAAATATAGTCTCAATGTTGGCTATAAATCACCTAGTTTTACTCAGTCTCTTGAATTTCCTTCCAGTTCTAAGATCTGCAAAAGTAGTTCCAGTTCCTCTGTACTTCAGAAATGTTTCTATGTCTCTTTTCTAATTTGTTTTCTGTTAGAAGAAGATTACAAAAAAACAACAAAAAAAAACCTATGCCTATAACGTAGTTCAATGAAATCTTAAGTTCAGGAAAGAAAGGACTAAGGCATTCACACATACTATGTCACTAAACTTGGTACATCTATTAATAGCTGAACACTTGTGTCATATTACAGTAGGCAAAGTACTTCCATTGTATTCTTATCTGACTTCCACACTTTGGAGTGGGCAAGGCTATATGGATTATCCCAACTTTACAGATGGGTAAACTGAGACTCATAGAAGTAAAGTGATTAGTTGGTAAATAAAGTCAAAATCTCAATCTAAGTCATTTGGCTATAATTAATGTTATATTTCACCCACATCATACTGTATCTAGCTCATTGGTCATCAAAGACTGCATTTCCTAGTCTATTATTCTAAGTGTATAATACATAAGTGACCCATTTTGTTAAGCCTGTGCTGGAGGACAGGAAAAGCACTCTTCCCTTCGAGTAAGCCATATTTTGTCAGACCATTCCTGAATGTGGTTTCTGTAAGTAGTAGTACTAGAAGGTTATACTTTAAAAGACCTTAGGAAGCCGGAACCTCACTGTCTCAGTATTATTTCATCACTTTTAAGTAGGAACGCTGAGGCTTAGAGAAATTAACTGATTTTTTTCAAGATAACATAGTGCACAGAATCAAAGTTTTAACATATCCAGCATATTGTATACATACTCTATACAAGCTAATCTAATCTGAGCTCCCTTCAATGAAGCAACTTCTTCTATTACATTCATGGCAGATATTCCTTCATTTTTACCTTTACCATCAGCTCCATCCATTTGTGTGTTGGGTAACCACAATTACCACTGCCATCCTAATTGAACCTCTCCGTGGTGACTTCCACCCAATTTTGCTCAATGTTCTCAGGAGCCCTCTATCGGCTTTCTGGGGAATGGCAATCAGTCTCCGCTGGGGACTGCACTTCGTGAGTCCTGGGGAGCTATATGCACTGAACAACCATCTCAGCCAGTGCTGCTCATTTCGGTGCCATCCAAAACAAAACAGGGTAAAGAAATCTGTTGGCCAAATTGAAATAGGCAGACTTGGCAGTGAAGCAAACTTCCATTTCTCAGCTTCCAAAAATATCCATCAAAACGAATTTCTCCAAAACCAAAACTTGGCTCTGAATCAAGAGTCTGTCTGGCTTTTCTTAATGAAAAATTCAGCCAATAATTGTTGTTTACCCTTTTCCCACCTCCTCCCCCCCTCTTATCCCAGCCATGGTGTACAGTGTGGTGACATGCAGGTTGTACAGGTCACATACCTCCTAAAACGTATCTTTACTTCCATCCTTCTCTTTCTCCCCCCCTTCCTTCTTAGTCTCACTTCTCTTCCTCTCTCTTTCCCGCTCTCCTTCTTTCCCCTTTTCCTCCTTTCTTCCTCTCTTCTTCTCTCCTTCCCTCCTTCCTTCCCTCTCCTTCCCTTTCTCTCTTTATTCTAACAAATTTTTCAGAAGCTAGAAAGATGAGTCTGAATTGGAACCTGCCTGAAGGAGTTTATAATCTGATAGGGAAAACATGACAGGGATATTTATGACTATTTAAACAACATCTGAAGGACCCTAGGAGAAGTTGTAGCTAGTTAGACTCTTGTGGTTGCAGTGAGTTACCTCAAGTAATAAGGATTTCTTGGCAGGATAGATGAGTACAGGAAACGCTCCACCATCACACCTCAGAAAAAGCAGAAAGCGGAGGGTGAATCTGCACCGGGGAGTGTTTCACGGGCTCACTCATCATTCTAGTGCTCCCCAGGGCACAGAGCTCTAGCCCATGTGTCTGGGTTTTTTGTTTTTGTTTTCACTTGACAATGGACTTTCTCACCCACTACACCACACGGTTAACACTCATCTTCAAGGAAGACACTCGTGCTTCTGGGTTAGGGGCAGCAGTGGTTAAGGGCTCTGGACATTCCCAGTGGCGATCGGGCAGCAGCCAATTACACCAGCCTCCAGGCCTCCACAGCAGGGACCAAACACCGGGCCTGGACCACGTGGGCAGGGAAGCGGGTGAGGAGGCACTGAGCTAGCCGGACTCCTTTCATCAGAGCAGCTTTGCCAAGCGCTGCACTTGGCTGTGTAGTCGCAACAAGAGCAGTGTGCTCTGAGCACCTGGGGCTGCGCAAACATAGCTTTTTACCCCTAGTTCCAGCTGCATTCCTCTCTTGCATGTGGGGAGGTGAGTTTCATCTGGGGAAGTATGGGCTCAAAGGCCACAGATATTTGGGTGGCAGGAGGCTGAGGGGAAGGGGATACTCTAATAAATGTTCCAAACTCAGGGCAGAGGAAATGAGAAAGAGAAAGGCCTCTGGCTTCTCACCCCCTGGGCGAAGGGGGTGAGATATACCCGTCATAAATATACCCGTCATGTTTGCACCCACTCCCACCCACCAGGTACACACATACACGTTAATTTCTTCCAAGAGTTATGTGTGTGTGTGTACAACTTCTTAACTTCTGAAGGTGCCTATGCAACTGCTAGAAGAGAGGAGACAAGGAAGGAAGGAAAGAAGGAAGGAAGGAAGGAAGGAAGGGAGGGAGGGAGGGAGGGAGGGAGGGAGGGAGGGAGGGAAAAGAAAGGGAGGGAGTGATTGTGTGGATGGCTGCTGATGGATGTGGGTGTTATATGGTCCTACAGCCTGAGGGTGGGCAGGGTGAAGTCTAAGCTCTGCCTGTAGGTTTATTCATTGAGGGAAATTTATATTGTAGAGGTCTAGCCAACAGCTTTGTGAAGACTGAGGCATTCATTGATTTACCTAGAGAAGGACAAAACCTCTCCTCATTTGTCAGTGTAATGGACATCATCAATAAATTGCCACTTATGGAAACCAGAAGCCAACAGAAGCCCTGGGAACATGGAGTGGGTTACCTTGAGCTACAGTGCACACTGGTGACCAAAGACCCTACACAGCACCTGCGATGTGCCAAAGACCCAGCCCTTGCCCTCATGAGGCTTACCACCTGATGTGTGGGTGATCCACACATCAATCACTCCTCACACAAAGAGAGTCAAAACCAAACTGTGACAGGCACTTTAGAAAGAAGTGTCCACAGTGCTGTGAGAACACAGAATGGAGAATCTGACATATAGGACCCCTGGTGAAAGAAGTTAAGGAAACCTTCTTGAGGACATAACCCCTGAACTGCTATCTGAAGGATAAAAAGGATTTCTCTGGGCAACCAGGCAAGGAAAAGCGTGTTAGGCAGAGGGAACGGCATATGCCAAGGCCTTGTGGAAAGTAAAAGTAAAAGCACGATGAGCACGAGAACCCTCAGAGGGATCACAGCACGGCTAGATGGGCAGCGAATGGAGCAGAGGTCTCGTGCCACTGGGGAGGGAGCAGGGGCATGACATGCGGGGCTGTGTGAACCATTTTAAAGAATGGTTTTACCTTCTCCTAAGAGCAAAGGGAGCCAATTAAGAGGATTTAAATAGGTGCTTCAGAAAGGGTTACTGAAATTATTGTAGATAAGAGACGTTAAAAGGTTTGTAAACCTCTAATGTCGTAGGTGAAATGCTATTTGAATATGTGTCTCTGCTTTTTCTCCAGGGTTAAGGTCCATTGCTGTCATTAGATTCCCAAAGGGGCCTATGATCCTCCAAGGTAAGAACCACAGTCGTGATTCTTATTGGGAGAGGAGTCTGGATGATTTCTCATGAGGGTCCCTTCCATCTCTAAGGGACCGAAGACCAAACCTGAGTCATCCAAGTGGTTGACAAACTAAGGTTCATTGTCAGCAGCAGGGCAATTAGAGCTCAAAGTTAGGAAGCACGGGTTTGAAGTTGCTTGCATCAGAGTATTCCTAGTGATTCCCCTCTCTCTCTCTCTCTCTCTCTCTCTCTCTCTCTCTCTCTCTCTCTCTCTCTCTCTCTCTCTCTCTTTTTCTCTCTCCCTTGCATGGGCTGTGGCCCCTCACAGGCAGTGGATATTGACCTTTTCAGAAGATTGGCACTGGGGGTTCACGGAGCTGTCATCTAAGGCCCGAGAGCATTTTCATAACCAGCTCAGTCACCGCTGAGTCTGGGGGATTATGAATGCATGTCTACTCACTTCCTCTCTCCAGGCCCTCCCGTCCTGCTAGCAAAGTGAAAATAAAGCAAGTGGATCAGAGCCAACGAAGGCACAGTTGACATGCAATGATTTGAGTCACTGGAGGGGATCATCAGCGTGAACAATCGTAGGCACGAGTGGTGAATCATTCATCCTGGAATCCTGGGGCTGAAGCTAATGATCCCTCAGGCCTACAGAAACCCCAGCCTTTTCGTCAGCAGTGATTCCCCAAGGCTGCTCCTTGGTACCTTAATTCTAAGGGATGTTAGAAAATAAGTCAGAATTCATGGTCAAATAAACTTTGTATCACAAAAGGTGAAGCAAGTGTCTCTGCTGCAAGACTTCCCCAACCCTTTAGGACATTTTTTTTTAACCCTGGAGAGGGAAATCTAGTTTATAATTTTCCTAAACTTTTTAAAGACTTTCCCAGAAGCCTTTTGGCAAGGAGCATCTTGCAGCCTCTGTGCTCCAAGGCAGATCTAGGGAAATGTGACTCTCCACAGGCTCCGAAAAAGTCTCCATGCCCTGGTTCATGCCGGGGCTCTCTTCAGCACAAGGTGTAACCCTTATTTCCCATTCAAGGCTCATATGAAATCCTACCTCATGAAGGAAGCCTTCTCCAATGGTCCAGTCCACACTTAGTGCTTATAGGCTGGGCTGTACATTCTGGCCCATTAGTATAAGAAATTTAAATGAGGACTTGGGAATGGGAGTTCTATGTTCCATGGTCTGACCCTGCCGGTCTGTCTGACCTCACCTGGAATTGTCCTCTCTAGGCCAGTCACCTGGACTCCTGTTTCTCGAACGTGTCAGGCTCACTCCATTTCCAAGCCCTTGGCCGTTGCTGTCTCCTCTACCCCATGAGAGCTGGTTCACGCTGGCTGCCTCTTTCTCAGCAGCCACTGGAACTCAACAGCACCCTGCTCCAAATTGCCTGTTGTTCCAGTGCCCTGTTTTATTTTCTTCACAGTACTTAACACCATGTAAAATTGCCTTGTTCACCTATTTATATGTGTATTTACTGACTGTGTTTCCCTCTAGAATAGAAGCTCCATGAAAACAAGAATATGTCTCTTTTCTTCATCCCAGAACCTCATCCGTAGCAGGTATATAAAGATTTGGTGAATGAATGAATGTTTTCAATGATTTGTTGCGTGTAACTTTTGTCCCTTAGGAAGTATCACAAGCCCCCTGAAGGCAGAGACTATTGTCGTCAGTGCAGTGTAGCAGAAAGGGAGCTGCGATAAGCAAGAAGAAGCTTATGATTGGGAGCAATCACACTTCTACCACTGTGTTCCCTTAGAGAAGGCTCTTGACCTCTCTGTGCCTCATTTCCTCCTGTGCCGCAACTCAGCTTACTCATGATTGTACACCTACACCCAACCCAGGGTAGGCACTCAAAAAGTCACTCAGCGATCGAATAAATATCATATCTACTAGATACGAGTGAGTGCCCAGCAAACACTGATTGAAATAAAAACAGTAACATATCACTTGTATTGCTTATGTGGGTGAGGGGGAGTACCATCCTTTGGCAAAAAGAACTAGGCATTTACTTTCGGTCTAAGGGAATCTTGCTGGCACGTATGTTGGTGTTCAAAGATGGATGTTGCTCCCATATGTAGGCTTTCTCAGGCTCCACAGCCTACTGAGTCTACCCTGGCAAAGGTTTGCCTTTCTCTACCCACAGCCTGTGAGCGGTCCAACCACCCACCTCCTCTCCCTGGCACTGACAGACATGCAACACTGCAAGAAAGGGAGGCCATCCTCCTCTGGAAATCGCCAAAAAGCTACAGCCTCCTTACTGGGTAGTTGTTAGGAAATGCCGCTTGCTGCTGGTGATGGTGGTGGTGGTGGTGGTGGTGGTGGTGATGGTGGTGGTGATGGTGATGGTGGTGGTGGTGGTGGTGGTGATGGTGGTGGTGGTGGTGATGGTGGTGGTGGTGGTGATGGTGGTGGTGGTGGTGGTGGTGGTGGTGGTGGTGATGGTGGTGGTGGTGATGGTGGTGGTGATGGTGGTGGTGGTGGGGGGGGTGTGGTGGTGATGGTGGTGATGGTGGTGATGGTGGTGATGGTGGGGGTGGTGGTGGGGGTGGGGGTGGTGGGGGTGGTGGTGATGGTGGTGATGGTGGTGATGGTGGGGGTGGTGGTAGGGGTGGTAGTGGTAGTAGTAGTAGTTGTAGACACCACTTTTTGAGAGTTTAGATGCCAGGAACATGTGAACATGTAAAGCTCTTTACATTTATCATTTAATCCTCACAAGAATTCCAAGAGCTAGGTTCTATTATTATTTCCATCTTACAAATGAGGAAATGAAGCTCAGAAAACAATCACTTGTCTCGGGACTTAGAAGCAGATGGGCTTGCCTCTAGAAGCAGACTCTTGCTGAGCTGAAGAACTGTAAATACTCGTGAAGGGAATAGGAGAACTAGGTCTGCCACACTTGCCAGCTCCCCTGCGTGGAAACCCAGGAAGAGGGGCCACCAGCTAAAGCGCAGGGAGGAATCCCACCGCAGGTTGGATGTGGTTTAGGAATCACCAAGAGCTCTGGTTCCAGGGGGTCCTTCCGTTCTCTGCGGGGCCTCGGCATTCCCCTGTCGATGGACAGGTAGCTCCCTTCTAGAGGTAAACCCGATGAACTGCTCACCACACCGCTGGCAAAATAGTACTGGGAAAGCTGGGGGAGGGGTTTGGGGGGATACACTGACCAGGACCTCTGGGAGTCTTCTCCCGTACCCCCGGGAGCTGAAACTTTGTCAGCAGCCCGAGGAGCTGAACAAACGCTCTAGGAGCCCTGAGGTGCTAGAAAACCAACAGGGGGTTTTAATTAAAGCAACTTGCTGATCAGGTACATACTTAATGTTCTAATTACCCGGTGATGACAGCATCATGAAGTACAGGCAGCAGGAAGTACTGACCAAGCAATTCTAAAAGGTTGGTCTAATGCTCTTCATTTTTCAATAAAGCCCAAATTGAGTTTGTGCTCTCAGAAAATAATGAAAAAGACAGAAAGGTGAACGTGACAATCCAGTTGCAAGCACCCCAGTGGATTTTCCTCTGAAGCCAAATAATGACATTCATTCATTCATTTATCAAACTTTGTAGAACAGCTGTTCTGTGCTAAGCACTGTGCTCAATGGTGGAAATCCAGAGTGGGGAGGATGAAGGGGGAGGAAGAGGAGGAAAAGCAGGAGAAGGAGAAGGAAGAGGAGGGGGAAGTGTGGGAGAAGACATGTGAAGAGGAACCAGTCTTGTCTTTGGTGAGCAGGAGACAAACTCCTGGCTCCAAAAATACAGGCTCAGCTCAGGAGCCAACTGGACTTAAATCCCTCCATAAATGGCAGGGATTTCCAAGTCTCCAGGAAGTGTCCTCTTGGCTGCTGGGGAGGCTGGGTACACAGCTGCCAGAGTCCCTGAGGGCTCAGGGGCAGAGGCTGCCTAAGTGCCCCCGGTGGGTAGTAGGGCTTTTCTTCCCAGCTAACTCAGCACTACAGTTTGAATTCCAAAGTCAGCACAAAAAGTAAACATCACATAGAATCAAAACTATGCTTGAAAATCCTTTAAACTGCCTATAAAGTGCGGCATACCTGCTTCGTGTTTACCACCTAGTTCAGGAAAGCTTTTTCACAAGCTAGTTTAAGAACCACTGAGCTCGACTTAAATGGAGGAAGGAAAGGAATCTCTCTATGGGCTTTCAAACCATACAATCTTCAAGATAACTATGAAATTGCTGGTAGTGAAAGGGGGATGAGTAGAGAATCCTGACTGTTTCTGCTAGCCTGCAGGGTTTCTGCAGAGAGGTTTAATACCTAGGCTCTAAAACCTTAATAAATGTTCATGGATTTGTTTGTTGTCCTCAAGTTTCCTCAGGATGGCGAGTGCGGGCAAGCTCTCAGGTCTGTGGGAAGGGAGAAGCTCAGGCCGGTCTGGACTCTGAGCTCCCTGACACCGGGATCCTGCTGGGTGCTACCATAGGAGGAAGAAATGGGGGCAGACCTAAGGGTCCAGGTGACGGCCTCGAGGAAGGCCAAGCCCTGGGGGCGGTGGGCAGCAGCTGACTTAGGAGACTGGGTGGGAAGCTGAGTTCACAGGAAATGCAGAAGTCAGGGCCACAGAGATTCGGCAGCCAGAGGGCCAAACAGCAGCAAACCGCAGAGATCTTGGAGCAGGAAACAATGACTCGCCAGCACCTGGTGGATTGATCGCCACAATATCCTCCACGAGTGTGTATTCCAAGTACAACCAGGAAATACCTCCCATCTCCCCATAGTCCCACCCACTCTGCTTACATTCCTGGGCCTCTAGCTTTCTCATCCCCATGCCCACCTCACGGGGCTGCTCAGGCTGGTTCCCCGTCTCACAGGACCTTCCTGCTCTTCTCCACCTGAGCAAGCATCGCCCCTTCTCGAAGGTCCCACCCAAATCCCACCTCCCCTGGAAAGCTGGGGCTCCCACAGCATCACCTTGGAATGGCTCCCTGTCTGCCCTTCCTCCGATAACCCCTGCTGCTGGCTGTGCTCATTTGATACCGACCCTGGCGGCTAAGAGCACACTTGGGAGCCCGAGCGGCTGGCTTTGAATGTTACCTATGACACTCTGTGTGAGTATGAGCCTTGCATGCATGCGGCCTAGGACAGCTGTGCCTCGGCTTGCCTTTCTGCCCAGGGGAGTAAAAAGAGTAACCATCCCACAGAGCCACGTAAGAATTAAAGGAGGCCAGAGATAAAAAGCACCTGAACATTGCCTGGCATGCATGGACAGACATTTTTTCAAAAGATCCTCAGTGGAAGGATGTCATACCTCGTTGTATTCTCAGGGCCTACCTGGCACATCACAGATTCACAGCAACTCGTATGCTTTGTTTTATTGGAAACTCATTCAGTCAAGAAACATTTACAAAATGTCTACACCAAGCCGTTTATGAACGTAACAAGATACGTTTTCCGCCCCCCCTCACCCCCAGGCTCTTGAGAGCAATCCACCTGGTCTGGGAGTGTGGGCGCCTGGCTGCCCGCACCACCGGGCAGATGGCAGCAACCTCCCTGAACCTGGGTTCCCGGAGGAAGAGGAGGACGAGGAAGGAGGCAGAGAATGGAGGAAGCGGTTTTGCTTTTCTTGAACCACCTATCTCGTGCTGTCATTTTTTATTTAGAATTCTTTTCTATTTATTTGCCTTGCCGAGTACACATACAAGAGAGCATTCAAAGTTTTAGAGAAGATGAATTTAGTGACAGTAGGGGGAATCCGACCAGACTGAAAAGGAAGACCCAGATCAAAGGTTAAAATACAAGAAAATAATAGCCCCAAACTGGAAACTACCTAAATGCCCATCAACAGAAGAACGGGTAAGTAAATTGTCGTGTACTCACACAGTGGAATATCCTGCAGCAATGAGAAGGAATAATCTACAACTACAGGCAAAAATAGTCTCACAAACTAGTCATCAGGAAGCCAGAAACTGAGAGCCCATAAGGTACAAAAAGAAACAAGTTGGCAGTCAGAAGCCTGATTCTCTAGAAAATGAGCACCTGGAAAGGACATGGGGGATGGGAGACTTCAGGGGGCTGTTTCTTGCTCATGGTGGGGTTAACAACGGCGTGTTCGTTTGGGAAAATTCTTTATGCTGTTAACTTAAGATCTGTGCACTTTTTCCTACGATTAGTCTATTTCAGTAAAAGGATTTATAAACAAGTGCAGAGCAATCAACTATCAGGGATGCCAAGAGCCTGGGTAAAACGTGGAGAAAACATTCTCTGCAGCGATTACAGAAAATGGCTCCCATTACCCTGCTTGAGGCCTCCCATCTGTGCCCTTGCCAATGACCCCAAGGATGGCTTCATTTGGGGTCAGGATAGTCTGGGAGCCTATATAGCCAGGTTGGGGAGCTTCCTCTCCCTAGGCCGGCTGCACAGTCGGAACTCAGTCACTGCTCCCAAAGCATTTTCAAGTACTTCCCACTGTGATCTGTGAACTCCCAAAGCATTTTCAAGTACTTCCCACTGTGATCTGTGAACTCCCGTCCAGCCGCTTTCCCAGGATACAGATAAATTCCTTGCAAATCTCTGCCTCTATGCTTTCCTCCAAGGTCCTCCTCCTTGGCCAAGCCCCGCTGGTGTCCCACCTGCTCCAGGAAGCTTTGTCAAACTGCCCTAGCTCTTCTGTATCTGTCTGGTCTCTGGAATCCTGTCAACGCAGGCCATTAGGAATTTCACATGAAGACAGATGTCTGGCATCCTTCACTGGGAGTTATGTGTGTGTTCTTGTGTCTTCTCACCCAGGGTCTCAATCCCATGATAGAAGAAGCCATATTATAACAGTGATACTTTATCTTCTATTTTTGAGATTTAAACTCTGATGCAATTTGATTTGACTGAGGTTTGGCTTGGGACTTTTTGAACATTTTTTTCTTTGCTTCCCTTCTGTCCCGCCAAACCCTAATAACTTTGTTTGCTATACATTTATTATGCAAACCAGTTCAATGGTTCTGTTTATTTCGGGCCAGTGTGCACGCCTGGCTCAGTGTGCACGACCGGCTCAGTGTGCACGCCCGGCCCAGTGTGCATGCCCAGCCTAGTGTGTACGTCTGGCTTAGTGTGCATGCCTGGCTCAGTGTGCACATCTGGCTCAGTGTGCACACCTGGTTCAGTGTGCACGACCGGCTCAGTGTGCACGCCTGTCTCAATGTGCACATCCGGCCCAGTGTGCACGCCCGGCCCAGTGTGCACGCCTGGCCCAGTGTGCACGCCCGGCCCAGTGTGCACGCCCGGCCCAGTGTGCACGCCCGGCCCAGTGTGCACGCCCGGCCTAGTGTGTACGTCTGGCTTAGTGTGCATACCTGGCTCAGTGTGCATACCTGGCTCAGTGTGCATGCCGGCCCAGTGTGCACGCCCGGCCTGGTAACTTGGGAGGGATTTTTTGCATCTGTGTGGGATTCACTCCTGACCCTGGGGTAGACCAGCCTCTAGGAAACGCTTTTTCCTGAAGTTTCCTGGCCAACTTCTCCTTCCTTTGCTCTGCCCTCCTTGAGTGTCTATAAAACCTTTGGCGGTACTAAGAGAGGGAAGGCGGTCTTTGTGACAGGGAGTCCACTGTCTTTCCTTAATGCTGGCATTTGGGAATAAAGTTGCTTTTCTTTCCACCACCCTCACCTCTCAAGTTTTGGCTTTCATGCAGTGAGCAGCCGGACCTTTTGCAAGGTAACAATGTAATTTCTTCATCCTTTACTGTGCCTAGCACTGTGTCAAACACAATTAGTGGTGAATATATATTCATGAATTGGCCCCATAGTTATATTGTGCCTTTTCCTGAATTAGAATGTGAGCTCTAATTAAGATAATTAACTGCCTTTAATTGGATTGTAAGGAAATGTTTTACAATGACAATAGTATGTTACTGACCAGAAAAAGTATTTCCCTGCTAGAATCTGTTAGTGTCTTCCCACTGACCTGAGCATAAGCTGCAAAACCTTTCCCAAGGTTACAAGGCCCCTTCCACTGGGCTGCTTCCTTCTGTTCCTTTCTCTACTTGCTCTTTTTTTGCTCCTACCACATTGGACTTATTTCAGTTTCTCAAAAGGCCCAAGTTCTCTCCAATGCCAGGACTTTCCTCTGGAATAGCACTGCTGTCCTTCCTCTTTGTCTGACTAAATTATAAGTACTTCTCCAGTTTGGTTGAAGTCACTTTCTCAGGAAGGCCTTCCTGAATGACCAGTGGTCCTGTCTTGGGCATGAATCAAAATCTCCTGGAAGTCTTGTTAAAACACAAGCCCTCAGCCGTTCTGATTCAGCAGGTGTGAGCTGGAACCTGGAAATCTGCATGTTGAACCAGTTCCCAGGTGATGCTGTTACTGGTGTAGGGACATTTGAGAACTGCTGGTCCAGACCAAGTGTCCCACCTGTTATAGTCTCCAAAGACACCTCTTCTCACCCCTTTATGGCCACGCTGCATTGTTCAGTGTTTATCCTCTTTCACAAGGGCGGGGCTGTGGCTGAATACAGGCATACAGGTATCCCCCACTTTTCGAAAATGCACTTGTCAGCACTTTAATGTTACCAGAAAACCTTCAACATGTCTCATTGTATCTTTAAAACAGTTCCAAGAAAAGGGAGGAGCAGACATAGATTGCTCCGATTCCTCAGATGGACCAGCTGAGATTCTGGAGCTCAGGGGACTTCCAAAAGTAAGATCAGACAGGTAGTAAGCAATAGAATGAGAGCTAGAACTGGCATTTTCTTACGCTTCAGCCCAAGAGAACGTTTTCATATCCTTACTCTGTTCTGGCCATATCTGCCTGTGGGAGCAGAGAAAGAACAGAACAAAAACTGTTACTGGTTTTTCTCTTCCGCTTCCTTAGGTGGCTGCACAGGAATAAGAACTCCAAGCCATTTTGTAGCATTTATCCCATGACCCGTGGCACAAAGTCTGATTCCTTGGAGGGGAGTGTGCTAAGGTAGCTAAGGCAGTAATGGACCAATAATTCCTACAATGTTGTCTTTTCCGTGGACATCACAGCCTTCGACCCACGTGACAATCTGACAGGTAGCCAAGGTATGTCACTGCAGAGGCTATGAACCTTCTCCTTTGCAGGGAAACCCATGTGGCTCTCACTATCTCTCCAGACTCAAAAAAAAAAAAAACCGGCCCGCAGCCTCACCCATCATCACCCAGGTTCACCAAGACGGGCCACCCCAGGTAGGCCTAGGAGTATGACAGTCGATGCTAAAGCATTGTGAAACATCAAGGAAGTCTCACACCATGGGACAGATCTCTCATAGCCTAGCTATAGGACTTGGAATTGGAGGAGCAGCCTGGCCAGCAGATCATTCCAACAGTTATGAAATCCTCCACAAATGCTCGCCCTGTGCAAAGTCACTCGGTTACAACTCCTGATGGTACACAACCTAATGTAGGGTGTGTTTGACGGCTACACCTGAAGAACAACAGAGAACACTCAGAACTAGAAGTTGCTATTGTTATTATTACATAGGAATATGGTGACTTCCAAACTCATACTCCAATCTCAACTTGTACACGGCCTGTTTGAGATCCCCATTTGAGTATTTCGCATACACCAGACACCTCAAATCCAACATGTCCAGTGCTAAACTGTTTGTTTCTCCCCATAAACCAGCCTTCCAAATCTTAGTAAATGATACCTTAATTCTCCCTAATACTTACACTAAAAATCCAGGCTTTGTCCTTAACTCTTTACCTTCTCTCATATGGATAACCAATCTATCGGCAAGTCCTGTTGGTTCTGACTCCAAACAGTATGTCAGAGCCACCCCTCTTATTCTCCCCACCTTGCATGCCAGTCCAGCCGCCACCTCATCTAGCCTCTCAACTGGACTCCTGGATTCTACCTCTGCCCTCCTCCCCATCTAGTCTCCAGGCAGCCATCTCAGCAGTCTTCTTAACATATGAATCAGATCATGCCACCCTCTAACTTAAATCTCCTCAAAGGCTTCCCCTCATACTTGGAATAAAATCTAACTTCATGCCAACGGCTTGGGAGACCCAGCAGCCAGACCTGCCTGGCTCTCCAGCCTCTCTGATACCTCACCTTCTTCCATCAGTTCTCCCCTCACATGGGGCTCATTTTTCAGATTTGCCATGTCCCTCCCCACCTCCCAGGTTTTGCATTCACTGTTCCCTCCACTGGTATATTCTCTTCTAGCCCCAAAGCCCCCCACATCCCACGCAGGGTGGGTCGCTCTCATCCTTCATTAATCAGTTTAATTGTCACCTCCTCAAAGGGGCCTTTGCGGGGCCTCCAATATCTATATTAACACTCCCTGAGTTCTCTTGTATGTATTAATTCTTTATGAATTAGTATCATTCACTTATTCAATCATTGTTGGACATTTAGGTTGTTTCCAACTTTATATTAACAATCCTGGGGTTAAACATCCTTGTAATTAAATCTTTGCTCATGCCACAATTATTTTCTTAGAATAGAGCCCTGATATTTGAACTTATCTATTTTAGTCAACACACACATATGTAGCACTTCCTCTGTACCAGTGAATATTCTAAATACTAGTATCAATTCATTGATGTATTTTTGTAGTTAAATACACTACATTATATACTTATTTTATTGTGCTAAGAACACTTAACCTGAGATCTATCCTTTTAACAATTTTTTTAACAATTTTTTAAGTCACAGTGTTGTACAGTCGATCTCTAGAACATAATTCATCTTGCGAAACTGAAACTTTACACCCACTGAACAGAAACTTCCCATTTCCCAATCCCCACAGACCCTGAGATATTCTCTTTTATATTTATATTCTTTCCCATGTCCTTTATCGCACTTTATAATTATATATTTTACCTGTGAGTAAAATATATAATTACAAATACAAATATATTTTATTAAAATAAAAATAGCAACTTTATTTTAAGGTGGTTGTGAGGAATAAAAATAAATATCACACGTGAAGTGCTTGATGTAATATCTAACATGTAGCAAGTGTAGACTGTGAGCTCCTTGAGGGTAGGAACAACTGGCCTTATTTTCTACTATAAACAATGTGATCCACTGTAGTCCGGTATATGGCTCGGGCCTGGCACACGGAGGGCTCAATAAATATTTATTGAATGAATCAGTGAAGGAGCAGGCCCCGTGGCCGTTAGCATACATACGTAATTTCACTTAATCTCTACAGCTGCCTTATTGTAATATGATCTTGTCCTTTCTATACTGGAATACACCAAGGCTCATAGGTCAAGAGACTCACACCGGAGTCACTTTGAGTCTTGGGTTCCTGCTGCACATTGTTGCTGCCTAGATGCACAAACAACCCATCACTTGACTCAACATCATGCTCATTTCTTGGGAATGACACTAGACGAGTTATCCTCTTCTTTCTACCAAGAGATTGCTGCCTCACATACCTGGGGAAATGGAAATGTAACGACGAAAACTTTAATTAATAGGCCCATACATAACCTTTAATTAATTGATCAATATCCAAAGAGTACACCCTTAAACTTTAGGAAAAATTAACAGAAGAGCTTCTAAAAATTAATTAGTAGAAATCAACACACTGACAAAAGCCTCCATGCCTCCTGAAGTAGTTACAGGAATTTGTAAGTCTTTTATGGTCCTTGCTTTAGAGCCACCAGACCAGAGAGAATTGGACAGTTGGAGGCCCTGTCCATTTTGTCTCAGTACAGCCATGGTTCTGTGGTTCCTAAAACAACCCTAATCAAAAGTAGCCTCTGTTGCATCTTCTCAATTCCTCAATTATTTAGTTGTTTATCTTCCTTTAATTTGCTATGTGTATAGAATAATCAAATTTTAAAAGCAAAAAGTGCCCCAAAGATCATGGCTTGTTTCTTTAATGTGTGACCCCATTAATTCAGATGACAGTAATTTGAAATTCATGATAATTACATAAACACTGAGTGAGAGATATTGTGGTTCCTTACAGTTACAGTATGCATACCCTTTACTGATATGCTGTCTCTTCCCAAGAAAGATGTGAGGTGACTGCCTGCCTAATAGACTGAGGTTCTCTGAGGGAGGAAGGGGATAAACAAATGACACGAAATCCTGAGTTAGGACTCCTTCCTCAGAAAAGTCTGGGTTGAATTTTGGCTCTACCATTTTGCAGCTCTGTGGACTTGGGCAAATGACTTCACCCAGCCTCAGCTCTCTCATCCATAAGGTGGAAAATAAAAATAGCAACTTTATTTTGAGGTGGTTGTGAGGAATAAAAATAAATATCGCACGTGAAGTGCTTGGTGCAATATCTAGCGTGTAGCAAATGTTCAATAGATTACTACAGCTACTCCTAGTAATGTAAGCCCTCATAGTGAAAGCATTATAATGTACCAGCTATTTTACATACTTGATCTTACTTCTCACCTCAACCTTCTGAGGTAAGTTTTACACGTGAAGAAACAGTCTATGGGTGAGTTAGTTATTTGCTCAAGGTCACCCAGTTAGAAGGTACAGAAATAGATATTTAAACCCAGGTCTACGTCACTCTACCATTAGGCTACTTTCACCAAATCATACTTCCGTGGAGACACTCACACGTAAGTGGGTAAAAAGAAGGACTGATGATGTCATCCGACTCCCCCTGATGTGCACAAAATGGCTGGAAAAACAAGCCTGCATAACACTGAGGAGAAGGGGTTCAATTGGTAAAGAAGTGTCATAGGTGGAGGGACCTGTGTCCCTCCTGAGGCACACAGCTGTGGACTCCCCAGAAGAAAGACGGTCTGAAGTTCTCACGTTAGGTAGCGAGCTGAATTAGTCTTTTCTGCCTCTAGGATTTTGTTTTAAGTTAGATAGACCAAAGTTCTTAATTTTACTTTTTAGACAAGTCATCTTCATTTTCCTTGTGCAACTGTATGGACTGGGCAGCGAACTGTGGGGATGGGCTTTGGGAATACAGGGTGCTGACCCAGAGGTAGGAAGAACTGGAAGGGGTAAATGCATATCTCTGTGGAATTAGAAGTGGACTCCACTTCATTTACCTTATTTATAAATTAGCCAGAGGATGGAATGTGCAGCGTATGTTCAGGTTTTGTAGGTGACACTAAGTTTTCCTGGATACTGAAATGGCAAACTGATAGGAAGACGCCACGAGTTCCTGTGAGACTTGTGGATAGGCATGGAAAGGCCGCAGGGAGATTTCTCCAACTTAATGGAGCCAGAGCTCTGAGCTCTCAGTTAAGACCCATGGAAGTCACCTGAGAGTCTTTCCCACACTGGACCCCACAGACTTCCATTTAATGCGTTTCTGTAGCCAAACATGTTGGAAAGAAAAACACAAAGAGGAAGATGGAAAATAAAAACCAAACAGAAGACCCCATGCTGACGGTGCCAAATCACAGTGCAGTCACCATGGGCTTCAGGCCCCAGGACCTTCAGAAGGCAACGACGCACAGACGAGGGACCACAGAAGAGCAGTTTAAACAACCAAAGGAACACTGAGGATATACGAAAATAATCAGGATTCTTCAGTTCACAGGCGAGAGAACCAAGGGAGGTGTGAGTGATGGCTACAAAATCATGAATATAATATTAAGGAGAACGCTGGAGAAGCAGAAGCCAGAGGTACATTTGGAAAGTGGAAACAGTCTATCATTAGGAGAACAGAAATCCCATGAAATCTATTACTCTCAAGAGGCAGAACTGGCTGAAAGAATAAATGGTTCAATTCAACAAATACCACAGAGTATTAGAACTAGGAGTGCTAACATTTTTTTTAATTAAACTTTTTTATCTTGAAGTAAGTGTAGTTCCATAGGCAGTTGTAAAAAATAATACAGAGAGATATGGTGGTCTACCTTTTACTCAGTTTTCCCCAATGGTAACACCTTGCATAATTATAGTACCCTAGCACAACCTAGATACTCTCAATGATATGATCCACCCACCTTGGTCAGATTTCCCTAGTTTTACTTGTACTTCTATGTGAGTGTGTGTGTGTATGCGTGTGTGCATGTTTAGTTCTGTGCAATTGTATCACGTTAGTTCCTGTACCCATCACCACCACAGTCAAGATACAGAACCTTTCCATCATCCATCACAAGTATGTCTCATGCTGCCCTTGTATAACCACGCCCACCTCCCTCCCGCCCCATCCCCAACCCCCATAACCACTAATCTGTTCTTCAGCTCTATGATTTCGTCATTTCAATAATGCTATATAAGTGGAATCAAAGGAGAAATAACATTTTATGGGCAATGGCACATAATTAAGGATGAGAAATGTCCCTGGAGATAAAAATTGAGACCCAAAAGTTGAACTACCCCTTTCACAAAATATCTCTTATGCACTGATAGTGGGCTACACAGACAATGAACCTGATACAGTCGAACTTTCTGACATGCTTAGGAAATGGCCACTTTGTCTTATTTAACAACCTGAGTGGGTGGGGCAGGATTTAGAAGAGGGACTGGGGCTAGGAATTGGATTTGTCCCACTAGCGGGGCTGGGCACTGGGAATAGGGCCCCCCATGGATGGCAGAAGGAACAACAATAAGACTCGGTGTCTGAAAGGTCAGGTACAGACACAGTTGGTCAGCAAGTGGTCCAGTCTGGGATGGGGCCAGATGGGCCTGAAAGGCCATGGAACTAGAGGTGGCCTCTGCTCTTACTCGAGGCCCAGACCTGGCACAAGTGATGGTGTAAGGAGGCCGAAAGTGGCTGAAGTTGTTGAGAACAAACCATTTTCTAGAACTTGAAAACCATTTTGACTTCACCCCTCTATATGAAATAATTAACACACAGTTCCAGACAAATGGAGGAATCAGGGAGAAAGAAGACTGGTGGTCCCGGCAAAACCACAGGAGGAAGGAGAGAACCTGACCTAAAATAACTGCAGAGAAGCTGGAGGGAAGGGAGTGGTCACTTGTGAAATAATAGACAGAAGACTCAGGAGTGACTGGACGTGGATGGGAAGGAGAAGGAAAAATCGCTCGTGTACCCCAGGTTTGAAGCCTGAATGACCAAGAAGATAGAAGTGACCAGATGTGCAGCCTGAGTGAACAAAAAGCCCAGAGGAGGGACAAGGCTGTGGGGAGGATAAGATGGTTGGTCACGTTGAGACTGGGTTACTGGGAGGACTTCCTCTAGCTGAAATGATCATGGAAAAGTTGAGAGGTGTGGTATGAAGCTTGGAAGAGGTAAAAGTTAGAGATACTGATTTGGCAGTCATGAAGCTAGTTGAAGTCATAGTGGTTTTTTTGAGGGAAAGGGTGTTAAGAGAGCCTTAGGGTCCCCAAAGGATGGAAGGAAAAGGAGAAATCAGCAAAGAATATAGATATGGACCGAAGGAAGTCGAGGAGGGTCGGGACAACCGGAATGGCAGGACCCCTGAAAGAGAAGAGGAGAGGTTAAGAATTTCAAGGAGAGGTTAAGCAATATTGAAAGTTTCCAAATGGCTGAACAGAACAGAGATAAAGACTTACAAGGGTAAATCCTTGAAATCTTCCCTTTGGGAGCTGTGCTTTCAGGCTCATCCCCAAGAAAGAAATTCTCAATGATGGAACTTCTGGTAGTGTGATAGGTTTCTCTTTAAGAAAGGGCAATTGTAGTGGTGTCTCTCAGCTCCCACCATGACAACTGCCTGCTCTCTCTCTTGCCAGGAACTAACTCCCGTACTCAGCCATGAGCATGGGTAATGTTCAGAGGTTCTAGCAGCTGGCTAGGGAACAGCCGAGGCAGGAAAAAAAGAAACAGAAAAGGAATCATAAAAACAGAGATAAGGTAGCAACCATAATTATTAAGATTTCTTAGTAATAATAACAATAACAAAAACTGTTATGTACCATAGTGTTAGCAGCAGTGCTCAGGTCCCCCACTGTGGGAACCCCAGCAGCCATCCCTCTCACTCCATGGCGTCCACAGCAAGTTTCCAGCCAATGACTAAGCAGTGATACCAATATACGCTCATTCTTGTGGAGTTGTGAGACTCCTCCAATAAGCAGCGCTGGCTCAAGCACTCCCCTCTGCCAAATCTCTGTTGGAACACCTTCCTTCCCTGTCTTCTTCACAGCTGTCAGACCTGCATTAAGGTCTGAAGACCCTCTCACCTCTTCTGGGTTCCTCCCCTTTATCCTTCAACACGAGTCTCCCACTTAATCTGTTGCACATAGAATCCGGTCTTGGCATCTGCTTCTCAGAAAAGCTGAATGAACACAGTGCTTTACCCCATTTCATAATGATGATAACCCACGATGTGATTACTATTGCCCCCATTTTCCAGATAAGGTACAGAATGGTGAAGTGCTTACTCAAGGTCACTGCAGCCACTCTGGGCATATTCCATGTCTTCGACACCCCTAGTTCTTCCAGCCTGGGTCTTTGCCCACGCTGTTTCTTCAATCTGGAATGTTCTTCTCTCGCAGGGCTGGCTTCTTCTCCTCTTTGAGGTGTTGGCAGAGGAGTACTCTTTGTCCTCCCTAACTAGATCCTTTCTGTTTTTCTCTTTCTCTGCCCCGGTTTATTTCCCTCACAGCACTCACTTCAATTATCGATTATTTCCTTTCCTTTCCTACTGAAGTGTTCTGTTTCTGCCCCTAGAGTGTAAGTCCTATGACACCAAGAATCATCTCTTTCTCTTTCCATTGTATTGACAAATCCTAGTACAGTGCCTGACACATAGTCAGTACACATCTGTTGAATAAATAAAATGAATGAATGAATGGGTGAATAAATGAATGTGTGTACGTGGCATTTTCTCACAAATATTGTCTCAGTTAATGACAGGGGTAAGAGAACACAAAGGAAATAAAAGAGAAAGGTTAAATCCATTGGATGGGAAAAAAGATGCCTCCTCACATCCCCAAAATAGCCCCAGGTGCCAGGGTGTCTCTATTGATTGACTGCAGCCTGTGAGAACATTCCCCATCTTTGGAGAAACGGCAATGTTTTTCCTAGAAAAGATATATGTGCATCTGTGTATAAAGTTAGCAGTTCAACATGCGAGTCACATCACGATGACAAACACCTCCCATCCTCAACCCTGAAGGACACTGGAAATCAAGCAGGGCTGATATCCATCAAAGGTGGCTGAGGTGTCAGCCAAATCCTTTCAGCCATATTCCGGCCTGACGCTACTGAGTTCAATGGGTTTGCCCCTGTCAGCCCAAGGCAGAACTGTGCTGCTGACAATTAAAATAATAGAGCTGGTGGCTGGTGTGATTTAGCTCAATGACATCTTCCCAACATAGCCATGACCTCCTCGCCACCCTAATGTGACATACTCAGGGCACATGCCCTCCCAGGGATTGCAGTTGAGCCCCCACTCTTACTGAACAGCTGGTCAGAGCTAGATGAAGATAGTGGGATTAGAGTTAGGGTCAGGGGTTGTCAGGAGCAGCAGGAGGAGACAGAGCCTTTCTTGGGAGAGAGGGAGACCCCTTCTGGCAGATGTAGGGCAATAGTTCATGGGGCTTTCATGGCCCAGGCTCCACCCTCACTGAGCTCAAATTTCTAGATCAGCAACCAAGTCATCCTGGAAGTCACTGGGTCCAGCGCCGAATCCAAAGTGACTCCCCCCGACATCCGATGACACCAGTAGCATTTGACTTCTACTGGGGAATCGCCCTCATGTCACATCTTACACACAACTCGTCTGTCACTGTGTGATATTCATCGTCATCACTGTTGTCGTCACCATGGTCCCCATCGTCATCCAACAATTCCTGGCATTTTAAATAAATCCTTTCAGCTTATAAAGCATCTTCAGACACACGGTCTCATTTCACTTTGACAACATTTCCCCTTGGCAAAAAAGAAATGTGTTATTTAGGACCTTTTGTGACAATGGCTGGAAAGCCAATTCATACGAGCTCCAGCCAAGAAGGGCAAATTCTGCTAGGACTCGGGCTGTCTCACAGAATCCAAGCACAGGCCAACAGGTGGACATCCAGAGCACTGGTACCTGGGCTGCAGACTCCCTGGGGCCTCTCGCTCCTTCTTTTGTCTCCACCTTTCTGCCAGTCTGCTCTATATGTTTCTCATGCATGGACGGACTTCCTCTGCTCCTCAGCTGCTCCTGAGTTTCATGTGTAACAATTCACACACACACAGAGACTCACATTCTTTTTCTCCCTCCCCCAGAGTCCCCCCACCAATATAAGTCATCCTGTCCCTAAATTCCAAGATAAGGAAACTATTCGTCCATCTTTGCTCAAACATCTATCCCTAGGTCACATGACCACGGCCCTGGGGACGTGGGTATGCGGACTGTGATGGAGAAAGAGCTGGGCTGATAAAAAGTCTAATCCAAAGAAACTGAAAATTGAAAGGCCAAGTTACTTAAATAGAGAATGCGTGTGAAATCACCTACAACTATGCCTGGCACATAGTGCTCAAAAACAGGAGTTATTATTGTTACTTATATTGTTATTATTGCCCAAAGTCACATTGCCAGTAAGAGAGAACCAAACTTAAAATCAGGTGTGTGGATACACAGGGGCTTTCCTGGAGCCCAAGGGTCCCTGGAGGCAGGAACCAGTCATTCAGCATCGGAGTCTTGGCATCTGACCAGTGTCAGGGAGTGGGTTCTCTCATTTTTTTTTTCTTTTTAAACTAAACTAAGTTGTTTCCACTGTTTCTAGAGCCGCAGTAACACCAGTGTCTTTCTTTACAGGGCAGAGAAAGACAAGGGCTCGGGGGAAAGCAAGGGGAAGCTGCAGGCTGACCCTGACCTGCCCAGAGGCGGCAGAGGGGGCTCCTCTCATCCCCCAGGAAGTGGAATGAGCCCACCTAGCTCCTGGGAAGAGAGGTTCTTCTTCCTCCACATTATCTCTCATCTGCAGCTCAGCTCCAGGAATTGAACCAGCCCACTGACTGGTAACGGGAGAGAAAGGAAAGGTAGTAAAACCCACTGGTGTTTACAGAGCAACTTTTGACAGCACATGACACAATGCCCTGGGACCCTGCCCAGTGGGAGCTAGCGGCTCTGAGCCTCCCAGAGGAGATGCCAGCTCAGTGTATGGCAGGCACAAGGCTCTCACAGCCCACTAGGAGTTGGCGGGTTTAGTGGACCTTGTCTAAGGACCAAACCTACATGGCAGTGGAAGAAATTTTAATTTCTATGGTAATAAGGAGCTTAAACTCCAGTTCTGTTTACAGGCTAAACTTATGAGCTACATCCCTATGCCCCAGGCTAATCACTATAATATGCAGATTTACCAGGCACTAGTGATGACTAGAGAGAACCTAAATAAGGAGGAATTAGAGTGAGCAGATGAAAACAAATCCATGATTAAAGGGGCTGAGAGAGACTAAAACAAAGAAGGGACTGAAGGGAAAGGTCCTCAAAGGCCTATGGAAAACGTGTCACGTGGAGTAAAAGTCAGCTCTCTGAAATGCCGAAATTCTTGCAATAACCATGTGGGCAACACAAGTGCCCCAGGCACCCCAAGGAGGCTCGTTGGGGCTGTCTGCTCCTGGCCTCTCTGGTCTATGGTTCATAGACAGTGGTGTGGACTGGAAACCCAGGGCACCTGTTTCAAAACAGGTCAAAACTACGTTCCTAAGTCTTTCTGCCACTTAACAAACAAGCCAGTTTCTACCTTTTGGCTGAAATATATACACTGGCTCAATATTTGAAGGGCAAAATTCATTATCTGACTGGGACTGGATGATAGCTTCGAGGGTGGTAGAAGAATGAATATATTCACAAGAACAAAATCTCCAGCCCACTCCACGTTCTGCAGGACACTCCAATCCATGATAGCAGAACGACAAGTTGAAGGGGAACTTTGTAGAAAATAGGCCCCAATTTAGAGAACCAGAGCTTGTCAAATAAGCATGTCAAAGATGGCAAAATTAAGTTATTTTCTTGTGTCCTCACATCCCTTCAAAGAAATTTAGTCCTTAAAAAAAAAAAGAAAAAGAGAGAGAGAGAGAGAGAGAGGTTGTCAAAATTCAAACTCCAGAGTAAAGATAGCAAGCAGAAGTAGGACCATACCCAAAATGGCCATTTGTTCAGTATGTAACTTCTGTATTAAGAATAGTCAAAGTGGTATTTCTGGAAGGTAATTTGATCGAATTACAATGTTCACTTATCCTGAAAAGATATTCAACCATTTTGTTGCTCTATTCATGTCATTCAACAGATTTCATGAATTGCAACAATACTGTTTTGTCCATGACAACTTGAAGGCTTATAATTGCCTTACAACTTGGGATGTTTTGGAATTCCCTTTTGGGGAAACTGAAACAAAGAGACTAAGAAGTAGCCCAGAGTCACAATGACACTTACAACATTGGAAGGAAATTAAGGCCTATAAATGGAAATTCACCAACTCCAAGTCAAGACATCTGAACCCCAGCTGCTGTTCTTTACAACTATGGGCAAGCTCTCTTCAATTTCCTCATCTGTAAATGGGGGCCTCCATACTTGGCCTTCCTGCCTCTCAGGGTTGTCCTGAGGACCAAGTGAGTGAGGAGTGTGGTGAAAGAACATGACACAGCGACAGCTGATGAGGACGGAAGAGTGTGCAGCTCTGCAGACAGCAGTACCCTCACGTCCCATTGGGGGGTGAGGACAGAGAAGCCACAGGTGGAGAATCCAGTGGAGAACAAGGATGACTAGCACATGCCTCGCAGTAGCCTCTTCCTGGGCAAAGCAGTGGCCAATGGAGCTGGAGTCACCCTTCCTGGGCTCCTGTGATATGGAAATGCCACCAGAACCATCAGAAATCCTGTTGTTTCTTCACTGCCTGGACCACAGATAAACACTTCCACTCTGAAGTTGAGCCTCAAAAGCCTGACCCTTTAAATGTCCCCAGCAAAGCAATGGCCTCTAACCAATAAAGCAGATATTTCCCCATGTGCCATGGGAACCTCTTTCTGCATGGCCCAAATTTAGCAGTAGAGAAACACAGATCCCATAAAGGGGCATTCTTACAATGACTCCCCAACCATAAGTAGAAATTGTTCCATGATCAAAGCATCTACCAACTACTGACCACATCTACCAATGCAAAGACAGGTACATACAAACACTCTTCTCCCACTGCCCAGAATTTGTGCATCCGAAGCCACTTATTGGTATGATTCTTTTGTGGCTTTAAAATATTGTGAGATTATCTCCTTATCTATGGCTTCCTTCACTAGTCCCCACCCCACCCCCACTACCCAGGACCAAGCAACACTTCACATATGTCAACTGAAGCCCAGTACAAAAAAAAATGCTCTGTCGCTGCGACAAAGGCTGACATACTTGAAAGAAAGCTCAGCAATGATGAGCTGAATCCAAAGAGACTAAGTGAAATATTAGAAACATCAGATCACACATTTCCCTCTCTTTTGAGAGGAACTCAGAAATCAGTAGGAAAATTCCAACGTTTAAAGTAAGAGACACTGCTGGAGCCCTTGGAAAGCAGTTACCATACCATGGACAGGACCTCTTGGCCCACACAGGCACCCAGAGAAAATACTGTTTCTATTACTTAAGCACACTTCGGAGATTCTGCCTGCATATGATCACTGTCATTTCTCAACACGCCAAGAAGAGAGAAGCGAGCAGGCGTGATATGGGTTTTCACATGATGAACTGAGGGTGACATGGGGAAATCATTTCAGAAAATCCTACGAGAAGCCAATGGGAGGCCAAGAATGGAATCTGGACTTGCACACAGTTTATTCTCACATCGGAGATAAGAAACGTAATAAACGATACTGGAGGTGAGTCCGCACGGACACTAACACCTTGGACTGAACCACCATGATGTGTTTGACTCCTAGCTCTGTTCTTCCCTATCCACCAACCCGCCTCCTCAGCAGGCCTCACCCAGTCAGCCCTCATCACTCTGGCTGCACATCAGAATCACCCGAGGAGCTTTGAAAAACATACCTGCATTGGTCAGTTCCAGAAAATAGTTAAACATAGATCCAGCAATTCTACTTCTGGGTTTAGGTCCCAAAGAATTGAAAGTGGGGACCCAAACAGATACTTGTGCACCGATGTACATGGCAGCATTGTTCACAACAGCTAAAAGCTTGAAACAACCCAAATATCCATCAACAGATGACTGGCTAAACAAAATGTGGTATATACATACCAGGGAATATTATTCAGCCTTAAACGAATGAAATTCGGACACAGACTACCAACACGGATGAACCTTGAAAATATTGTAAGTGAAATATGCCAGACACAAAAGCACAAATATCGTACGAGTATAACTCCATGTATATGAAGGTCCTAGATAAGGCAAAATCAGAGAGAGCCAATGAAGTAACTTCCTTGAGAATCAGTGTCTCCTTGGACTCCTTGGGTCACACTTACAT